>NC_136073.1:606218886-606798886 GCF_964261635.1 Lissotriton helveticus
TCCCTCCTCCCCTCTCCCCTCCACACCCACAGAGTGACTTTCGCCTCAGGCGCGGCAAGCGGGTCTGGATGCTTTTAAAGCGCAATGACAGGGAGACATGAAGCAGAAAAGGGCCCAGCCCAGGGTCCCAGAAGCATGAAACAAGTCCAGTCAAATAAACTCGACTGGTACACTCTTCCCAAGGGCTCACCAACAGACCTGCGTCACACTCCTAAGGCAGTGGATGAACTTGAGGGCACCGCCCTTGACCTGACACTGCAGGACATTGGGGCAGCCATCAATGGAGTCAAATCATCTTTAGAACATAAAATGGGAACTATCTCCATCGATGTGAACCTCATTCAGGCTCACCTCACGAAAATGAACGAGAAGGTATAAACTTTGGATATAAAGACAGCCAGTCTAATAAACGATGTAGCCCTACTCCAACGAGAAGTTCAAGATCTTAAATCCTTCTGTCAGACAGCCGAACGCAAACTGGATGATCGCGAAGGTCATACGTGATGCAACAATGTCCGCATCCTAGGTGTGCCCGAAAAAGCGAAAGGACCAGCGCCAGACTTGTTTAGAGAGGACCTCATCTTGAACCACCTCTAACCTAAGGGACTGGGGACATTTTTCACCATCAAGCATGCACATAGAAACCAGGGCGGATGACCCAAGCCTGGCGCACCAGTGCGCCCACTAATAGCACGTGTCCTGAACTTCAGGGACGCAATTCTGCAGCATGCGCAGACCGCACCCCCTCTGCACTATGAGAATGCCGTTATATCCTTTTTCCCGGTCTTTACGCAATTGTTGCAAAGACAGCGTTGAACGTTCATAGCTGTCAAGAAGAAGCTCAGGGAGAGGGGACTTAAATATGCAATGATGTTTCTGGCTCGTCTCCGTGTGGAAGTGGAGGGACGGGCATGGTTCTTTTATAATCCGGCAGTGGATTCGGACTGGCTCGACAGCCGAATCGACAGCGGTCCCGGAGGGAGGAGCGGGCTGGCGATCTGGAGTCGCAAGACCGAGGATGAGAATTGCTAGGTGCCGTTGTCTTCCACACAAACTCACTCAGGTAACGGGGTCCTGGTGGCCCCACAGATGGACATAGTCTCACCATGTTCCGCCTCACTCCGGGGAAGCTTCATAGACGGCCCAATTGGGGACAATTGATTCAAAGAATTATCCGGGGGATGGGGAAACGGAGTGTTGGCGTCCCTCCTCTTTTCTACATTTAGTTGTGTCTTAGTATCAGAATTTGGGCGACAGGCACTCTGCCAGTTTGGTATGGGCAGTTATAAGTCCAGAGGGCAGGGAAGCGGGTTGTTGGTGGGGGGGGGTTTAAGTAGTTTTTCTTTGTTAGTTCTTCTCATTTACGCACAATTATAGGCACGGCGAATGCACAAAAGACTTTCTACATTACCGATGCACACACACTGGGATAAAAGCATTAACATTTTAAGTTGGAATGTCAACGGGCTTGGGGACAAAGTTAAGCGGAGCATTGTTCTGCAATATATTAAGAAACAGGGCCCGGATGTCGTGCTTCTTCAAGAGACACATCTTATGGGTTTCTCCTGTAGATCGATGAACAGGAGCGGATATAAACTAGTGGTGCACGCAGGATTCACGACTGGCTCCAGAGGGGTGGGCATTATGGTAAAGAACACATTTCCTCTTAGCGTAGACTCCACTGGACTGATGACAGGGGTCAATATGTAGGCATCACTGGGTCCTGGGAGGGACGGGTCCTCACACTGTTGTCTGTTTATGTTCCACCGGGCCTCAAAACCATCACGTACCAAGACCTCCGTACTACTCTTCTCTCTCTTCCGGAGGGGCTATTGGTGCTGGGGGCGACTTTAACTCTGTATGCTCTGGCGGGCTGGACCGACATCCCCCTCGCGAGTTGGGGCCCGCTTCTTGCTGGGTACCTGACTTCCTTGAGGCCATAGGGCTAATAGATACCTGGTGCACGTTCAATTCCGAGACAAAGCAATACACATTCCACTCCGGAGCCCACCACAGCTTCTCCCGCCTTGACTATATTTTGGTTCCCAGCTCTCAAACCTCACACGTTCATGAGGTCCGACACTTAGCTAGGGGCATCTCCAATCACTCACCACTATGGGCACATATACTTCTGGATCACATTCACGTGGGCAGAATCGCACCAATCAACCCCTGGTACCTTCGTAACCCCAAAATACGTAAAGGGCTTCTAGCCACAACAGACAGCTATTTCAAGGAAAATGTGGGTTCCGTGACCTCTGCCCCAATGCTCTGGGAGGTCTTTAAAACGGTGATCAGGGGGGAAGCCTTATCCCTAATATCAGGTCACAAACGGGAGCAACAGAAAGCGGTATCTGACATAGAGGACGATATTCACAGACTTGAGCGGGAACTGGAGGGGCAGTATACTCCTGAGATACTCCATCTACTGCAACTTAAACAGGACAAATATAAGGCGCTTGTTACAGAGACAGCTCGGACTCTGGAGAGAGAGAAACTTGGGAGAATTTTTGATTTGGGTGACAAAGCTGGGAAACTGATAGCTTGGCCGGATAAACGGGAATGGGCGAGTACACTGGTCCCGGTCCTATATGACGCTACTAATACTGGCATAGTGGACCCCCCCAAGACATAGCTCGTCAATTCGCCATCCATTTCAAGGCAGTGTATAATGCATGGACATCCTATACTGAAGACAACTCTGCTGAACTGTTGAGAGACATTGTTCTGCCCTCCCTCTCTTTGACTGACAAGCAACTAATGGACAGTTCCCTGACTACAGACGAAATTGCTCAGGCAATTAGATCGCTTCAATCGGGTAAGGCCTCCGGCCCTAATGGGATCCCTATAGAACTGTATAAACTCTACCCAGATAAAATGGCAGCCCACCTTAAAGTCATGTTTGAAGAGAGAAGGGAGTCAGGTTAACTATCGTGGGATCAGCGCATAGCTAACATTGTTGTCACCCATAAAGCCGGCAAACCTAAAACAGACTGTACCTCGTTTCGACCTATTTCTCTTCTTAATGCCGAACCTAAAATTCTAGCGAATGTCCTAGCCAACCGCCTAGTTAAAATCATACCAACTCTCATTCACCCTGACGAGTCTGGCTTTATCCTGCGCCGGAATACAGCGTTGAACCTGCGCCACGTTCATGGGTTACTTGGCAGGGCAGACAGCATACGCGAACCAGCGTTTTTTGTTCAACCTAGACGCAACTCTGGCGTTCGACATGGTCGAATGGCCTTATCTCTTCGCGGTTCTCCAGGAGCTGGGGCTTGGCCCTGATTTTTTCAGATGGGTCTGCCTCTTATATGCGACACCATTAGCGAAAGTCATAGTTAACAACAAACAATCAGACACCTTCAACTTGAGCCGGGACACCCGTCAGGGCTGCCCGCTTTCCCCTCTCTTATTCACCTTGGCACTAGAACCGTTAGCCGCCTGGATCCGTCAGGACCTAGTGATTCCCCTGGACATCAGACTGGGAAGACCAGATATCACTTTACACTGATGACGTAGTACTCTATCTCACAGACCCCCAAAAATCTTTAATTGATTTACTGGACATCTTAGCGGTGTTTGGGAGATATTCCGGATTCAAGATTAACTGGACTAAGTCCCATCTGTTTCCCCTTCATGGGGGTATACGAGCCTTGCCCCGTAACTTCCCAATCCGAATCAGTGCATCAGGGTTCAAATATTTAGGGATATTCGTCTCCCTGGTCCCCATGCTCCGCTACAACAATCTTCTTCCCCCTCTCCAGCGCCTACGACATGACATAGCCAGCTGGCGAACCCTCCCGTTGACCCTCCTCGGAAGGGCCGTACTTTTTAAAATGTTGTCCCTCCCACGCTTCCTCTACGCCTTGCAAAACTCACTTGATGCTGTCCCCATTGCTTACTTTAAAGAAATTGAGCAACTCCAGAGGGAGCTATTATGGAATAGACCATCATGTATAGCTCTCAGCAAACTAACATTGAAATGGTATGATGGAGGTATCGCTCTTCCTGACATCAAAAAATATTATTGGGTTGTTCACCTGGCTGCCATCAATTCTGGCACCTGCGGGGCCCCTGAAGACCCAGGCTATTGAATGGACAGGTGGCTTCTCCTGGGTGAGAACTACAATAGGGCATTGTATTCCAGACTGGCTCGACCTTCACTGTCTGGCCCCAACGGGCACTCGATAACCGTCTGGCACGCTGCCAACAGATCCCTGGGATGGGAGGGTAAACTGACGTTGGCCACCCTCTTATGGGATTTCGCGACACTGGGGACCCTGTGGCAGACAAAGGGATTCGATAAGTGGGATATGATTGGTATCTCTCGCTTCCAAGACTTTTGGGAAAAGGGTGACATAAAAACGTTCACTTCCCTCCAGCATCAACATGAGCTGGATGACTCAGAACATTTCCGCTACATGCAAATACCGCATGCTTTACGCTCAGCCTTTCCTACCGGTTCCTACTTACCCCCCGAGTCCTCTCCAATGGAAATCAGGATATTAGATGGACTCCTCCCAGAAAAGACTATTTCTCTGATTTACAATAAATGAATTCATAACATGGATGACCCTCTTGCACTGCTTCGACAAAAATAGGTGGCGAACGGTATTGAACTGACGACGAAGACTGGCAGGAGGCTGTGTCCTCTCCCAGAATGGTGGCTATCCCAGCAATACTGCGATTGGTTCAACTTAAAATCTTGCACAGGATATACATGATGGGGCCAAGACCAGTGCAAATGGGAAGGGCAACCACCGGGGACTGTCGTAGGCGATGTGGCCAGCTGGGCACATTCCTGCATATCATCTGGGAATGCTCTCTCATCCAGTCCTACTGGAGGGAGATTAATGGAGTGGTGGGGACGGTCCTGGGGGTGCCCCTACTCCCGGAGGCACGCAGATGTTTGCTGAATATATGGGAGTCAACCGACCTAAACACACACCACACACAGTGGGCCACACTTGGACTCATGGTGGCTAAAAGGAACATAGCCCAGGCTTGAGAGGCAGCTGACTTGCTTTCTCCTTGATTTGTCCTAAATGTGCATTATTCTTGTAAAATTTGTCTGTGCCTGACCAATAAGAGTGTTTTGCTGCAATGTGTTTCTGTTGTCGATGATTGTTAATAAAATAAAATTTTAAAAAAATGTGAAGGATCCGCACTTGGAGCCGGTAAGGGTGGGTACGGATCTGGAACCGCCTGATCTGGAACTGCCCGAGGTCGCAAGGCTGGTTCTCACTGCGACGCCGGAGACACCAGAGCCTGGGGTGGAGTGGCCGAAGGCAAAGGACTCGCTTCCCTAGGCGACAGAGAGTCCCTAGGAGTCGGAGAATGTACCGGAGTCCCCTGCGGTGAAGAGGAAGGTGAGATATCATCCTTCCTGTGACGCTGTGGAGCTGGGGACCCAACTTTGACGATTTGCCTTTCAAAGAGTGACACTTGGAACCATGACTGCGCTTCTTCTTATGTTTCCTCACTGACTTTGAGGTGTGTGGAGTCGGTGACTTCGACCTCAAATTTAGCCTCTTCCGACCCCTCTTCTACTTCTTCGCACAAGCCATGAACAGTTTCACATCCCTCTCCTTTAGGGCCTTTGAGTTCATCCAGCGAAACGAAGAGCATCCCTCGACGTCATGGTCCGACGATAGGCAACAAAGGAAATCATTGTGGGGTTCTGTGATGAACATATGTCCCCCACATTCCCTACAAGGTTTGAACCCTGACTTTTTCTGCGTAGCCATCACACTGCTACAATTACAGATCGACTGTTACAACGTTAACCACAAAGGAATATAGATTCCTAGAAAAAACGATACGCGTCGATGGCACGGAAAATGGGAACTGACGTCAGCACACCGACGAGGTCTTCTTATGGTTCCGATGACGTCATGCAGTCGCGAGCGGAGCCGTTCCATTTTCACATCCTTGTCGACGTGGGAGAGCTACGAAAAAAGTTTCTGTGGAATGCTGAGCAAGGGGTAATTCAAAAAGGTGAGAAATCCACAGGCAGATGTATCCATCAGAATTTAAGATACACTCAAAGGTTTATTTTACTCCCCTCTCCCTAAGAAACACAGAAAGTCAAATGTTTAGGAATGTTGTATTCAACTTTCAGAATATTTTTATTATGAGCTATGAGTGTAAAAAGGCAAACACTTACAATTAACATTACACTATTACATACAGATGTATACTAATAATCATGATTTTATTACATATTGTTGACCAGCTCCCAGAGCAGAAGTTCCTGAAACAACATACAACTCCAACCACAGTCTCAACTACCGCATAAGCCTTCATGGAGGGCACAGCTCCTGCTGATCCTGTTCGGGATGAGGAGCAGCTTGGTCCGTCAAGTGTGCCTGGACAGGCTGCTAGGCTGACCCTCACTATGCCTACCAGCAGTAATACCACCCATGTTGTTCAGTACACAACCCAGACCTGGCTCCTGTATTGGCAACAACATCTGCAATTGAGCTAGGACCCAATGTGGTTGTGCCAACTGTGCAAACGCCACAGAGTAGTGTGGGTGGGGTAGGCAATTATCTGGACAGCAGAGTGAGGCCACTGACAACAACCGGCTCATGGGTGACATCAAACAGTTGTCTGGGTAGTACAATGACCTCATTGAGAGGCAGATATCTGTCTTGCGCTCCCTGTATCGGGTGGTGCAAGGTGGCTTTAGGGACATATGCAGGGCTATTAGTCAACCCTCTACCCTTTTCTGTGCATCCGCAATATCTATGTACCATCCACCAGGTTCCTCCACAAAAATCCTCCTGCCATCACCTCTAACCCTGCAACTGCGGAGCCAACAGTCAACCTGACATGGAGTCGCTCATCAAGGCCAGTGGGAGTGGATTACATCAAAACCACTACCGAGAGGCGCAAGTAATTTCCTCCTGTGAAACAGTAACATTAACTCTTGGGTCAATTCTGTGTCCTGTGTCTGATGTAAATATAATTTTTCATTTAATATTCCATAATTTCTCTTGTCATTGTATCCCACCTTATTCAATATATGTGTGAATTAGAATACAATTTGTTTTTTAATACATTTAAACAGTTTTTTATTCTACTTTTTGCTGGATTGCCAAAATGTTGTGGTAGGAAATTTTCATATTGTGTCAAATTCTAAAGATACCCCACATACAGAATTTTACAATAACCATAGTTATTAGTGATATTTACTAATATGTTTGTGGCTTATCTCACAAAATGACACAAACATTGATGTTCTTGGGATGAAAATTCCATTTCTTAAATACAAAAAAATAATCATCTTTGTTTGTCCTTTATGCATTTTAATACGTGGTGATTTACAATTTGAAGTATATACTACGACCATCACATTTCATAAGTACATACTCAGACAGAGGAATTCCTATAAACACACACTGCAATTATGTCAGCAGTGATTTCATTTTTTAATGTAAGAGCATTCAAAGTACAACAACAGGAAACACATTCATATAATTTTACATCTGTACAACACAAGCTAGGTAACTTACCCATTCAGTAAGTCACCAGCGATTTATTTGTACTACTGAAGATGGCAGTGTGTGGTGACCTATGGGAAACGATGAATGTTTAAAAACAATAAGGGATGCTAAAACAATAGTTAAATACACTCAAAAGGACTGGACCACAATGCTGCCACTTAAAAAGGTCACCTTTCCATGTAGCAATTAACAGAATTACTGTATCATATACAAGGAATTCCACTCTGCCTTGTAGTGAGGACAGTGGAAAACATCACCATCTACAACCACCTCATGTGGCCATATATCTAAACTTACCACTTCACGAAAGACTGCAGCAATCTGTCACCTGTATATAAAAACGGTTACATTTACATGAATTTCAATTAACTTATAGTTACCCTCATGAGATGCAGCTGTCAATGACATCTTGATGCAAGTAATTTACTTCTTCACCACTGTCATATTTATCTGGCAATTCTTCAACATCACCCATGGCCTCCTCATTGTAGACATCATCTGGGAAGAAAGGAATGTTCCACTGCAGGGCAATGTAGTGCAGCATCCAACAGAGAATGGTAATTTTATACACCTCATCAGGTGAGTAAAAGATGGCTCTGCCAGACTTATCCAAACAACACAATCTTGCTATCAGGAACCAAAAAGCCCGCTCCCTTGTCTCCGAGTTTTAACTTGTGCCTCACTGAAGCAGACTTTACCTGGAGTAGTTGGATTTCTCAGAGATGATAACAACCATTGTCTATTAGGATAAGCTGTGTCTCCTACAACACATCAAATATGAGTATAAAGTAAGATAACGTGTTTTTAGACTGCAATGTTGAGATAGCAATTGTAGACATTTTAAAATATATTTACACTGAGCACTTACCAACAAGCTAGGCATTCACATTTCCAAGTTGTGTCATTTGCTGTTTTATGCTGCTATTGCGTAGCAGCAAAAAATCATGGGTGGATCCAGGGAAGTGTGAACAGACTCTTGTGATATACAGACTGGGACTGCAAAAAATATGCACATTTACAGAATGAAAATATTTCTTGTTACGGTATACTTGTTTTCTGTTGTGTGGGGGACCAAAGGCAATGTGTGTCACATCAATAGCACCAATAACATGGGAATACCTCCCTAAGCATAACAATATGCCTTCACATTGTTCACTACTTCTACAGTACTTGAAACCTGGGTGGTTATACAATATATGTATAATGATGACTTCCATTATTACAACTTTTTCAATTATATGTCTGACATTTATGATGTTAACAGTGTTTTTTTCACATAAGCCTCCATTTTAGGTATTGCTAGTGAGGTTTATATTAAAGTGCTTGTGGTCTCTGCAAATGATGACTGCCTGACTGCCTGACTTCTGCGTCATGACAGACATAAATATTATGTCTTGGAGATGTAACATCCACCAAAGGAGTACACATCGACACGTGAACGTGTGCCGATGGATTTGACACCATCCAATGTTTTTTTATATGTCATTTGACACATGTATAAGTCACAGTGATGTTTGCATTCTGTAATGGTTTTTCACTTGCCTCCTAGCATTGGCACAGTTCAGACCCCCTCAGATTTTGTTGCTTCCCCTGAACTGGTGGTGGTCATGATGGAAAGTGCTGGAGACAGCCCCTTAACTTCACACCTGATGAGCTTGAGATTGTCACTGATGAGGTCTCGTCCCAGTATACACAACTGTATGGCATGCAACAGCAACAGGTAGAAAATATTTTTCTTGTATGTATCTGGCTAGTAACACAATATTTTGTTCACGGATAGAACAACAATAATGTGTTCTTTCATCATTGTGTTGATGTAACACGTGGTAAGTTAACCTACGAGGAACAATATGGCAAATGATGTATATAAATGTAGTTAAGACATGTTGCAAAAAAATACAATGATACATGCTTCCATTGGGTTAAGAAGAAGAATATACTTTTATTCGATTTCTGAAAATCATAAAAATGTGGAACATATCGCCATGAGATATACAATGTAAACGTGATTAGACTGAATTAAAATTACAGTAAAACAATTTTCATAAGTAATGTGCCACACGTAATGTAATAATTCCAAGGTCTAATATTTTGTGATAAAATACCTCAATCAGAGGTCTTTAAAATTATTTTTAAAGTGGGTAAAGCGGGTAAAGTTCTTGTGCTGAAAATGGGAAGGGGAGAGAAGAAAATAACGGATTAAAAGTTCTGGGGAGGACTCAACCTGACTGCATGATGGAATACTGGTCATCTGTCCTACTTTTCAAGTTGTTTTATCGCCAAGTCCTTCTTTTCAAGTTCTTTTGCTGCTAAATTCAAGAATTTTATTGTCTTGCAAGACAATTGAACAGAGGAGTCACTGAGAAATGTTATGACTCCCACTCTGCAAGTCCTTATTTGTTCTTATCTCAGGATTGGCTGTAAAAGGATCTTCCTCATATTGTGAAGAGCCGGACAGATGCATAGTAGGTGTAATAGAGACTCTGCTCCGTTACCACAGAGGCAGCAATCCGTGGTCGACCAGGTCCCTAGCCATTTTGGAGTAAGATCTTTTGTCGGAAAGAACCCCAGTCTCAATAGGGTCAGTTTCCACTTGTGATCTGTCAAGCACTCTTGTCAATATGATTGCAGTGTCAGCTGTTTGTAAGCGGGCCTCACCATCCATGCATGCCTTTTGTTGGCCAGTAAGGCTTTATCTGTTTGCAGCAATAGTTGTTTGATTGCTTTATTGGTGATTTGTTTAAATGCAGAATATGGCATTGGTGTGTGCCAGGCTTTCTCGAGCTTTATTGTTGAAAGAGCTTGTTTTAAAATTCAAAATTTTGACTTGCTCTGCCTTGATTGTTTTTCAACCTCCTTCCAGCAATGATGGGCTATTGTGTTTTCTTCAGCTGCCCTCATTCTCCAGTAGTTTTGGCTAGGGCTCCTTTTCTAGCCAGTATCTGTTTTTTTAGACCGTATTCCAGACGTATCTGAACCTGGGAGATGTGAGGCGGGATTGTGAACAGTTTTTTTAATAATCTGGTTTGGATTAGGTTTAAAGTTGTCGAGTTCTAGGTGTTTAGAATTTGCAAGCTGTACGTAATAGATTCAGAAAAGGGGGTGGTGATGGACAGAGCATCTGAATTAAACAGAACACTCATACCCAGTCAAAAGATCAGGGCTTGATCCATCACCGTTTTTTAGCTCACTACACCATCCCAGTTCAGAACCTGGCTACATGCAAATTAGTCTGTCCCTGGCCCAGTGCATCATGGGAACAGGGCAGACCAAACTACCAAGCCAATTCTTTACTGGAAAGGAAACAAGCTTCCGGGGACCGGTTTCTGGCATTGCAGCCGTCATCGGCCCGGCTTGCTTGAATCCTGATGGTGCAGTGAGCAAGGGACTCACATCTGAGCATACCCTGCCACTCCTATAGTGGCCAAAACGATTCAGAAAAGGGGGTGGTGATGGACAGAGCATCTGAATTAAACAGAACACTCATACCCAGTCAAAAGATCAGGGCTTGATCCATCACCGTTTTTTAGCTCACTACACCATCCCAGTTCAGAACCTGGCTACATGCAAATTAGTCTGTCCCTGGCCCAGTGCATCATGGGAACAGGGCAGACCAAACTACCAAGCCAAATCTTTACTGGAAAGGAAACAAGCTTCCGTGGACCGGTTTCTGGCATTGCAGCCGTCTTCGGCCTGGCTTGCTTGAATCCTGATGGTGCAGTGAGCAAGGGACTCACATCTGAGCATACCCTGCCACTCCTATAGTGGCCAAAACGATTCAGAAAAGGGGGTGGTGATGGACAGAGCATCTGAATTAAACAGAACACTCATACCCAGTCAAAAGATATGGGCTTGATCCATCACCGTTTTTTAGCTCACTACACCATCCCAGTTCAGAACCTGGCTACATGCAAATTAGTCTGTCCCTGGCCCAGTGCATCATGGGAACAGGGCAGACCAAACTACCAAGCCAATTCTTTACTGGAAAGGAAACAAGCTTCCGGGGACCGGTTTCTGGCATTGCAGCCGTCTTCGGCCCGGCTTGCTTGAATCCTGATGGTGCAGTGAGCAAGGGACTCACATCTGAGCATACCCTGCCACTCCTATAGTGGCCAAAACGATTCAGAAAAGGGGGTGGTGATGGACAGAGCATCTGAATTAAACAGAACACTCATACCCAGTCAAAAGATCAGGGCTTGATCCATCACCGTTTTTTAGCTCACTACACCATCCCAGTTCAGAACCTGGCTACATGCAAATTAGTCTGTCCCTGGCCCAGTGCATCATGGGAACAGGGCAGACCAAACTACCAAGCCAATTCTTTACTGGAAAGGAAACAAGCTTCCGGGGACCGGTTTCTGGCATTGCAGCCGTCATCGGCCCGGCTTGCTTGAATCCTGATGGTGCAGTGAGCAAGGGACTCACATCTGAGCATACCCTGCCACTCCTATAGTGGCCAAAACGATTCAGAAAAGGGGGTGGTGATGGACAGAGCATCTGAATTAAACAGAACACTCATACCCAGTCAAAAGATCAGGGCTTGATCCATCACCGTTTTTTAGCTCACTACACCATCCCAGTTCAGAACCTGGCTACATGCAAATTAGTCTGTCCCTGGCCCAGTGCATCATGGGAACAGGGCAGACCAAACTACCAAGCCAAATCTTTACTGGAAAGGAAACAAGCTTCCGGGGACCGGTTTCTGGCATTGCAGCCGTCTTCGGCCTGGCTTGCTTGAATCCTGATGGTGCAGTGAGCAAGGGACTCACATCTGAGCATACCCTGCCACTCCTATAGTGGCCAAAACGATTCAGAAAAGGGGGTGGTGATGGACAGAGCATCTGAATTAAACAGAACACTCATACCCAGTCAAAAGATATGGGCTTGATCCATCACCGTTTTTTAGCTCACTACACCATCCCAGTTCAGAACCTGGCTACATGCAAATTAGTCTGTCCCTGGCCCAGTGCATCATGGGAACAGGGCAGACCAAACTACCAAGCCAATTCTTTACTGGAAAGGAAACAAGCTTCCGGGGACCGGTTTCTGGCATTGCAGCCGTCTTCGGCCCGGCTTGCTTGAATCCTGATGGTGCAGTGAGCAAGGGACTCACATCTGAGCATACCCTGCCACTCCTATAGTGGCCAAAACGATTCAGAAAAGGGGGTGGTGATGGACAGAGCATCTGAATTAAACAGAACACTCATACCCAGTCAAAAGATCAGGGCTTGATCCATCACCGTTTTTTAGCTCACTACACCATCCCAGTTCAGAACCTGGCTACATGCAAATTAGTCTGTCCCTGGCCCAGTGCATCATGGGAACAGGGCAGACCAAACTACCAAGCCAATTCTTTACTGGAAACGAAACAAGCTTCCGGGGACCGGTTTCTGGCATTGCAGCCGTCTTCGGCCCGGCTTGCTTGAATCCTGATGGTGCAGTGAGCAAGGGACTCACATCTGAGCATACCCTGCCACTCCTATAGTGGCCAAAACGATTCAGACGGTGATGGATCAAGCCCTGATCTGTTGACTGGGTAGGAGTGTTCTGATTAACTCAGATACTCTGTCCATCACCACCCCCCTTTTTGAAATTATTTTGGCCACCATGAGTGTGGAAGGGTATGCTCAGACATGAGTCCCTTGCTCACTGCACCATCAGGATTCAAGCAAGCCGGGCCGAAGACGGCTGTATTTCCAGAAACCGGTCCCCGGAAGCTTGTTTCCTTTCCAGTCAAGAATTGGCTTGGTAGTTTGGTCTGCCCTGTTCCCATGATGCACTGGGCCAGGGACAGACTAATTTGCATATAGCCAGGTTCTGAGCTGAGATGGTGCAGTGAGCTAAAACACGGTGATGGATCAAGCCCTGATCTGTTGACTGGGTAGGAGTGTTCTGATTAACTCAGATACTCTGTCCATCACCACCCCCCACACCCCCCTTTTTGAAATTATTTTGGCCACCATGAGTGTGGAAGGGTATGCTCAGACATGAGTCCCTTGCTCACTGCACCATCAGGATTCAAGCAAGCCGGGCCGAAGACGGCTGTAATGCCAGAAACCGGTCCCCGGAAGCTTGTTTCCTTTCCAGTGAAGAATTGGCTTGGTAGTTTGGTCTGCCCTGTTCCCATGATGCACTGGGCCAGGGACAGACTAATTTGCATGTAGCCAGGTTCTGAACTGGGATGGTGTAGTGAGCTAAAAAACGGTGATGGATCAAGCCCTGATCTTTTGACTGAAATAAGATGCTGGAATTTATCCTACAAACAAATTTAGGACGTTTTTATGGGTACTGGAGAAGCACAAAATATTAGATTTTAAAAAATTGATTATTAGGTTTGAGGTGTATAGCGCTAGTTGGGAGGTCAGCCGCTGCAAACCAAGAGGCGTTTGGGAGAGCAACATGATGTCGTCCGGGTATTTCCCAACTTGGGAGCGTCGTCCTGAGTTAGACAAAGGTTGCTCTCTAAGTCGGCGGTGTAGATGTTGAATAAGCTGGGTGCCAGTACACATCCCTGCTTTAGCCCGTTGTCAAGAGTTTCTTAGTTAAGCTCCGGCCATCCCCTTTTTAGGTCTCGCCTGAGCCAGCGCATGCGCCGGTCTGGCGAGACTTTTAGTAACGGCTTCAGAAAATGTCAGCACTGTGACCTAGAGCTTGCGTGCTTTAGCGCCTGAGGCACCATCTGGATCGCGATCGCTTTTTTAAAGATTTCCTTTTTGTGCGCACACAACTTGCTCACCACTCGTGTGTTTTAAAATATTATTTTTTTACACGCGTACACACATCTCCCAGGCTTGCGGTATCAGCATAAAGCATGCTCTGCCTTTCTTTTCTTATGCATGCTGTGGTGTGCTCCATCCTGCTTGTTTTTTATTCCGTTCTGCTTGTTCTTTGGTGCTGTTCAGCTTTGGCTCCCAGCCATCGTCCCCCCACCATCACCTCCTAACGGTCGGGTATTCAGAACCATTTTTGTTTGATGCAAGACTGTAAGAAGCTTGCCTCACAATTTTTTTGGGGGGAGCAGGTGGGTGCATTGGTGGCGGGCAAAGTGCCTTTGAGATAGCTCTTGGCCCGAAGCTCCGCTACCTCCTAGACCAAGCCCCCTCCTTACACAGTGACATTTGTTTATAGGTTGGCAGATATGTGACAGTAGTGGATGCACAGGTCAGAGTTTATGTTCAGATTTACTGGTGTAACTGGCACTCATGATATTACTGTGTCTTTAACAAGTTTGCCTAAAGCGTCTCTTTCTGTATGGCTGCCAGTTGCTTCGAAGTTCATTCAGCGTGACTTTTTTTTTTTTTACTCAAACGCTGTAATCATGTTGCCGGTTTAGCCCCTCACCCTTTAGGCCTATGAAATCACAAGTCCCACTATCCCAGGATGCAAAACTGAACGGTTTGGTTGTCAACAGTTGCCAATGGGTCACCTAGTTCTAAATGTAGCTATGTTATCCCTCATCAAGCTGTTAGTTACTCTTGCACCCACAGTGCATGAAATCTCAGTTTTCCATTTAGTGCTGGCATGTTCTGTCCAGTAGACCTTCTCTTTCCTTCTCCTGCTTGTGCACCCTGAGGAGCCTAATGTCCAGTTCACGTTTAACATTTTTACGTAACTTTCTCTACGGAATTATTAACCGCTTTTGGAAGCAGGCGTAAGGTGCCTGATGTCAGTGAAGGACTTTACCCTGCTGGGCAGGGGCGTAACACAGGCCCCCGCAGCCCCTGCGGTGTGGGGGGGCCTCAAGCTCCAGGGAGCCCCATCAGCACAGCACTCTGGCAGCAGGGCTCCTGAATGAGCCCGGAGGGGGGCCCCCGAGCTGCCTTGCAAGGTTTGTCACGCCAGTGCTGCTGAGGTTTAGTGTACTATCATAGCGTTGAGCAGCAAGAAGTTATTTTTTTAGGCAAAGAAGAAAACTAATGGACAGGTGGATTTTGGGCCAAATTGGGGTTTGATGTCTGATTTCCTTCGTCCACATTTTACAACGGAAACTTTAAAGAACGTTTTCAAGGTAATGCCCCCCCCCAGACTCTATGTAATGGCTCCCGATCTTGACACGGCACTCCATATAACTCTTCAAGAAGTAATAAAGCTTTGGCAAAGTTAAGAGGAAGCTCCTTATTTGCCTATTTACTTGCTATTATTTTTCCTGTGCCTCCATAACCTGGTTGTGCATTTCTGCCTATGCCTCCTTTTGATTCTTGTACCCCATTTGCTGCTGGGGGAGGCACCTAGTTCGTGCCTTCTCATCCCTGCCTGTACTGTGTTCCTTGCCTGTGTTCTTGAAGTGCCTGCTCTGTTCACCATTGCCAACTGGCATATACCTTGCTATGACAAGCTCTGTATCTGTATGCCTCTGCCTTAATGTGGTGTATAACATACTAAAAGTTTGCAGGATGCATAGCATCGAGATCCCATAGCAAAGTCAGCAGATATACATGCAGTCAAGAATTAATGACAAAACAATGAAATAATTGAAACCACGCCAATTTCCATTGGGGACAATTATATTGGAGGTTTATTCAATAAGGTAATGGGTTAACGTACAAGATGTCCAAGAGTAGCCAATGAAATGACCTGTCTGATTTACTGGTAGTCACGAGGACTTGCCGTCATCTGGTGTCAAACTCTTGGAGCTGTGCCCACTTCTGGACCCTGTAGCCTGGCTAAATGTGATTCCTGTGCACATCGAAGCCATGCGAGCCCACCCACATTTGGTTAGGCTTCCAGCTGCCTTAGGAATAACTGAGTGCTGTTACTTCCATTCAAGGGCCTGCCATAACAATTACTGGGGTACTGGCTAAAAGTCTCCTTTGAGCTGCTTAATGTGGATGCTTTCTTGCCTGAAGTTTGTTGTGTCGTCCTGTAATGCCATCAAGTCTTCTTGGGGTGTGGCAACTGTAGGCAATAAAGCCCCTTATAATTTTTTTTGCATTGGTGCTCAATCCATTCCACTGCAGGTTTTAAAGTGCAGTGAATAAGATCTATCTGCACCTGCAGCACATGTAATTGCTCCACCGCGGGGGGCGGAGCTAGCCGGGAAGCGAGATGGGCGCTGCTTAAGCGAGCCCCTCGCCTGAGCCCATGTAATCCTTCAAAAAACATCCTTTTATTCATCTACACCCGCACTGTTGCATACCGCGGGCCGTTAGGAGCGCTGAGGCATCGAGCGACTGGATGCTGGAGGACGAACGTGGCCCGGAACCCTGTGACACTGGCCGGAAGTCGGAGGCCTAGAAGGGCCAGAGCGTGAGTGAAGCCCCGACCTCGAGTGCGGAGCTGACCCGTGACGTGGGTCACGTACGGTGGCTGCGACAGACAGCGAGTCCCACCTGCTGCCTGGTGGACTCGCGCCACACTGTTCTGGATCGAGGTGGGCGCCGGAGCCTGGGGAGGCGGTGTATCACCCTGCACAGCGGCTGCAAGCCCGGGGAGAGTGCGGGCTACGTGGAGGACCTGAGAGGGTGGCAGCATCGCAGAGGCCTGCGGGATCGGCTGTCGGCAGTGGGCCAGAATGACTTGCGGATGATGCGGCGCCCCCCGCCCGGTACACACCTGGGCACTCGAGAGCTTGAGGAGGGCCCGGAGGCGAATTGGGGCCACATTTGGGCTCGGTCCCCGGGGCCTATATGGTGGGCTGAGGCCTGCATACAAGGCCGCAGGGCTGTCTGGTGGGGAGTGAGGCGAGACGACCCTGCCTCCACAGCGCCGAGGAGTGAATATCTGATGCTGGGCAAGTGGCGCGCATGAGGCACCCCGCGGCTTACTGTTCAACCACCGGTGGTGTGGCACGCAGCGGCAGTGTACTTTGTGTGGCGACGAACGCCCAGGCTGCCCTGCCCAACTGATACTAACACTGCTGGTGCGCAGTACTGCCGCATTCACCCGCATCTACTACAGACCATCAGCTGTGCGGTGCCAGGCCTGCTGCCGGGACCGGGCCGACAGAACACACACAAAGATAGTCGGAACCTGCCGAGACGTGGGGCAGCCCAACAGAACACCAGGTGGCCGGGGGGTGGAAGATTGTGGATTGGTGCTGGAACTGAGGGCGCGGCACCACTACCACTGGGCTGCAATACATACTCTACACGCTAGTGACACTGCTCGAAAAGGGGCCCGTACCTAATCCCAAAAGGGGATCTTACTCCTTCAGTGCCTTCCTGTACCTCGACCGTCTGAGCCAGATGTGTATACCAAATAACTGCTACAGGATGGGGAAGCCGGATCGCAATCAACCAAAGATAACCTTCGACCAGGCCAAGAAACAGCAGGACAACACCACAGAGAAACAGAATCCGCTTCCGCCAACACCCACAGATGCTGGAGTGATTACGAATGACGCCATATAATCCATGTTCCACACCATACAAACCTCACTTACGGATATAGACGGAAAGATTGATTCCCTGACTTACAGGGTGGACAGAATGTCAGAACGCCTAGATAAGCACACCGAACGTTTGGATATGGCAGAACGGTGGCTCTCAGAGGCCGAAGACTCTCAGATACAAATGGAAGCAAAGCAAACAAAGGTAGAAAAACAGCTGGTTGCAATGGCGTTGAAGTCGGACGATTTGGAAGCCAGGTCCAGGAGAAGTAACCTCCGTCTGAAGCGCGTTTAGGAAATGACAAATACAGACACAATGGAACAATATGTTGAGAAATTGCTGATCGTGTATGCAAAAAAATTCCTAGGCAGTCTTAGTGGTAGACAACAAGTTATTAGACCCAAATGTGACTAGGAACAGGCAAACAATAAAAGATATAATCATTAGTAAAAGACAAACATGTTTTTAATATACATAATAAAAATCATATAAAGAACTGGAAATGTTCAGATTATATGACAATACAATAATAAAATTATATGCAATTGTTACATATAATGACACCATCGGTTATTAAGAGGTGTCCACAAACAGAATGAAGGAAAAAATACTCAAATTGAAGTGTTCATTGTCGAAAGAGCACATAGAACACTGGCTCCGAAACCGCCCACCGGGTCCAGACCGAGGCCCATCATAGCCAAACTATTAAATTACAGAGATCGCAACGCGGCGCTGCGGAAGGCCAGAGAACTGGGGAAGCTCACCCAGGAACGGATGGACATCTCCATATACCCCGATTTTACCTCAGTGGCACCTGAAGCGCAGAAGAAATTCATGGATGCCAAGCAGAAATTGCGGGAGCTTAACATACCCTACACACTGCTATATCCGGCAAGACTCAAAATCACTATTGAAGGCAAAACGTGGATCTTCAATGACTCAGCAGTGGTGCAGAAATTCCTAAAACAAAAAGGGAAACCAGGAGTGCGGAGAAGATCACCACGAAGCGAACTGGGCATACAGCCCACAATGTCGGATGTGGAATGATTTGGTTGCAGGACTACATGTTGACTGATGGAGTGCTGTGTCTGTGGGTGCGACCCGGGGACTACAGGGTGATGTACACTGGTGATCTATGCATATGCTTGCCGTAGACTGCGACTCCAGATAAGTGGACAAATGCTAAAGTATTTTATAAGTCATGTTTGTTATGTGAAGATATGACGTGGCTGACTCTGGGCCCATAGAGATGTTCAAGGATGCTACCCAAATGGCCACATATATGGGGAAGGACAATAATGGGTGTGGGTATGATGATGCTATGTTGCAGTGGGCTCAAACTCATGTAGCTTAGGTTGCGGGTTAAGGGTAGGCACGTGTGAACCGCACAGTTTACTGTTTTATGATTTTTCTTTGTTCCTTGTTATGTTGTTGTTGTGGGGCATGATGGGTACTGTAGAAAAGGATGTCTCCACTTGGTTTAGGGTAGTGAAGTGGGTGGGGGTGGTTCTGGGTAATTGGGAAAATCTGACCAGCAGCGTGATGACTGAAATACTAGAGACTGACACTCTTCGAAAGCACGTGCATATGGGGTGATACCTGACTTAGACGCACACTGTGAGTGATCACCTTACAGATCGAAGACCTCTGACTTTCCTCTCCTGGAATGTACGAGGCCTACACAACCCATAGAAAATACGCAAGGTGGTCGCGTACTTAGACAGACACAAAATTGATGTAGCTTGTATACAAGAAACACATTTTTCTGATCTTAGGGCACAACGTATTGGAACACTGTGGGCATCCTTTCGACCGACGTCCTCTTATTCGTCCTATGCTAGAGGTGTCTTAATATGGGAAAAGCGCACTATACCCTTCACTCACCTTAAATCAGTGCGGGACGACCAGGGACGCTTCGTGATACTGCAAGGCAACTGCGGGGATTCCACCTTGACTATAGTGAACGTCTATGGCCCAAATAGAGAGGACCCTTCATTCTATGTCAAAATCTGGTCGACACTGAGGGACATGCAACCAGGCACTATAATTTGGGGGGGGGGGACTTTAACACATGTTTGGACCCCGCGATGGATAGGTCAACTGAGCTGCATAGGTATGGCAAACGTTCGGCCAAAGTCCTGCGGGATGGGTTGTCTGATTGGAACTTGGTGGATATATGGAGGCAGAGGAAGCCAGATAAATGGGAGGGAACGTGCTTTTCGTCAACACACCTCACATAGTCCAGACTTGATTACTGGTTGGTAACACAAGATGTATGTACATGGGCTACAGAGATATTTCACATGCCTAAGAAAACTATATGACCATGCACCGGTCAAACTCGGACTAGACATACCAACGCATACTGCACAACAATTCACATGGAGACTGAGACAAACGGCATTAAAGGATTAGGTGTTCAGAGAGGGACTGCGTCAGGCCATACTGACCTTTTTCGAACACAATACTAGCTCTGTCCAGAGTACAAGAACCCTCTTGGAGGCATTTTAGGTAACTATACGTGGACACTGTATAGGCACACACGTGGGTATATTGCGGGACATACAGGAACAATTGGCAAAAATTGAAAGAGACATTCTGGCACTAGAACGCAGGTATGAGGAGCACCCATCTGACTCCTTGCTAGCTGACATAAGGAAACTCATTGACACATATGACGAATATGCAGCTGACAAAGTCAAATACATGTCACGCAAATATTTAGCGCGGAACTATGGCGAGGGAGGCAGACCTGGTAGGGCACTTTCATACAAAGTTAGACCTGCACACTCCATGACACATATCACCGAAATTAAAAACGCTCAGAATCTTCCTGTGTATGACACGCCGACCATACTAAACTGCTTTACCGAATTCTACATTCAATTGTATATGGCCCGCGTCCCCCCCCCACTCCAGATATATGGCAATACCTAGACGATATAGGACTTGCATGGCTGTCCAATACTCATAGACAATATTTCTGTCTCCCAATCTCGAGGGATGAAATAATAGAGGCCTTTAACTCCCTTCCCAATAATAAGGCTCCTGGCCTGGATGGGCCCCCGGGAGAGTTTTACAAAGAATACCGAGATATACTTGTGCCACACTTTGCAGAAATGCTAGAGGAAGCATATGAGGAATATACACTACCAGCCACTCTCACTGAAGCGTTACTGATAGCACTACCAAAGATCCCCAACGGTGTAACTCCTATAGACCTTTATCCTTAATTAACATAGACGCGAAGATTTTGGCAAAAATAATAGTGAACAGGATACAACCACTCCTTGCAACTTAATACTACCGGCCCAAGCAGGCTTCATGCCGACGCGGTCTACTGCCCAAAATGTGCGCACTATATTCTCCCTCTTTCATCAATTGGACCAGGAGGAGCCAGCGGCTGCTGCCCTGCTAGACGCCGCTAAGAGTGGAGTGGAGGTTCATGTTTGTGACTCTGCGCAAAATGGGGTTCCTCAACCCTTTTTTGAAGTGGATTTCACTGTTATACACGACACCCAAGGCACGAGTATGAATAAACGGCTTGACGTCTGACTCTATATTAATTACAAGAGGCACGAGACAAGGGTGCCCACTATCACCAATGCTCTTTGCCTTGATACTTGAGCCGCTAGCTTGCAAAATTGGGCAAAAACATTCCATCACGGCTTTACAACTCAGTCTCCGACCAATTGGCATTTCACTATATGCCGATGACATGGTCCTCTACACTACGCATCCGGAAAATAATTTGAACCCACTCATCAGAGAGTATGTTCAATACGAACAATTCGCGGGCCTCTGCATCCATTGGGACAAATCGGTAGTGATCCCACTCACCACAGCTACATAGGAGCCAGAGTTGGACTACCCCCTAAGATGGTGCACCAACCCAGTCAAATACTTGGGGATATGGATACACAGAGATCCAGAGGTAGTCATTAGGGAAAACTATGGCAAGGCAATGTCTAGATTGGAGGATCAGGTCGACAGGTGGATAAAAATGCCCTTTTCAATGGCGGACAGGATAGCCCTTCAAAAGATGCTAATATTACCCAGATTCCTGTATTTGTTCTGGAATGTTCCAGTTTGGCTGACAAACGCCTTTTTTGACAGATTACGTTCTACACTCCAGAAACGTGGGCCGGAAAACCGGCTAGAGTAAGCTGGAGGGTCTTACCCAACCATACCACCTGGGCGGCTTTGAGGCGCCTGATTTTCAATTATACTATCTTTGCGCACAGGCTCAGCACGCACATTATTAGACGAGGCCCCGCGCATATATACCTCACATTGCAGTGGAGAGCGACAGCGTCTCTCCTGTGCCACTGATGACGCTACTAGCCAACCCCGTACGGTATATACAACATGATACGATACATCCCGCCAAGTACACTTCGAGAGCATGGCACACATTGGCGCGTAGAGCAAAATATTTGGCAGTATATGCACAGGCCTTGCCAACAACAAACCACCCTCACCTCGCAGTGACCCAAGTACCCAAAATCCAGAAGCTCCTCGAGGATATGGGTTTCCGGACTTTGGGTCAAGCGTTCCCTCATAACACATTTCTCAAATGGTCGGATCCCGCCTTATGCGCACATCAGACCCCAATGAAAAATGTTGTATACCTACGCTTCCGTATGGCTATGAGGGCACTATACAATATGTTCCCCGCTGAACCTGAGCAGCTGTCATCGTTACAAGTGATGCTAACGGCCCCAACTCGCCAGAATTTAGTAACACGACTCTACACTGCAACTCAAAGTGAACAGGCTGAAGGTCCCATGGCAGCGAAGGGTAGATGGGAGAGGTCACCGGGCATACCAGTTAATGAACAGGATTGGCAATATAGTTGTACGCAACTCACACTTCTTACATCCAACTGTAACTTGCACATTATACATTTTAAATTCCTTCACAAGATATACTACACGCCAGCTAAATTACGCAAACTAGTGCTTAGGGACACTGACTCTTGCTACCGATGCAATGCAGCAGGTGCAGATTTCTTACATGTGGCATGGTCCTGCCCTGGCTTGCAGACCTACTGGAATGCAGTTACCGATGCGTTAAGCACCATGCTATCGGAAACCATCCCAAACACCCCTTTGACATGCCTATTGGGAATCAAAAAACTCAAATACGCTAGACGTAGGAAGTTCTTAGCAGTGGCATTACTTCTTGCGAAACGACGAGTGGCGATCAGATGGGGCAGCAAGAGGCCACCTAGACTAAAAGACTGGATCAAAGATATGACATATTGCAAGATGACACTAGAGACATATGCTGAAGACATACCACTGGCGTCCAGACCCAGAGACTTCTGGGAGCCACTCCTGCAATACTTGCAAGACGCTTCAGACTAAATGTTCCGTACAAATGTTGATTTCTTCACGTAGAGAGGTGGAGTTTGTAGTAAAAGAGGCATGCTGAGGACCGGAGGAGATGTGGGACTGGGCGTGAACTCGAGATGGGGGGGCTTCAGGAGTACGAAGATTATGTTTATTGAGATTCGACGCACTGCATAGTGTAAAGAATGACTGTTTGTATGTACCCTGCAATGTGATCCAGGAGTGTCAACTGATTGTTTCTTTTTTGTAAATGACTGTACATGATGAAACATGCTGTGTAGTTGCTGCTCAGAAGGAAAAAAAAAATACTAAAAAAACAATTGCTCCACCGCATTATTACCTTTTCCCTCTGAAGTATTTCCTTTAAGACTGGTTACTTGGACACTCTCATTCAATAGTTCTTAACCTGTGGTCCAAGAACGCTTGGGGGTTTGAGAGGCTTACTCAGGGGTTGCGCAACTGTTTTACAAAATTAAATCATATTTATCAATTAATATAGTACATACAAATATTGAGGCGAAAATGAACATTTAAAAACTTTTTCTATGTTTGACCTTGAATTTACAGAATATTTCAACATTTGAGCATTTGTTTGGTGTATACATATTTCTTTGTACTGTTTGAGGTCCAGATCACAGAATTTGCTCAGGCCGAGGGTCCCTAGCTTCCAATAATGACTCAGTGGGTTCCCCACATTCCAGTAATGATTCAGTAGGGGTCCACAGAAGTCAAATGTTTAAGAACTGCTACCCTAATCTATTATGAGAATAACCTGTGGTAGGAGGAGATTGCACCAATAGCTTACCCTTGCCCGTGCCCTTAAGTTACCCTGCCATTCCTGTGTAGCAGCTCCGGATGTAAATATCCCATACTTACCACATCCCGCTTTGTAAGGGGTGCAGCTAGCTAGGTCCCTAGATTCCTGGATTTCCATTTGGCTAAAATGGGCTTGAGGGTGTGAGAAGGGTGTTTTTTTCTTGGCATGGTGAAACCACAGTGATTCACTGCCCGCCAATTTGATGCAAAGCTTGCCACATGAACAGCAATGTTTCTTGCCACTGATTGCAGATCTGGACTTCCAAAGTTTTGGGCTGCTTTGCTGTTCGCATTCCAATGCCAGTCAGAGGCATTTGTAATCCACAATCAGTAAGAAGCTGAGTGCTGTTATACCTTTCCTGTCAGAAAAGGCTAAAGGAGCAGCGGTATCTGAAAGAGAAACCTGAAACCCCGTGGTGAGAGTCAGTGCTGAACACCAGTCTCCACCTGTGCAGATAGAGCTGAGAGGCAGAGGGGCCGGGTTAGATTGGGGGGGGGGCGATTTCAACGGACGACGATGAGGGAAAAGGAAATAAATAATTTTCCCTTATCGTCTGTAGAAATCCCCCCACCCACCTCCACCCTCCCATCTGGCCTCACCTCTCTTACCTGCATGGGCAACGACTGCTGACACTACATGTCACGGTAAACCTACACTTTAATAATGAAAGCAAGTAATCACTTGGCATCAAATTGCACAATTTAGGAATATTGTGCTTTTACACTATCATCATGAATATATCATGTTCACAGTTTAGAAGTGTTGTGAAACTATGCTACTAACAAGAATACACAGGTTAGGGCCATGACTGGAATACGGGGCTAATAGTGTGACAAGTGTGGGATGTTGCCAACCAGCCTACATACTATAAAATCACTTCACTAAGGTCCAGATTGTAATGGGTCGCAATCTGATTTACGTCATCAATATTCATGAGAGAGGTCACAAACTGTAACAAATTATGATTGGTGGCCATGACAGAGATGGTGTCCTGCTGGGGTCAGCAGAACATCATCTCTGTGATTGTGTTTTTTAATCATTTTCTCTTAGCCTGTTTTCCATAAAATGTAGCTGCTTTACTGTGTTTTAAAGTGTTTTTTTATTATTTATTTTTTGTACTTTTTGCTTGTTTGAAAGTACAGTGGTTCCCTGAACCACTATTTATCTATTCATGTAATTATTTTTACATTGACCAAGGGGAGCAAAGTTCCAAGGACTCCTTCCCTTTTGCGATTAACTTACTACCCTATGTTGGAAGTCAGTAAAATTTCAATGCTGTGGAACCAAATTTCATTTGCAGTACATTGATATATATATACCACAACAAATCGCTATTTGGAAGGGATGCCCTGAAAACGCCCTTTCCAAATAGTCCTTCTAACGATTCTGTAACATGTTACCAAATCACAAAATGGGCTTAGTACATACCAAACAACCATTGCATAGCCAATAGGTCTCGCCTTTGGGACCTTATATGTGTTTAGCCATGCAACAGTTGATGTTGTTGCACTAAGGATATTGTGCTGCACAACTAAGTACTTATAAGGTCTCAAAAGCGAGCACTATTGGCTATGCCAATGCTTGTTTTATTTGAACCCAAGTTTGCGAGTACAGGTTGATGATTGCTCCCAATAAGTTCATAGGTGCTCTCCAGGCTATGGCCGATAGTTTGGATCTTGGCACTTTGTCGAAAGCTGCTTTGAGATCTACGAAGCATGTTTAGAGGATGTTTGAGTTGACGATGCTTGGCTGGCTAAAATGGTAACTGCCAATATGTTTATTAAGGTGTCCATTCCGGCCCGGAATCCGGTCTGCGTTTTTGGAATTACATTTATGCTGCTGATCCAGGTCTCCAGATCTGCCAATAAGTTTGATGTGTAGATCTTTGCCTCTACATCGATGAGGGCTATCTGTCTGTAGTTCTTTGGGTTTGAATGTGCCCCTGATTTATATATGGACTGAAGGATGCTGCCCTGCCAGGAGTCGGGATGATACTGGCCTCTA
This sequence comes from Lissotriton helveticus, assembly GCF_964261635.1. NCBI lineage: Eukaryota > Metazoa > Chordata > Amphibia > Caudata > Salamandridae > Lissotriton > Lissotriton helveticus. Next base: position 606,244,901 of record NC_136073.1, read on the forward strand.
AGCTGTGTATGAACAGGGGGGTTAAATGGCTAGACCAAAACGCCGAATCGTTCCTAAACAGGGTGTTAGGTAGGCCGTTAGGGCCTGTGCCCCTGTCTGATCTCAAATGTTTAATTATGTTCGATACCTGCTTTTGAGTAATCTGTGGATGTTCTTCCCTTAGCTCCAGACTGGTGGGTCTTGACTTACTTTTTGGGTTTCAGGAGTTTCGATTTTGAGGTTTGTCTTTGGTTAGATTTTTTGAGTAAGTAGCTAATGACTCCGCAGATGGTTGTCTATGAGAAGAATCTAGTTCCTCTTTGATGCTTTGGTTCAGGTCTTCGGACTTTGTGCTCGAACTAATATGCATTCCGATCTTGTTTGAAGCATCGGCAGTGCTAGCTGCATTTGAGGGGGCTGTGGTATTATATGTTGCTTCAGTGTGAGCTCTCGAGGTTTGCTCCATTATATCCGAGTTGAAGTGGCGATGTTTGACGTTTAGCAGAAAGTTGATGTTTGCCCAAAACTGTTTAGAGTTTCTCTGCTTACTAGCGTGGAGCATGTTGATCTCGAGTTATTTCTTGTATGTTTGCTTGGCCGCCTTTATTACCTGTTTTAGGTCCTTTTTCATTTTTTTCTATTGTTGTAAGGATCTGCTGTGTCGGATGGGTTGTACTTGTGGCAAGAATAATGATACAACTGTCAAAAAAAGAACATTTGTGAGTGTTTTATTAACAATATGGGTACAGGATGGTATGTCATGCTTATGTAATATTAGCTTGCATATACATTAAAAGTGTTTGCTAACATTACAATGCAGATATAACTACACTATACATATAATAAAATGTTAGCTATAATGATACATTTATAACATTTATATTACATATATTATTATACAACTAACACACTTTTACTGATACATACACAAAGGAAGAGTGTAAGGTATACACAGACAATATGGGCTAGAAATACAGATAACTATGTTATGGACACCTGTATCAATAGTTGTGTTCAATATATTATGGGTATAATCTGAAAACATACATACACATATGCTGTAGATAGCTATTTTTAGGCACATGCTATAGGATCAGAACCTCTGTTGTAGCTTTCATATATAGAAGCATTATCATGGATAACTTTCCTTTTTAGCATAACATATACTTACAAAATGCATAACGATAAAGATCAAGACCTGTATATACATATATATATATATATATATATATATATATATATATATATATACATATATATATATATATATACATATATATATATATATATATATATATATATATATTCACTGAAAAAACCATAGGTTATAGACCATATATAGTTAGGAATTAGCATTTACAAAACCTTGAAAATTCACTGAAAAAACCATAGGTTATAGACCATATATAGTTAGGAATTAGCATTTACAAAACCTTGAAAATTCACTGAAAAAACCATAGGTTATAGACCATATATAGTTAGGAATTAGCATTTAAAAAACCTTATTTTACTCACACAAAACCATTGAAATTCCATATATAGTTAGTTGCACTAACTATATATCGCGCACCCGCAATCCACTGCTGATGATGTCACATATTACATCATTCATGACATGGTCAGTGACATCACTGATGACATCACTGATGACATCTCAAATGACATCACTGATGACATGACTGATAACAACATCCAGTGATTTTTTGTTTCTGTAAAGTTTAAATATGTCTTACATATTGAAGAATGAGTGGATGTGTAAGTGTCTGGACGAAGGATTTAGTAGGTGCATGACTGACTGTATGACTGAGTGATTAAATGTGTCTCACTGAGTGCATGGGTTAGTGACTAAACTGTCTTAATTTGTGCATCATTATGTCTGTTGTTCTGTAAACTGCTGCATGTGTTGATCAGTAGCTATATGAGTAACTATATGGGTTATTGATTGATTGCCCAAGTATTTGTATGGGAGACTGAGTGTGTGTGTGGCTGTCTGGGAGGTGTGTGACTCTGTGCAGATCAATGTGTATTTGTATCAATGATTGTATAAGAAGGTAAGTATGTGTTAGTATATGTTTGAAAATGTAAGGTGCTCTATGTTTAACTGTATAGATTAGAAAATGGAAGTGCGATTGATTCTTTACAGGACTGACTAGGTGTGTGAGTAACTCCATGGATGAGTGACAGAGTGTGAGAGTCTGTATAGGTGTATGAGTGCATATGATAGTGTTGTAAAGATGAGTGATTGTATGTATGAATGATTGTATGGGTAAATGTGTGTGTAAACATAGGAATCACTGAGTGCGTATGTAGTAACTAGTATTGGTGTGTCAATGGTTTCAAAAATTATACTCTGTATTTAACACTGGGTGTAACAGAGGTTATATTAAAGTGTGAGGAGATGCATTGTATTGTCACATGAATGATATCATCAGTGATGTGGTCATTGATGTCAAATGAGATGTCATCAGTGATGTCATCAGTGATGGCATTTGAGATGTCATCAGTGATGTCATCAGTGATGTCACTGACCATGTCATGAATGATGTAATATGTGACATCATCAGCAGTGGATTGCGGGTGCGCGATATATAGTTAGTGCAACTAACTATATATGGAATTTCAATGGTTTTGTGTGAGTAAAATAAGGTTTTTTAAATGCTAATTCCTAACTATATATGGTCTATAACCTATGGTTTTTTCAGTGAATTTTCAAGGTTTTGTAAATGCTAATTCCTAACTATATATGGTCTATAACCTATGGTTTTTTCAGTGAATTTTCAAGGTTTTGTAAATGCTAATTCCTAACTATATATGGTCTATAACCTATGGTTTTTTCAGTGAATTTCAATGGTTTTTTAATAGCAAATATCATAAGCTGTCGAATGTCAAGTACGTGGTAAGTAAAAACATTTTCGTGTTTATGCACACTGATCTGCTTTGATTGCTGCCCCCCACCCCTCATTTCTATTAGGAGTACTCTCTCTTTGCAGATAGTGAAGGGTAGTTAACGCAGCCCTTTGCCCCCTTTGTAATCCGTCGTGCCTGCTTCTCTCTCCATTTGATTGATTGTTCTCTTTGGTTCATTCTCTATTTACAAACAAGCACAGAGTCGCAATACTCTGTTTAGTCTTTGCAGATAGTGAAAAATTGTGTAAAAAAACAAAAGGAATCGAGCAAAATCAGTAGGCCACTAATGGGATCTCTTTTGACCTCGCTAAAATAGAAACATTAGGAACAACCTGTTGAAAATAGCAATGCGTATGTATATAAGCGGCGTTCATTTGTGTTCACAGTACCCCTTGTTGATTGTTTCAATCGAGCATTGAATTGTTCGAAGTTAATTCTCTTAAGGATCTTCTCTACCTGCAAACGAGGAAGAATAGGAATATTCTATCTCCCTTTGCAGATAGTGAAGGGTAGGTAACGCAAGCCTTTAACACGTCGTACCTATTTCATTCCTCATTGATTGATTGATTGTCCGAACATTGACTGTTTGGAATTAGTTCTTTTTGGAGGTATTCCCTGTTTGCAAATAAACGTAGGAAAATCTTTGCAAGTAGTGAAAGGGTACGTAATGCGGACCGTTCTCCCCCGTTGTAATCTGTCATGCCTATCTACTCCCCACTGATTGATGCACCTTTTTCACCCGGACCATTTACTAGAGATACGTCATCTGGCCCGACCAGAGAGCACCCCTAGTGAAAAGGACATATGCAATAATAACGAAGTGATCACTGTATCCTGTTAACAGAAACTTTACCATGAAACAACCTGGAAAGAAAAAAATAGGAAAACGAAAATCAGTAGGCCACTGATGAACATGAACTTTTATTAAACAACGAACAAAGAAACGATAACATAACGTAATGATAAAACCTATTAATGTCCTAGAAACAAGAAAACGTTAAAATATGCCAGTGGTGAGAGACCAGAAAAACAGTAAGAGAAACCAAATCACCCCTCGCTGTCCCACCGCCTGCCACGCCAAAAAAATCGATAGACTAGGGAAAATGCAAGTCAGTAGAACATCCACCCCCACTCTGGAAACTTCCAAGGTGGGGCAGGGTTCCGGCTACGCCCAGCCGGGAGCAGCCCATATAAGGCAGGTCCTGCTGCCACGCCTCGGCCAGGAGATCCTAACGTAGGGTGTAGCCGAAGGAGAGGCCGAGGCCAGCGGGACCCGGCCAGGGGATTGCCTTTACAACGCTGAACAGTTGCAGGGGGGGGGAATGTCTCCTCGACCCTCCCCTCTCTCTCCCAGTCCGGCCGCGGTGGCCCTTGAGAGTTCCAGGTAGTCCCGCCACATGCTCTTCCGGTCCGACCACCAACGGTCGGGGGGCCGAGGCCGACGGGATCCGGCTGCAGCCGATAAACCAAGAAACCCGTTCATGGGGCCAGAGCCAGGGGCGTCCGGCCGACATCCACCGGAAGCCCGGCCCGAAGACGGACGGGACACTTCTTTCTTTTATAATGGCTGCGACAACACTGGGGGGGGATGTCTTGCACATGCCTCCGACCCCCCCCTCGTCCTCATCGCCTGGTCCGGCCATAACAAATCTCAAGCGAGACGCCGTGGGGTGCACTGGGAGGGAGAGACGGTGCGAACAGGCCTCTCCCGCCTCCCCAGGTGGAGACTTCCCAGCTGCACCCTCAGCGCTCCAGGCGCCCGGAAAACGGTTCTTCCACTGTGGCCATGCTGCAACGTCTCGCCCGGCAGGGTGGAGCCCGTCCGCTCATGTGACCCCGCGATCGCCGGTAGCTGCCGAACTCTCAAAATGGCGGTCGACCTGGCAAGAGCGGGCCCAGCATAAAGAAATGGCCCGGTCACTGGTTGACTCCACCACCGTAGTCCTCCACGACCTTGAAGATTCTAGAGGAGCCGCGGGAGTCTCCGACCCCCGATGGGGAATGACTGCCATGATCGCCCGTGGAGTGACGAAACTGTATCCGCGGGACGTCGGCGCTCTCATGCTGGCGCCAGCCTCACTTTGAATTACTAGAATCCTGCAGACCTCACTTCCGGTGAAAGCACAGTGTGACCCGGTAGGAAAAATTATTGCACCCCCTCCCCTTTTTGACTGATAGTTCAACCCACCGATCCTTTCCTTTGCCCTTTTAACGGAACTTTGGACTGCCTCCCCCTCTTTTACATTTTCTAGAGAAAACAAAACATTAACCACTACATTAGCATAGCAGTTGACACCAGAACTGTTTTCAAATTGAAAACCAACAACATCTTCAACAGAATCCTTTTTGTTTCTGCTGTGACCCTGCTACAGCACAGGCATTGTCCCCAGCAGTAATTCTGCAATGCCGGTAAGAATAGCTGTGGTGCCTACTGGACTCACTCACCCCCGCGGCGCCCCACGCCGTTTTTTGCTGGGCGGCAACTTACTAGACATCACTTTCGTGCCATCTAGATTTCAGCGCGTTCTGCTGCCTTGGAACTATTCGCACAACAGACCGCTACTGACAAGAATATTTCATTATTGGTGCTGTCAATTTCAATAAATCTATTGGATAATTAAAAAGAAATTGCCACGGTCTCTTCGTTGTTTAAATGTTTTTACTGTTTTTGTTTTGTTGTATATATTTATATGTTATTAAAGTTTTATATTCCTACTACTTTGTTGGAGTGCTATATATTTTTAATGTGACACATAATTGTAAAAACTTTGATGTACAAAGAGTCATTCCTGGAATCTTCCGCTTCAGGCTCGGTCCCCTCCCCAATCACAATACAGGATGGTTTTCAGATAGTAGGAACACGTGTGGTGTGACGGATCTCATCGAGTGTGGGCCTTGATCTACTATAACTCCTTTGAAGAGGGGTGATTCTTTACAGCTGGGGCCATAAACTACATCTGCAGGGCTAGCTGATAGCCTGGACAATCGGACACAGAGAAAGAGGAGTGTCAGAGGGTGCGGTAGTGAATAGGGCGAAAGGGAGGTGTCGGGCGGGCACAGAGTGTGATTCTCAGGGAAGAGCAGCGCAGATGGGGGGAGGTTTATTGCCCATGCATAAGACAGAGAGCGGTGGTGACCAGTGCCTAGGGAAGATGCTTGCGTGGGTGAGGAGCCATGCTACGAATCGACAGCGTGCAGAGAGTGGGTCTGGTCAAGACACCTAAAATGGCTGCCGTGCACGACAAAAGTGTGGCATTTCAAAAAAGGCAAGATGGCGCAGACAATGTTTTTCAACACTTCCTCATTTCCTTCGAATCGAACGTTAACAGACGTTGGGGCATATTACCAAAGTTAAGCGATATTTATCGCTAACGATGCTTACCAACCAATTTTTTACCACTAACCATCGTCAGAAATTATCGAAGATAAACCTTACTATTATCAAGGTTTATCGCAAATGCGATAATAAACGGCCGCAATGCATGAATATCGCTAAAAACTCAGCGATATTCATGCATTACCGAGCTAATGCTCTTAGCCATGTTATCCACCTCCCATTGGATAACATGGCTAAGAACTGCTCAGGGCAGGTGTTACTTTTTGGAGATATTCGCGCTTAGCGCGAATATCTCCAAAAGTTGGTAATAGGAGATAGATATCTTGCATGTTGTAATGCAAGTTATTGTGGTATATGGAACTCATACCATAATCTCTCAGGAAAGCAGAAACTGATCCTTTTGGGACCGCCTAAAAAGGCCTAGGGGGTGAGGAGTACTCTACTTTGCCCCCTTTTCACGTTCCGAACTATTTTATTTTACTCTCTTCTGTAATTACACAAAATACCAGCGATAAGATGCATCGGAGACACACAGTGAGAGAAAGGAGGCCGGAGATGAAGAAGACATGTCAAATACACATTGGAGATAATATAGTGGCAGAAGGGAAGTAAATATGAGTAAACTTACCATGTAACATAAAAATGTTGCACTCTATACTATAAGTCTCATTTTATACTACAATCACTTCGCTACAACCTCATAAATTAAAAATAAAAATGAATAATGTCTCAAACAATTTTTGATTTCTAAATATAAATTTATTCTTCTGAATTTTCTAAATTTGAAAGAACTAGTAACATGTCCTCATCAGCAATGTCCTCATTAAAAGTCTCCAATGATGATTCTTGTAACTCTATGGTCTCCAAACACTCGATAAATTCGCCATCAAGAGATTGATCAAAAAAATCATTCAAGTCATCTCCTCCTTGTGACAATATTTCATTATTGGTGCTCTCAATTTCAATCAATGTAGTGGAATCATTCAAGTCATCTCCTCCTTGTGACAATATTTCATTATTGGTGCTGTCCATTTCAATCAATCTAATGGAATCATACAAGCCATCTCCTCCTTGTGACAATATTTCATTATTGGTGCTCTCAATTTCAATCAATGTAGTGGAATCATTCAAGTCATCTCCTTGTGACAATATTTCATTCTTGGTGCTGTCCATTTCAATCAATCTAATGGAATCATACAAGTCATGTCCTCCTTGTGACAATATTTCATTATTGGTGCTCTCAATTTCAATCAATGTGTTGGACAATTCAAAAGAAATTGCCACGGTCTCTTCATTGTGAGCCATTTTATTTTGAAATTGCTTGCTGTAAATTGCAGAAAAAAATAATCACTTTCATTTATCGTTTTTAGTAATACATAATATAAAACTAACTTTATCAAGTATTTAGTATAACAGAAGGACTGCAAATAAATAACAGAAAACATTTTTCAAATTATCTTCAAGTGTACAACATAGTTCCCCTTACAAATTAACAACTCACCTTTTTAAAAGTAGCAGAAGTGTTAGTACTGTGTAAATCAAACACCAGAAATTCACCACCAAAAATTCCTCACAAATGTACCTCAGACAGTAGTATCACAAAATGGCTGTGGTTTCCTCTCATTTGACATATATACATAACCAATTAACTTTCATCACACACAAATACAAAACCAAAGTAACATTTTAATTGGTTCTAAATTTCAACACTTTCAAATGTGTTTTCCCCATGCAATTTTCCATAGGACATTTACATACGTCTACAGCCTGAATGGCTGAACGGAATTACACCAAACTTGGCAAAATGGTACATCAAACCTAAGAGGTCAGGAAGGATCTACTATGCCCCCTTATGGTCATTTCCCCCTTCGCTTTGGCCTCCTCTTGTCTCTCAATCCTACCGAGGGACAAGATGGCGGCCGCTACGGACTGTTTGGAATGTTGACAGACGCCGGAGAACCAATCAGCTTCGCAAAGCTCCGTAACGCGAAAAGTACGCGAAGCGGAGCGCTGTTACAGATATATATCTTTTTTTGAACGTTAATTTCTCAAAATCCACTGGAGCACATATATTGAGACCTAGCAAAGGCACATCGGGCTACCAGTCCCTAATATTTTGCCAAGTTTCGTGCAAATCCATTCAGCCGTTCGATTATTATTATTTTGTTTTTTTTTTGCCCCGCGGGGCCCTTTTAAAACCTCCACATCAAAACTAGGGGGTCAGCGAGGATCTACTATGCCCCCTTATAGTTATTTCCCCCTTTGTTTTGACCTCCTCTTGTCTCTCGATCCTACCGAGAGACAAGATGGCGGCCGCTACGGACTGTTTGGAATGTTGACAGACGCCGGAGAACCAATCAGCTTCGCTTCACAAAGCTCCGTTGCGCGAAAAGTCCGCGAACCAGTGCGCTGCCCGGTCCGCTGTTACAGATATATATCTTTTTTTAAACGTTAATTTCTCAAAATCCACTGGAGCACATATATTGAGACCTACAAAAGGCACATCGGGCTACCAGTCCCTACAATTTTGCCAAGTTTCGTGCAAATCCATTCAGCCGTTCGGGCTAAAAGTGAGGCCAACCGCCCTATGGAAAACTCAATGTTAAAAACACGTTTTGGGACCCCCCTTTTTTCTCAGCCCCCCCTTGACGAACCCCCCCCAAATTTTCAAGGGCTGCTCAGAAACAAAATGTGCCATTTTCCTGAAAATTTCAGCCAATTCCGTCCACAAACGCCAAAGTTATTAGACATAGAATTTTCAAAAAACCCATAGAGAAAAAATCCTAACTATATATACCTACTGGCGACCGCCAGTAGGTAATATATATACACTTTATGCACCGCTCCTCCACCGCCGTCGCTCCTCCTTCTCCCGGGTGCCCTGTCTCGCGGTGGTGAGCCGCGTTAATGTTACCAAACACTCCGAATTCCTCAATTCAGAAATATATATACACACACACATATTACCTACTGGCGGTCGCCAGTAGGTATATATAGTTAGGATTTTTTCTCTATGGGATTTTTGAAAATTCTATGTCTAATAACTTTGCCGTTTGTGGACGGAATTGGCTGAAATTTTCAGGAAAATGGCACATTTTGTTTCTGAGCAGCCTTTGAAAATTTGGGGGGGTTCGTCAAGGGGGGGCCGAGAAAAAAGGGGGGTCCCAAAACGCGTTTTTCCCATGTTAATTTCCATAGGGCGGTTGGCCTCACTTTTAGCCCGAACGGCTGAATGGATTTGCACGAAACTTGGCAAAATTGTAGGGACTGGTAGCCCGATGTGCCTTTTGTAGGTCTCAATATATGTGCTCCAGTGGATTTTGAGAAATTAACGTTTAAAAAAAGATATATATCTGTAAGCGCGGACCGGGCAGCGGCCTAGGACGCGTACTTTTCGCGCAACGGAGCTTTGTGAAGCGAAGCTGATTGGTTCTCCGGCGTCTGTCAACATTCCAAACAGTCCGTAGTGGCCGCAAACAGTCCGTAGTGGCCGCCATCTTGTCTCTCGGTAGGATCGAGAGACAAGAGGAGGCCAAAGCGAAGGGGCAAATGACCATAAGGGGGAATAGTAGATCCTCGCTGACCCCCTAGGTTTGATGTGGAGGTTTTAAAAGGGCCCCGCGGGGCAAAAAAAAAAAAATATAATAATAATCTTACGGCTGAATGGATTTGCACGAAACTTGGCAAAATTGTAGGGACTGGTAGCCCGATGTGCCTTTGCTAGGTCTCAATATATGTGCTTCAGTGGATTTTGAGAAATTAACGTTCAAAAAAAGATATATATCTGTAACAGCGGACCGCTTCGCGTACTTTTCGCGTTACGGAGCTTTGCGAAGCGAAGCTGATTGGCTCTCCGGTGTCTGTAAACATTCCAAACAGTCCGTAGCGGCCGCCATCTTGTCTCTCGGTAGGATCGAGAGACAAGAGGAGGCCAAAGCGAAGGGGCAAATGACCATAAGGGGGCATAGTAGATCCTCGCTGATCCCCTAGGTTTGATGTGGAGGTTTTAAAAGGGCCCCGCGGGGCAAAAAAAATAAATAATAATAATAATCGAACGGCTGAATGGATTTGCACGAAACTTGGTAAAATATTAGGGACTGGTAGCCCGATGTGCCTTTGCTAGGTCTCAATATATGTGCTTCAGTGCATTTTGAGAAATTAACGTTCAAAAACAAGATATATATCTGTAACAGCGCTCCGCTTCGCGGAGATAAAATTATATCTGTATTACGTAGCTGTTGCTAGCACCAGTTAGCGACGGCTAGTAGGAGATAGCGACCATCTTGGGCCCCACTTTGCATGTGAGTGATATTTATCACTAATGACATGCAAAGTGGGCATGCCAAGATGTTAGCGACTGGAAACAGTCGCTAACATCGCTATCTCCTATTATCAACTTTTGGAAATATTCGAGATAAGCGCGAATATCTCCAAAAAGTAACAGCTGCCCTGAGCAGTTCTTAGCCATGTTATCCAATGGGAGGTGGATAACATGGCTAAGAGCATTAGCTCGGTAATGCATGAATATCGCGGAGTTTTCAGCGATATTAATGCATTGCGCTCGTTTTTTATCGTATTTGCGATAAACCTTGATAATAGCAAGGTTTATCTGCGATAATTTCTGACGGTAAAAAAATCTTTGCAATGCATCGTTAGGGATAAATATCGCTTAACTTTGGTAATATGCCCCAACGTCTGTTAACGTTCGATTCGAAGGAAATCAGGAATTGTTGAAAAACATTGTGTGCGCCATCTTGTCTTTTTTCAAATGCCACACTTTTGTCGTGCACGGCAGCCATTTTAGATGCCTTGACCAGATCCACTCTGTGCACGCTGTCGATCCTTAGCATGGCTCCCCACCCTCGCAAGCATCTCCCCCAGGCAGTGGTCACCCCCGCTCTCTGTTTTATGCATGGGTAATAAACCTCCCCCCATCTGCGCTGTTCTTCCCTGAGAATCACACCCTGTGCCCGCCCGACACCTCCCTTTCGCCCTATTCACTACCGCACCCTCTGACACTCCTTTTCCTCTGTGTCCGATTGTCCAGGCCGGTCCTAGGCTATCAGCTAGCCCTGCAGATGTAGTTTATAGCCACAGCTGTAAAGAATCACCCGTCTTCAAAGGAGTTATAGTAGATCAAGGCCCACACTCGATGAGATCCGTCACAGCAGAAGCGTTGCTATTATCTGAAAACCATCCTGTATTGTGATTGGGGAGGGGACCGAGCGTGAAGCGGAAGATTCCAGGGATGACTCTTTGTACATCAAAGTTTTTACAATTATGTGTCACATTAAAAATATATAGCACTCCGACAAAGTAGTAAGATTATAAAACTTTAATAATTTATAAATATATACAAGAAAACAAAAATAGTAATAACATATAAACATTTTTAGAGAAAAACAACGAAGTAGCGGTCGGCTGTGCGAATAGTCCCAACGCAGCACAACGTCCAGATTTCCGGCGTGGGGCGTCGCGGGGGGTGGGTGATCAGTAGCAAACTGTTGTGCGAATAGTTCCAAGGCAGCAGAACGCGCCGAAATCTAGATGACACAAAAGTGATGTCTAGTAAGTTGCCACCCAGCAAATAACGGCGTGGGGCGTCGCGGGGGGTGGGTCATCAGTATCAAACTGTTGTGCGAATAGTTCCAAGGCAGCAGAACGATGGCACCAAGGTGATGTCCAGTAAGTTGCCGCACTGGTTTTGGTATCCTACAATGCTGCTCCGAATAACGGCGTGGAGCGCCCCGGGGGAGGCGGCGTGAACGGGCCTCTCCAGGTGGAGTCTCGTCTGTTGTAGTGGGGCGCCCCTTTACCGTTTCAGTTGCCATTCCGTCCGCTTTTGGTCCACTGTGTCAAAATCCGCCATTCAGCTGAGTTGCGCCCACTCTTGCGGTGCAGCGATAGGCGGCTGTCACAGGACTCTCAAAATGGCGGCAGGCTGTTTCCTTTTTGGGCCTGGTCCACTGAAATGGCCCTGGGACACCTTGGAAATCGGACGCTTGTCTGCTAGGTCTTGGACCCCATTCTCGAAAGCGTCCCCTCCGCCTTGAGAATTCATCAAAAGTTTTGGGGGCCCCGACTCCTGCAGGCTTCTGGTGGGGAGCGGCTGCCATGATTGCTCGCGGAATGACCACGACGGAGCTACGAGATGGTGGTGCTCTCATGGTGACGCCAGCTTCAGTCTGAAACATCCAGAAACAAGGTGGGGCTTTCATCGTTTGGGGGAAAAAAAAAGTTTTCATCCAATGAAAAGTGTTGTTTTTAGGTCATATGATCAAGCCTTCCATCATTAGGAAACCAAAAGTAAAATGAACCAATGAAAAGTTTTATAAACAAGTCACATGACCTGTTATGCGGCATAGGGTATAAAATGCGGAGAAAATACGTTGGCACGTGAGGCGGCGTCAGTAGCGGACCGATGTGCGAATAGGCCGAAGGCAACACAACGCGCCAAGATCCGGATGGCATCGAGGTGGTGTCATAGTTGAGAGTTCTGAGCAGCGGTTGTAACACTGTCTGAAGCTTATTTGCAGCTGCTGCAGCTTCACTACGCGCCAAGATCCGGATGGCACCGAGGTGGTGTGTAGGAAGTTGCCGCACTGGTGTGGCCATCCTACAATGCTGAAAGTCGGCGTGGGGCGCCCCGTTGGCCTGTGAGTTTGCGTCAGTAGCGGACCGATGTGCGAATAGGCCGAAGGCAGCACAACGCGCCAAGATCCGGATGGCACCGAGGTGGTGTCTAGTAAGTTGTCGCACTTCTGTGGCCATCCTACAATGTTGAAAGTCGGCGTGGGGCGCCCCGTTGGCCTGTGAGATGGTGTCAGTAGCGGACTGATGTGTGAATGGGGCCAAAGGCAGCGCAACAATATTTTCTACTATATTTCCGGTGTAGAAGAGACCACAAGGCGCTGAGATGCCAAGATCCGGATGGCACCGAGGTGGTGTGTAGCAAGTTGCCGCACTGGTGTGGCCATCCTACAATGCTGAAAGTCGGCGTGGGGCGCCCCGTTGGCCTGTGAGATGGCGTCAGTAGCGGACCGATGTGCGAATAGGCCGAAGGCAGCACAACAATATTTTCTGACTGACACCACAAGGCGCTGAGATGCCAAGATCCGGATGGCACCGAGGTGATGTCTAAGTTGCGGACTGATGTGCGAATGGGGCCAAAGGCAGCGTAACAATATTTTTTGTATGGAAGATACCACTAGGCGTTGAGATGCCAAGATTCGGATGGCACTGAGGTGATGTCTAGCAAGTTGGTGTGGTCATCCTACAATGCTGAAACTCGGCGTGGGTCACCCCATTAGCCTGTGAGATGGCGTCAGTAGCGGACCGATGTGCGAATAGGCCGAAGGCAGCACAACGCGCCAAGATCCGGATGTCACCGTGGTGGTTTCATAGTTGAGAGGCACTTCATCTGCAGTGGGGCGCCGAGATCCGGATGGCACCGAGGTGATGTCTAGCAAGTTGCTGTACTGGTGTGGTCATCCTACAATGCTGAAACTCGGCGTGGGTCGCCCCATTAGCCTGTGAGATGGCGTCAGTAGCGGACCGATGTGCGAATAGGCCGAAGGCAGCACAACGCGCCAAGATCCGGATGTCACCGTGGTGGTTTCATAGTTGAGAGGCACTTCATCTGCAGTGGGGCGCCGAGATCCGGATGGCACCGAGGTGATGTCTAGCAAGTTGCTGTACTTGTGTGGTCATCCTACAATGCTGAAACTCGGCGTGGGTCGCCCCATTAGCCTGTGAGATAGCTGTTCTTTGGATTTGGGCCTGGCTCGTCTGCTGTAGTGGGGCGCCCCTTTACCGTTTCAGTTGCCATTCAGCTGAGTTTCGGCTGCTCTTGATGCTACAGCGACAGGCGGCTGCAACAGGACTCTCAAAATGGCGGCCTGTTCTTTGGATTTGGGCCTGGTCCACTAAAATGGCCCTGGGACACCTTAGAACTCGGACGCTCGATTTTTTTTTCCTTTCCTGTACATGCAAAAAAAGGTAAATGCCCGGTACGTTACACGCTTTATCTGCCACGATGAACTCTCCAGAGGAACCGAAAAAAAATATAGTTGTGGTAACTATACCATGCATCGTCATATGGAGAGGTGGCACCAATTAATTATAGTGCTGCATAAAAGAGAGATTTGGAGGAGAACCCCTGACCTGCTAGTACATTCATCAAAGAAGTGGCACTGAGAGCTTCAGAGGCAAGGGAAACGGTCCCAAATTTTTAGAAGAACTTTGGAAAGATTAAAATGACATGTTTAGATTGTGGCAAATTAATTTCATGTGGACAGATGAGTGTTACTCTAATAAATACAGCATATGAACATCATCATAGTCGATGGTTGGTAGAGACATTTTGACTATATCCTGGACCTGCCCGTCCTCGCCCAAAATGGCGCCGGAATAAATGGGACTCGTAACTCCTTGTTGTGTACTGGTTGCAGAACCTTGAAATCACGAGATACGTATGCAGTTTTGAAGCACATGGCGGGCGGGGACGAGAATTGATTGAATATTTCGACATCCCTATTGATATTAAGTTCTGATGTGTTATTGATTACTGTACTGTTGAAAGTTCGAATTAACGTCACCCATGGTACTTGCCCGCAAATGTATATCTAGATAATTTTATTGTAACTGGCCCTGTCGTATTTTAATTATAAAATGTACGTCCACCGATTCCGTAACTGTTAGACACCTTAGTTCTTGCAACCTAATGGCCCGCCCGTTACGTTCCTCTACAGTGTAAATGTCTACTCATCACATACGATTACAGTTTGCTCCGTGGCCGGCCCACGTGGTTATAGGCTCGTATTTGTATAATGAAATTTTCACAATAAAGGTTTTTAAAAGAAAACATGGTAGTAGTATATACATTGGTAAAGTTTGTAATAATAGTCACTGTTTTAGAATCATTAAAAGGCAAGTGAAATAAAGCAGACCAATTACATGAAGGGTAAAAGGTATAATACGAAGGAACGCAGTAAAGATAAATGGTCAAGGGCTGTTGTGTTTTCTATTCCTGCAACATAAAGTGATCGATAAGAATCTCATATTCAGGCGTATCGGCGACTAAGACAGCAGGTCGACCCTCTTTTGCTCAACGGCTCCATCATGGGACGAAGAAACGCTCTTTTTCTCGAAAAAAGAATATATTTTACTTGCAGGACAGTTGTAAAATTTCCGGGAAAGTACATTAGTCTGGAACATTATAACATATATTTAAGAAAAAATAATGTTCGGAAGTAATGAAAAGCGTAATTTTTAGGTCATATGACCAAGCCTTTCATCATTACAATAAGAAAAGTAAAATGAACCAATGAAAAGTTTTATTAACAAGTCACATGACTTGTTATGCTTACGTTACGCGCTGCGCGCCCCGGATGACTTCCGGATGCGCTAACGCGGCGCGTCATATGACGCATTACGCGACAACGCAGGTCCAGAATATAGTCAAAATGTCTCCACCAACCAGCGGTCGGAACACAACCCCTTTCAGCAGGCTAAATAGTTCTGTTAAATGACAACAGAAGGGACAGGCAACAAGAACCATCAGTCAAAGAGGGGAGGGCTAGTTCTTCTCTACCGGGTTACATTGGGGCGCTACCGGAACTGATCGAATTGGTAGTCTACAGTGTTTCTGGATGTTTCAGACTGAAGCTGGGGTTAGCATGAGAGCAGCATCATTTCGTAGCTCCGTCGTGGCCATTCCGCAACCAATCATGGCAGCCGCTCTTTATCGTTATTTTGGGCGGGGTGGGTGGCGGAGCCGAGCTGTTTTGCAGCCATCATTGTGTGGAGTTCAGTTCATCTCACTAGTTTTGTATTTGTCATGAGGGGTTGTTCCTAATGTTTCTATTTTAGCGAGGTCAAAAAGAGATCCCATTAGTGGCCTACTGATTTTGCTCGATTCCTTTTCTTTTTTTTACACGATTTTTCGTTATCTGCAAAGACTAAACAGAGTATTGCGACTCTGTGTTTGTTTGTAAATAGAGAATGAACCAAAGAGAACTAATTCTAAAACAGTAAATACTTGGATAACAATCAATCAAATGGAGAGAGAAGCAGGCACGACGGATTACAACGGGGGCAAAGGCCTGCGTTAACTACCTTTCACTATCTGCAAAGAGAGAGTACTCCTAATAGAAATGAGGGGGGGGGGGCACCATTCAAAGCAGATCAGTGTGCATAAACACGAAAATGTTTTCACTTACCACGTACTTGACATTCGACAGCTTATGATATTTGCTATTAAAAAACCATTGAAATTCACTGAAAAAACCATAGGTTATAGACCATATATAGTTAGGAATTAGCATTTACAAAACCTTGAAAATTCACTGAAAAAACCATAGGTTATAGACCATATATAGTTAGGAATTAGCATTTAAAAAACCTTATTTTACTCACACAAAACCATTGAAATTCCATATATAGTTAGTTGCACTAACTATATATTGCGCACCCGCAATCCACTGCTGATCATGTCACATATTACATCATTCATGACATGGTCAGTGACATCACTGATGACATCACTGATGACATCTCAAATGACATCACTGATGACATCACTGATGACATCTCATTTGACATCAATGACCACATCACTGATGATATTATTCATGTGACAATACAATGCATCTCTTCACATTTTAATATAACCTCTGTTTCACCCAGTGTTAAAAACAGAGTATAATTTTTGAAACCATTGACACACCAATACTAGTTACTACATACGTACTCACTGATTCCTACGTCTACACACACATTCACTCATTCACCCATACAATCATTCATACATACAATCACTCATGTTTAAAACACAATCATATGCACTCATACACCTATACAGACACTCACACTCTGCCACTCATCCATGGAGTTACTCACACACCTAGTCAGTCCTGTAAAGAATCAATCACACTTCCATTTTCTACTCTATACAGTTAAACATAGAGCACCTTACGTTTTCAACCATATACTAACACATACTTACTCTCTTATACAATCATTGATACAAGTACACATTGATCTGTACAGAGTCACACACCTCCCATCCAGCCACACACACACTCAGTCTCCCATGCAAATACTTGGGCAATCAATCAATAACCCATATAGTTACTCATATAGCTACTGATCAACACATGCAGCAGTTTACAGAACAACAGACATAATGATGCACAAATTAAGACAGTTTAGTCACTAACCCATGCACTCAGTGAGACACATTTAATCACTCACTCATACATTCAGTCATGCACCTACTAAATCCTTCGTCCAGACACTTATACATCCACTCATTCTTCAATATGTAAGACATATTTTAACTTTACAGAAACATAGTCACTGGATGTTGTCATCAGTGATGTCATCAGTGATGTCATTTGAGATGTCATCAGTGATGTCATCAGTGATGTCACTGACCATGTCATGAATGATGTAATATGTGACATGATCAGCAGTGGATTGCGGGTGCGCAATATATAGTTAGTGCAACTAACTATATATGGAATTTCAATGGTTTTGTGTGAGTAAAATAAGGTTTTTTAAATGCTAATTCCTAACTATATATGGTCTATAACCTATGGTTTTTTCAGTGAATATATATATATATATTATATATACATATATATATATATATATATATATATATATATATATATATATATATATATATATATATATATATATATATATATATATATATATATATATATATATATATATATATATATATATATATATATATATATATATATTACCTACTGGCGGTCGCCAGTAGGTATATATAGTTAGGATTTTTTTCCTATGGGATTTTTGAAAATTCTATGTCAAATAACTTTGGCGATTGTGGACGGAATTGGCTGAAATTTTCAGGAAAATGGCACATTTTGTTTCTGAGCAGCCCCTGAAAATTGGGGGGGGGGTTCATCCAGGGGGGGTCGAGAAAAAAGGGGGGTCCCAAAACGTGTTTTTAACATTGAGTTTTCCATAGGGCGGTTGGCCTCACTTTTAGCCCGAACGGCTGAATGGATTTGCACGAAACTTGGCAAAATTGTAGGGACTGGTAGCCCGATGTGCCTTTTGTAGGTCTCAATATATGTGCTACAGTGGATTTTGAGAAATTAACGTTTAAAAAAAGATATATATCTGTAACAGCGGACCGGGCAGCGCTCCAGTACGCGTACTTTTCGCGCAACGGAGCTTTGTGAAGCGAAGCTGATTGGTTCTCCGGCATCTGTAAACATTCCAAACAGTCCGTAGCGGCCGCCATCTTGTCTCTCGGTAGGATCGAGAGACAAGAGGAGGCCAAAGCGAAGGGGCAAATGACCATAAGGGGGCATAGTAGATCCTCGCTGACCCCCTAGGTTTGATGTGGAGGTTTTAAAAGGGCCCCGCGGGGCAAAAAAAAATAATAATAATAATAATCGAACGGCTGAATGGATTTGCACGAAACTTGGTAAAATATTAGGGACTGGTAGCCCGATGTGCCTTTGCTAGGTCTCAATATATGTGCTCCAGTGGATTTTGAGAAATTAACGTTCAAAAAAAGATATATATCTGTAACAGCGCTCCGCTTCGCGTAACGGAGGTTTGCGAAGCTGATTGGTCATTCTGTCACTGGGCTATAGTTGGGCTACATCTGGCTGATATTTGGGCTACATTTGTTTTTTTTGTCTCTGGCGGCCATCTTTGGGCTACATTGGGCTACATTGGGCTTCATTGGGCTTCATTGGGCTACATTGGGCTACATTTGGGCTCCAACATATATATAGGCCAATGTGGCCCAATATATATTTTTCAAAGTTAATTTTCGTAAAAACCACTGGAGCATATATCTTGAGACATAGCAAAGGCACATCGGGCTACCAGTCCCTACAATTTTGCCAAGTTTCGTGGAAATCCATTCAGCCGTTCGAGCTAAAAGTGAGTCCAACCGCCCTATGGAAATGAAGGAAATGAATGGGTAATTTGTAATTAGCAAATAGCTCATCGCAAACTAGGAATGGTAAAGAATCGCTATTTATTCCTTAAAGTTCGCTATTTAGGAAATGCAAAAAACTTTGATGATACATATGGCGGTTCATCTCTAACAAGATAAGAAGCATAGGGATAGATTTATGATGACTGGCGCATCACCAGGGATGTGTTAGTCATTCTGTGCCGCTGTTCCGTCACCTATGGTGTGCTGCATTTACAATGCGGCGCATCATGGGGCAAAAACAGCACAGATGCGTGATGTATCTGTGCCGTAAAGGTGGCGCATTGCTGGAGTTGTATCGCAAGTGTGATGAAGCTCCAGCAAGGGTCGGGGGTGCCCCTGTCGCAGGGTTTCTGTTCTCACACAGAACTGTGGACAGAGGATTGGAACCTCGGCGAATTAGGGTGCCCCAAAACTCACCTTAGTAATCAAAAACCCCTTAGCAAGCTAGGTACAGTGTCACATTGGATATAACAAACTCTCAATGTTTAGACAATCCAGAATATGAACTTATAGTACCTCAGGATACGTGGAACTCATGAACAGTCGGTCGTTATATATTTCTTAGAAACCAGAACATGGAGTTAAGAAGAACACATGTGTATTTGAAATGTTTATTTACTAATGCCGTCTTCTCAGGCGTAGTATCTTAGATAATACAAGTACACATATTATCAGTAGCAAAATTACCAGCATAGTTACTAGTACATAAAAAGCGAATGGTGACAGTATGTTAACATGCTGTAAATGAATAAGAGTTAGCAACACTTATAAGCAGCCACGGGCCGTGGAGGGAGTTACGGTGGGGCAGGGAGGCGGGGAGGGGGAGGGGCAGGGTGGAGAGGGCTCCACCCTGCCCCTCCCCCTCCCCGCCTCCCTGCCCCACCATAACTCCCTCCACGGCCCGCGGCTGCTTATATCTCACCCTCCCTAATACACATATTATATTATTTGCTAAGAAGGTCTGTTTGTGTTGGTTTAGGGCGTGCCCATACTTTAGTGTCTTAGATTTGAAGGAATCACATCAGCATACACCAGCTCTCTCTTCATGTGAACCGCATCAACTGTTGTGTATGTGTGTTCGGCAAAGCAATATAAAACCCGCCTCATGCCCAGAATTGGCAGAAGCTGCACTTATGTTATGAGTATGAAGTTGTGGAGATCAGACCTCATAACAATTCTGTATGGTGTTGTTCTTGAAACTTCAGCACTCGCTGTACAGATATAGTTTAACAAGCAAAGCAGATAGTAGAGCAATAACATATTATTCTCATGTAAACCACGATGAACTACTAGGTTGAAAGCTAAAGCAACAACTAAGTGTCGTGCGCAGAAGTTGCAAAAAAGGAAAAATGGCGTTTAAACCGGTAATGAGCCCATGCTAACTTAACACGGTGTAAAGATATCCAGGACCTAGATGACACCTCCCCATGATCCGGAAACGAACTGAATAAGATAATAGAAGTGCCATCTCATGAGAGCAGATTGCAACTTTATATGTGGACGGTCCGCAAGGTAAAACATTAAAAACTAGGAAAATTTAATGCTAAAGAAAAATAAAACAGCCAAGTACTTTATCGAGTCTTAAGCCAATAGGCAAGCTAAATAATAAAAACTTGACAAATAAGTCAATGAATTGTCAATGAAATGCTAGTACTCAGCATATCAAACATGAAAAAGGTCTATGACATAACTGTGTATGCAAAATAAGCTGCAACAGCCTCCAATAGGAAGTCACCGTCTTCATCCGAAAAGAGTTCAGCCATCCAATTTAAAAGCGGAAAAGAACATACGTGCTCTCCCAGCACCGGATCCTCTATCACCATCAGAGGACAGCTCGGTGGGTTTTCAAGAAAGCTCTGTTCCAAGAAAGACTGTGTTGCCGCCAGTAAATTCCAGGGACCAATTAGTCCATGCATCAATGCCACAGCCATAATCCTTTCGCCAGGACAAACCAACTCGTGAGTAATGATAGGAGTCATCAGCTGATTAAAGTCGACGTCAGGAGAAACCGGTCCGCAGAGACACAAATCAATGGCCCAATCGAAATCACAGGTCAGGCAGTGAAATACAGGCTGGACACAGGTGAAGTAGGAGAATCGAAAAGATAATCCATATGCCGCGCTTAATATCGCCAACGGCATTGTGCCATAATATTCTAGCATGCGATTGCGGAACAGTGTCAGCAGCTGCAGGGCGGGAGCTTGCACAGGAGGGACATCCATATTTAAAAATGTAAAAAAGCACAAGAGCGTCCGCTGGTAATGCAAGTAAAAATGGGAATCCACGAAGCACAGTGGAAAAAATAGAATGAAAGAAAGCAGGGATGACTCCAAAGATTTTCTCAAATGAAGTCACGAGACCACTGGTAACAACTTTAAAAAAGTGCGCCAGGGCCTTTGTGGAGGACGCGTTAAAGATAGTCCGAACCATCTTGCTGAAATGGAAAGGCGAATCAGTATTGAAAAGGGTCTGCACCTCTGTACGGGTGTTCGCTATGTGAAGCACGAAAGTTTCACGGGCCGAACTCAAGGCCACCTCTCTCTGAGACAAAAGAGCTCTTATTCTTGCCATGCCGTTGAAATCTGCTCCCAAGGTTGGTATTTGTGGCCAGATTGAAAACTCCCTATGTTCATGTGTGGGAGGAAATAGAACATTTCTGCAGCAAATAACCCGTTCACTTACTGTTACGATAAAAGGAATACTTTTAATTAACCCAGAACAATCTTCATTATTGAGCATCAAATAACTACCATTTTCCAACAACTTGAACGTGGGGATGATAGCAGGAACTGGCGTGCCTTGCAACACGCAAGCCATATTTGGTCGGTGTTTGTTGCATGAACCGTGTAACTGTATGTGCCTACACATTAGTGAATGATCTGGCGTCTCAGTGCATTCCTCTCCATTCAGATAAACTTCTTGATCATCTTTGAAACATCTGTATGTGTATGGAAGCGACCAGACCTCATGAAGAAAAGCACTACCTAAAGGTTCATAACGACCTATTGGTATATATTTCATACAATTTGAAAACTTATATAAAGCAAAAGGCAGCGTTATTAAACCGTGGATAAGGCACGTTGCCAAAAAACCCGCAATCCTCTGCTGATTATGTCACTGAGCATGTCATGAATGATGTAATATGTGACATCATCAGCAGTGGATTACGGGTAATAGTATCTCTAGTTTACTCCCCTATAGCTGTCTTTCTTTTAACATAAGTGTCTGTTTCCTTCCCTTATACTTACTGTTCTTTTTTAAAAAAAAAATTTTTGGTTCACTTCCGGTTCGCGTACCGGCGAGCGAACTGGGAAGCGAACTACGAGAAATAGAGGTTGGCACAGTTCCAAATATTCTACCAATTTTTTAATAACGGGGAGGTAGTTCTGAAAAGAACTTTTTTTTTAATTGTTTTTGTTGTTTTATATTTTTTTATTATTTTTCTGAACATTTTTTTACTTTTTTTGAATTTTTCTGAACAGTTTTATATTTTTTGGGGTTTTTCTTGGAGGGGCAATGAAAACGATTCATTGTAAAGGGCTCAACGGGAGCAACAAAACAAAAAAAAAGTATTTATTATTTGGGGCGTTTCGTACAAACTTGCATATGATAGTCAATAGCTCTGTTGATCAGAGTGATGCTTCTTTCTCCGTAGCAAATGAATCCACTGCAATATACGCAGACTTGTTTTACTTCATGAAATCTCGTTTGTATATTTGGCACCATCTCCCTGCCCTCTGGTCCCGTTACTTCCGGTACAACAGATCTTCTGGCCATAATAGGGAGATTATCTAGGTCGTTACGAAACTGTGCAGCACTGTAGTTGTTAGGATGCCACCTAGTCATATGGCGATGCATTGTGTAGTTTCCGAAACTGTATTTTTTGTCGGTCCCTCTGGACAGTCTATCTTGACATATAAGGCAAGTTACGTATCTTGCATTTACTTTTTTCTGACCTTTGGGAATTTTAAAAAATTGCCAAATGAAGTTTTCTTTCCGGTGAGACGTCCTGGGCTCCTCAGGCAAAAAGTGCCTCTCTTCGTGCTCGTCGTCCTGTTCCTCTTCTTCCTCTTCTTGCTGAATTATAACTTGAGCAGGTGGTCCACTCTTCCTTGGATGTGGTGGAGGTGGTGGGGAAGCACCAGCTGAAGCTACTAAAGAAGCCATTGCTCACTGGTAACAAAGGGTCTTTCTCTCACAATGATGAAAGTCAGAGTGAGGAAAGAAGGAGGGATTTTCATCATTTGGGAAAAACAATAGTTCTCAACCAATGAAAAGTGTTCATTTTAGATTATATGACCTAGTCTTACATCATTAGGAAACCAAAAGTGAAATGAACCAATGAAAAGTGTTATTACCAAGTCACATGACCTGCTGTGTTTACGTTAAGCGCTTTGCAGGGCCTCCCGGTTTGCTTCCAGAAACCTGTGCTTTGCGACTCGGTAAGCGTACCAGTTCGCTAACATAGCACGTCATATGACGTATCACGCGACAACGCGAAACGTCATGCGGACGGGAGGCGTCACGATGTTGTTTTCTAACGCGGCAGTTGCGGTAAAGAAACGTTTACCGGCTCGCGGTCTATTTCGCGGCATCAAGGTCAGCTAACGGGAAGCTTCCCGATTCGCGAAGCGGGAACGAAGAAAAAAAAATTATTTAAAAAAAAAATTATTAATAAACATATAAAATATATTTTTGGATTTAAAGAAGAATACATTTTACAGCTACAGATATTAGCTGTTAAAAAACCAATGAAATTCACTGAAAAAACCATAGGTTATAGACCATATATAGTTAGGAATTAGCATTTACAAAACCTTGAAAATTCACTGAAAAAACCATAGGTTATAGACCATATATAGTTAGGAATTAGCATTTAGAAAACCTTATTTTACTTACACAAAACCATTGAAATTCCATATATAGTTAGTTGCACTAACTATATATCGCGCACCCGCAATCCACTGCTGATGATGTCACATATTACATCATTCATGACATGGTCAGTGACATCACTGATGACATCACTGATGACATCTCAAATGACATCACTGATGACATCACTGATGACATCTCAAATGACATCACTGATGACATCATGACACACCAATACCAGTTACTACATACGCACTCACTGATTCCTACGTCTACACACACATTCACTCATTCACCCATACAATCACTCATGCATACAGTCACTCATTATTACAACACTATCATATGCACTCATACACCTATGCAGACAGTCACACACTGCCACTCATCCATGGAGTTACTCACACACCAAGTCAGTCCTGTAAAGAATCAATCACACTTCCATTTCTTCATCTATACAGTTAAACACAGAACACCATACTTCAGTGACATCACTGATGACATCACTAATGACATCTGAAATGACATCACTGATGACATCTTAAATGACATCACTGATGACATCATGACACACCAATACCAGTTACTACATACGCACTCACTGATTCGTACGTCTACACACACATTCACTCATTCACCCATACAATTACTCATACATACAGTCAGTTATTATTAGAACACTATCATATGCACTCATACACCTAGTCAGTCCTGTGAAGAATCAATCACACTTCGATTTCCTCATCTATAGTTAAACACAGAACACCATACTTTTCACACATATACTAACACATACTTACTCTCTTATACAATCACTGATACAAGTACACATTGATATGCACAGCGTCACACACCTCCCAGCCAGCCACACACACACTCAGTCTTCCATCCATCCAGTCATTCTTCAATATGTAAAACGTATTTAAACTTTACAAAAACACACAGACACTAGATGATGTCATCAGTGATGTCATCAGTGATGTCACTGACCATGTCATGAATGATGTAATATGTGACATCATCAGCAGTGGATTGCGGGTGCGCGATATATAGTTAGTGCAACTAACTATATATGGAATTTCAATGGTTTTGTGTAAGTAAAATAAGGTTTTCTAAATGCTAATTCCTAACTATATATGGTCTATAACCTATGTTTTTTTCAGTGAATTTTCAAGGTTTTGTAAATGCTAATTCCTAACTATATATGGTCTATAACCTATGGTTTTTTCAGTGAATATATATATATATTCCATATATAGTTAGTTGCACTAACTATATATCGCGCACCCGCAATCCACTGCTGATGATGTCACATATTACATCATTCATGACATGGTCAGTGACATCACTGATGACATCACTGATGACATCTCAAATGACATCACTGATGAGATCACTGATGACATCATCCAGTGACTGTGTGTTTCTGTAAAGTTTAAATATGTTTTACATATTGAAGAATGAGTAGATGTATAAGTGTCTGGACGAAGGATTTAGTAGGTGCATGACTGAATGTATGAGTGAGTGATTAAATGTGTCTCACTGAGTGCATGGGTTAGTGACTAAACTGTCTTAATTTGTGCATCATTATGTCTGTTGTTCTGTAAACTGATGCATGTGTTGATCAGTAGCTATATGATTAACTATATGGGTTATTGATTGATTGTCCAAGTATTTGTATGGGAGACTGAGTGTATGTGTGGCTGGCTGGGAGGTGTGTGACTCTGTGCAGATCAATGTGTACTTGTATCAATGATTGTATAAGAAAGTAAGTATGTGTTAGTATATGTTTGAAAATGTAAGGTGCTCTATGTTTAACTGTATAGACAAGAAAATGGAAGTGTGATTGATTCTTTACAGGACTGACTAGGTGTGTGAGTAACTCCATGGATGAGTGGCAGAGTGTGAGTGTCTGTATAGGTGTATGAGTGCATATGATAGTGTTGTAAAGATGAGTGATTGTATGTATGAATGATTGTATGGGTGAATGAGTGAATGTGTGTGTAGACGTAGGAATCAGTGAGTACGTATGTAGTAACTAGTATTGGTGTGTCAATGGTTTCAAAAATTATACTCTGTATTTAACACTGGGTGAAACAGAGGTTATATTAAAATGTGAGGAGATGCATTGTATTGTCACATGAATGATATCATCAGTGATGTGGTCATTGATGTCAAATGAGATGTCATCAGTGATCTCATCAGTGATGTCATTTGAGATGTCATCAGTGATGTCATCAGTGATGTCACTGACCATGTCATGAATGATGTAATATGTGACATCATCAGCAGTGGATTGCGGGTGCGCGATATATAGTTAGTGCAACTAACTATATATGGAATTTCAATGGTTTTGTGTGAGTAAAATAAGGTTTTTTAAATGCTAATTCCTAACTATATATGGTCTATAACCTATGGTTTTTTCAGTGAATTTTCAAGGTTTTGTAAATGCTAATTCCTAACTATATATGGTCTATAACCTATGGTTTTTTTAGTGAATTTCAATGGTTTTTTAATAGCAAATATCATAAGCTGTCGAATGTCAAGTACGTGGTAAGTGAAAACATTTTCGTGTTTATGCACACTGATCTGCTTTGAATGGTGCCCCCCCCCTCATTTCTATTAGGAGTACTCTCTCTTTGCACATAGTGAAGGGTAGTTAACGCAGGCCTTTGCCCCCGTTGTAATACTTCGTGCCTGCTTCTCTCTCCATTTGATTGATTGTTATCCAAGTATTTACTGTTTTAGAATTGGTTCTCTTTGGTTCATTCTCTATTTACAAACAAACACAGAGTCGCAATACTCTGTTTAGTCTTTGCAGATAACGAAAAATCGTGTAAAAAAAAAAGAAAAGGAATCGAGCAAAATCAGTAGGCCACTAATGGGATCTCTTTTTGACCTCGCTAAAATAGAAACATTAGGAACAACCCCTCATGACAAATACAAAACTAGTGAAATGAACTGAACTCCACACAATGATGGCTGCAAAACAGCTCGGCTCCGCCACCCACCCCGCCCAAAATAACGATAAAGAGCGGCTGCCATGAATGGTTGCGGAATGGCCACGACGGAGCTACGAAATGGTGCTGCTCTCATGCTAACCCCAGCTTCAGTCTGAAACATCCAGAAACACTGTAGACTACCAATTCGATCAGTTCCGGTAGCGCCCCAATGTAACCCGGTAGAGAAGAACTAGCCCTCCCCTCTTTGACTAATGGTTCTTGTTGCCTGTCCCTTCTGTTGTCATTTAACAGAACTATTTAGCCTGCTGAAAGGGGTTGTGTTCCGACCGCTGGTTGGTGGAGACATTTTGACTATATTCTGGACCTGCGTTGTCGCGTAATACGTCATATGACGCGCCGCGTTAGCGCATCCGGAAGTCATCCGGGGCGCGACGCGCAGCGCGTAACGTAAGCATAACAGGTCATGTGACTTGTTAATAAAACTTTTCATTGGTTCATTTTACTTTTCTTATTCTAATGATGAAAGGCTTGGTCATATGACCTAAAAATTACGCTTTTTATTACTTCCGAACATTATTTTTTCTTAAATATATGTTATAATGTTCCAGGCTAATGTACTTTCCCGGAAAATTTACAACTGTCCTGCAAGTAAAATATATTCTTTTTTCGAGAAAAAGAGCGTTTCTTCATCCCATGACGGAGCCGTTGAGCAAAAGAGGGTCGACCTGCTGTCTTAGTCGCCGATACGCCTGAATATGAGATTCTTATCGATCACTTTATGTTGCAGGAATAGAAAACACAACAGCCCTTGACCATTTATCTTTACTGCGTTCCTTCGTATTATACCTTTTACCCTTCATGTAATTGGTCTGCTTTATTTCACTTGCCTTTTAATGATTCTAAAACAGTGACTATTATTAAAAACTTTACCAATGTATATACTACTACCATGTTTTCTTTTAAAAACCTTTATTGTGAAAATTTCATTATACAAATACGAGCCTATAACCACGTGGGCCGGCCACGGAGCAAACTGTAATCGTATATGATGAGTAGACATTTACACTGTAGAGGAACGTAACGGGCGGGCCATTAGATTGCAAGAACTAAGGTGTCTAACAGTTGCGGAATCGGTGGACGTACATTTTATAATTAAAATACGACAGGGCCAGTTACAATAAAATTATCTAGATATACATTTGCGAGCAAGTACCATGGGTGACGTTAATTCGAACTTTCAATAGTACAGTAATCAATAACACATCAAAACTTAATATCAATAGTGATGTCGAAATATTCAATCAATTCTCGTCCCCGCCCGCCATGTGCTTCAAAACTGCATACGTATCTCGTGATTTCAAGGTTCTGCAACCAGTACACAACAAGGAGTTACGAGTCCCATTTATTCCGGCGCCATTTTGGGCGAGGACGGGCAGGTCCAGGATATAGTCAAAATGTCTCTACCAACCATCGACTATGATGATGTTCATATGCTGTATTTATTAGAGTAACACTCATCTGTCCACATGAAATTAATTTGCCACAATCTAAACATGTCATTTTAATCTTTCCAAAGTTCTTCTAAATATTTGGGACCGTTTCCCTTGCCTCTGATGCTGTCAGTGCCACTTCTTTGATGAATGTACTAGCAGGTCAGGGGTTCTCCTCCAAATCTCTCTTTTATGCAGCACTATAATTAATTGGTGCCACCTCTCCATATGACGATGCATGGTATAGTTACCATAACTATATTTTTTTTCGGTTCCTCTGGAGAGTTCATCGTGGCAGATGAAGCGTGTAACGTACCGGGCATTTACCTTTTTTTGCATGTACAGGAAAGGAAAAAAAAATCGAGCGTCCGAGTTCTAAGGTGTCCCAGGGCCATTTTAGTGGACCAGGCCCAAATCCAAAGAACAGGCCGCCATTTTGAGAGTCCTGTTGCAGCCGCCTGTCGCTGTAGCATCAAGAGCAGCCGAAACTCAGCTGAATGGCAACTGAAACGGTAAAGGGGCTCCCCACTACAGCAGACGAGCCTCAACCTAGGAAGGCCCGTTCACGCCACCTCCCCCCCCCCCTTCGGGCACCCCACACCGTTATTAGGAGCAGTATTGTAGGATGGCCACACCAGTGCGGCAACTTGCTAGACATCACCTCGGTGGTAACCGAATCTCAGCGCCTTGTGGTGTCTCCTCTTCAGAAAATATTCTTGCGCTACCTTTGCCCCATTCACACATCGGTCCGCTACTGACGCCATCTCACAGGCTAATGGGGCGCCCCACGCCGAGTTTCAGCATTGTAGGATGACCACACCAGTACAGCAACTTGCTAGACATCACCTCGGTGCCATCCGGATCTCGGCGCCCCACTGCAGATGAAGTGCCTCTCAACTATGAAACCACCACGGTGACATCCGGATCTTGGCGCCTTGTGCTGGTTCCGGCCTATTCACACATCGGTCCGCTACTGACGCCATCTCACAGGCTAATGGGGTGCCCCACGCCGAGTTTCAGCATTGTAGGATGACCACACCAGTACAGCAACTTGCTAGACATCACCTCGGTGCCATCCGGATCTTGGCATCTCAGCGCCTTGTGGTGTCTGTCAGAAAATATTGTTGCGCTGCCTTTGGCCCCATTCGCACATCGGTCCACTACTGACACCATCTCACAGGCCAACAGGGCGCCCCACGCCGACTTTTACCATTGTAGGATGGCCACACCAGTACCACAACTTGCTAGACACCACCTCGGTGCCATCCGAATCTTGGCATCTCAGCCCCTTGTGGTGTCTTCTATTCAGAAAATATTGTTGCGCTGCCTTTGGCCCCATTCGCACATCGGTCCGCTACTGACGCCATCTCACAGGCCAACGGGGCGCCCCACGCTGACTTTCAACATTGTACGATGGCCACACCAGTGCGGCAACTTACTAGACACCACCTCGGTGCCAGCCGGATCTTGGCGCGTTGTGCTGCCTTCGGCCTATTCGCACATCGGTCCGCTACTGACGCAAACTCACAGGCCAACGGGGCGCCCCACGCCGACTTTCAGCATTGTAGGATGGCCACACCAGTGCTGCAACTTGCTAGACATCACCTCGGTGCCATCCGGATCTTGGCATCTCAGCGCCTTGTGGTGTCAGTCAGAAAATATTGTTGCGCTGCCTTTGGCCCCATTCGCACATCGGTCCGCTACTGACACCATCTCACAGGCCAACAGGGCACCCCACGCCGACTTTTACCATTGTAGGATGGCCACACCAGTACCACAACTTGCTAGACACCACCTCGGTGCCATCCGAATCTTGGCATCTCAGCGCCTTGTGGTGTCTTCCATTCAGAAAATATTGTTGCGCTGCCTTTGGCCCCATTCGCACATCGGTCCGCTACTGACGCCATATCACAGGCCAACGGGGCGCCCCACGCCGACTTTCAACATTGTACGATGGCCACACCAGTGCGGCAACTTACTAGACACCACCTCGGTGCCTTCCGGATCTTGGCGCGTTGTGCTGCCTTCGGCCTATTCGCACATCGGTCCGCTACTGACGCAAACTCACAGGCCAACGGGGCGCCCCACGCCGAATTTCAGCATTGTAGGATGGCCACACCAGTGCTGCAACTTGCTGGACACCACCTCGGTGCCATCCGGATCTTGGCGCGTTGTGTTGCCTTCGGCCTATTCGCACATCGGTCCGCTACTGACGCCGCCTCACGTGCCAACGTATTTTCTCCGCATTTTATACCCTATGCCGCATAACAGGTCATGTGACTTGTTTATAAAACTTTTCATTGGTTCATTTTACTTTTGGTTTCCTAATGATGGAAGGCTTGATCATATGACCTAAAAACAACACTTTTCATTGGATGAAAACTTTTTTTTTTTCCCAAACGATGAAAGCCCCACCTTGTTTCTGGATGTTTCAGACTGAAGCTGGCGTCAGCATGAGAGCACCACCATCTCGTAGCTCCGTCGTGGTCATTCCGCGAGCAATCATGGCAGCCGCTCCCCACCAGAAGCCTACAGGAGTCGGGGGCCACCAAAACTTTTGATGAATCCTCAAGGCGGAGGGGACGCTTTCGAGAATGGGGTCCAAGACCTAGCAGACAAGCGTCCGATTTCCAAGGTGTCCCAGGGCCATTTCAGTGGACCAGGCCCAAAAAGGAAACAGCCTGCCGCCATTTTGAGAGTCCTGTGACAGCCGCCTATCGCTGCACCGCAAGAGTGGGCGCAACTCAGCTGAATTGCGGCTTTTGACACAGTGGACCAAAAGCGGACGGAATGGCAACTGAAACGGTAAAGGGGCGCCCCACTACAACAGATGAGACTCCACCTGGAGAGGCCCGTTCACGCCGCCTCCCCCGGGGCGCCCCACGCCGTTATTCGGAGCAGCATTGTAGGATACCAAAACCAGTGCGGCAACTTACTGGACATCACCTTGGTGCCACCGTTCTGCTGCCTTGGAACTATTCGCACAACAGTTTGCTACTGATGACCCACCCCCGCGACGCCCCACGCCAGAAATCTGGACGTTGTGCTGCGTTGGGACTATTCGCACAGCCGACCACTACTTCGTTGTTTTTCCCTAAAAATGTTTATATGTTATTACTGTTTTTGTTTTCTTGTATATATTTATAAGTTATTAAAGTTTTATAATCTTACTACTTTGTTGGAGTGCTATATATTTTTAATGTGACACATAATTGTAAAAACTTTGATGTACAAAGAGTCATCCCTGGAATCTTCCGCTTCAGGCTCGGTCCCCTCCCCAATCACAATACAGGATGGTTTTCAGATAATAGGAACGCGTCTGCTGTGACGGATCTCATCGAGTGTGGGCCTTGATCTACTATAACTCCTTTGAAGAGGGGTGATTCTTTACAGCTGGGGCCATAAACTACATCTGCAGGGCTAGCTGATACCCTAGGACCGGCCTGGACAATCGGACACAGAGGAAAAGGAGTGTCAGAGGGTGCGGTAGTGAATAGGGCGAAAGGGAGGTGTCGGGCGGGCACAGGGTGTGATTCTCAGGGAATAGCAGCGCAGATGGGGGGTGGTTTATTACCCATGCATAAGACAGAGAGCGGGGGTGACCACTGCCTGGGGGAGATGCTTGCGAGGGTGGGGAGCCATGCTAAGGATCGACAGCGTGCACAGAGTGGGTCTGGTCAAGGCATCTAAAATGACTGCCGTGCACGACAAGAGTGTGGCATTTGAAAAAAGGCAAGATGGCGCAGACAATGTTTTTCAACACTTCCTGATTTCCTTCGAATCGAACGTTAACAGACGTTGGGGCATATTACCAAAGTTAAGCGATATTTATCCCTAACGATGCTTAGCAACGATTTTTTTACCGCTAAGCATCGTCAGAAATTATCGCAGATAAACCTTGCTATTATCAAGGTTTATCGCAAATACGATAAAAAACAACCGCAATGCATTAATATCGCTGAAAACTCAGCGATATTCATGCATTACCGAGCTAATGCTCTTAGCCATGTTATCCACCTCCCATTGGATAACATGCCTAAGAACTGCTCAGGGCAGGTGCTAGCTTTTGGAGATATTCGCGCTTATCGCGAATATTTCCAAAAGTTGATAATAGGAGATAGCGATGTTAGCGACTGTTTCCAGTCGCTAACATCTTAGCATGCCCACTTTGCATGTCATTAGTGATAAATATCACTCAACTGCAAAGTGGGGCCCAAGATGGTCGCTATCTCCTACTAGCCGTCGCTAACTGGTGTTAGCAACAGCTAGGTAATACAGATATAATTTTATCTCCGCGAAGCGGAGCGCTGTTACAGATATATATCTTGTTTTTGAACGTTAATTTCTCAAAATCCACTGAAGCACATATATTGAGACCTAGCAAAGGCACATCGAGCTACCAGTCCCTACAATTTTGCCAAGTTTCGTGCAAATCCATTCAGCCGTTCGATTATTATTATTATTTTTTTTTTTGCCCCGCGGGGCCCTTTTAAAACCTCCACATCAAACCTAAGAGGTCAAGGAGGATCTACTATGCCCCCTTATGGTCATTTGCCCCTTTGCTTTGGCCTCCTCTTGTCTCTCGATCCTACCGAGAGACAAGATGGCGGCCGCTACGGACTGTTTGGAATGTTTACAGACACCGGAGAACCAATCAGCTTCGCTTCGCAAAGCTCTGTAACGCGAAAAGTACGCGAAGCGGAGCGCTGCCCGGAGCGCTGTCACAGATATATATCTTTTTTTGAACGTAAATTTCTCAAAATCCACTGGAGCACATATATTGAGACCTAGCAAAGGCACATCGGGCTACCAGTCCCTACAATTTTGCCAAGTTTCGTGCAAATCCATTCAGCCGTTCGAGCTAAATGTGAGTCCAACCGCCCTATGGAAATTAACATGGGAAAAACGCGTTTTGGGACCCCCCTTTTTTCTCGGCCCCCCCTTGACGAACCCCCCCCAAATTTTCTGGGGCTGCTCAAAAACAAAATGTTCCATTTTCCTGAAAATTTCAGCCAATTCCGTCCACAAACGCCAAAGTTATTAGACATAGAATTTTCAAAAATCCCATAGAGAAAAAATCCTAACTATATATACCTACTGGCGACCGCCAGTAGGTAATATATATATATATATATATATATATATATATATATATGTAACCAAAAATGCCCAGGTAACCCACTAGAGGGCGTTAATTGGCAAAATGAGACCTCAAATCCCAGCGTGCATTTAAAAATGAACTGCCACCAAAGGAGGAGCACTGAAGCCCCTTATTACGGAAACACGCAGAGGAGATGCGGTAGCCACAAATCACCTCCGCTGACACGGCTTCTGAGGAGATGCAAACAGCGGCATCGAAACGCGTCAGGCCATGGACTTCAAAGGGATGTTAAGCTGCCTGCTTGATTTAAATAGAGTTGTTACTCACCTGCAGTGCTGTGCGGCCTCAAGCTTCTGGGCGTTTTTGGTTACATACTATGCGGCGGTTCCAGGCCGCAGAGGGATCGCACTGCCCGAAACTAATGGGCATTAGGAGAGAGGAGGTTTCCTCTTTCCGAAGCTGCAGGGCACCTTTAATGAAGCCGGCAGAGTCTCATCCAAGGCTCAATGGAGGGCCGAGAAAAATTGTCCATAATTAGCTGCAGCGGAGGTAACCCACTAGAGGACGTTAATTGGCAAAATGAGACCTCAAATCCCAGCGTGCATTTAAAAATGAACTGCCACCAAAGCAGGAGCACCGAAGCCCCCTATTACGGAAACACGCAGGGGAGATGCGGTAGCCACAAATCACCTCCGCTGACACGGCCTCTGAGGAGATGCAAACAGCGGCATCGAAACGCGTCAGGCCATGGACTTCAAAGGGATGTTAAGCTGCCTGTTTGATTTAAATAGAGTTGTTACTCACCTGCAGTGCTGTGCGGCCTCAAGCTTCTGGGTGTTTTTGGTTACATACTATGCGGCGGTTCCGGGCCGCAGAGGGATCGCACTGCCCGAAACTAATGGGCATTAGGAGAGAGGAGGTTTCCTCTTTCCGAAGCTGCAGGGCACCTTTAATGAAGCTGGCAGAGTCTCATCCAAGGCTCAATGGAGGGCCGAGAAAAATTGTCCATAATTAGCTGCAGCAGAGGTAACCCACTAGAGGGCGTTAATTGGCAAAATGAGACCTCAAATCCCAGCGTGCATTTAAAAATGAACTGCCACCAAAGGAGGAGCACTGAAGCCCCCTATTACGGAAACAACCAGGAGATATGCGGTAGCTACAAATCACCTCCGCTGACACGGCCTCTGAGGAGATGCAAACAGCGGCATCGAAACGCGTCAGGCCATGGACTTCAAAGGGATGTTAAGTTGCCTGCTTGGTTTAACTAGAGTTGTTACTCACCTGCAGTGCTGTGCGGCCTCAAGCTTCTGGGCGTTTTTGGTTACATATTATCCGGCGGTTCCCTGCCGCAGAGGGATCGCACTGCCCGAAACTAATGGGCATTAGGAGAGAGGAAGTTTCCTCTTTCTGAAGCTGCAGGGCACCTTTAATGAAGCCGGCAGAGTCTCATCCAAGGCTCAATAGAGGGACGAGAAAAATTGTCCATAATTAGCTGCAGCGGAGGTAACCCACTAGAGGGCGTTAATTGGCAAAATGAGACCTAAAATCCCAGTGTGCATTTAAAAATGAACTGCCACCAAAGGAGGAGCACTGAAGCCCCCTATTACGGAAACACACAGGGGAGATGCGGTAGCCACAACTCACCTCAGCTGACACGGCCTCTGAGGAGATGCAAACAGCGGCATCAAAACGCGTCAGGCCATGAACTTCAAAGGGATGTTAAGCTGCCTGCTTGGTTTAAATAGAGTTGTTACTCACCTGCAGTGCTGTGCGGCCTCCAGCCTCTGGAACCATGATAAATTGCTTAGACAAGGAGAATCCCAATTTATTCTTGCTTTAGATACTCGAGTTCCTAACGTGTTAAATATGAATGGAGATTTGCACAACTTTCTTTAATATCTTAAGTCAGTCTGCCAAGCGTCATGATTATTCTGACGTCTCCTTGGTTTTAATTCAACTGTTTGCAAATATTTATATAGATAGAGATTTTTTGTACTGTATAGTATTGCTTGGGCTCAAGCTACTCTGTGTACATTTATAAATAGATTTTTTTTGCTTCCGCTGTTATGTAGTTAAGATTTTATATGCACTGTATTTTAGCTTTTTTTGCACATCACTGTTTGCACACATTATTCATTAGGCTTAGCTGTATTTTGCACAACACCGACCTTTTTTCCAACCTTGCTGGGGAGTTAATTAACCGCTAGTAATGATTTAATCTTTCTGTTTTTGCATCAGTGCCTGCCTGCATAGGAGCTAGTGGGGAAACGGATGTATCTGTTTTTACCCATTTATTCTGTATAATACCCAGTTCTATAGCTGTGTTCTGCATACATGCCATGAACCGGTGTGTACATATGAATTTGCACTTGCATCTGTCATTATATATATTGTATGACCTGGTCTAGGGTATACAGACATAATATTGACCACAAAAATATCGAGGTAGCCAAATATCGAGTTTAAAAATCGAGTAGACAGAATATAGATAAGACAGACTATAGACTACAAAAATAGCGAATAGAATGACAACAATATCGAATCAAAAATATAGAATGGACAGAATATCGAATGGACAGAATATAGACAACAAAAATATCGAGGGACAGAATATAGACAGCAAAAATATCGAATTTTAGGTAAGTAAGTAAATTTATGTTATTTAATTTTTGAGTAATATAATTCTGGAGCGGGTTGTGGGTTTATAGGGGAATAGGGTGGGAAGTAATGTAATTATAATTAATTAAATATTTTAATGTATTGGTATTTATTTACAATTAATTGTTAATTAATTTTTAATTGGCAATTCATTAAAATATAATTTTTAATTAATTTTTATTGATTGATAATTATGTTAATTTTATTCATTTTTTTTCTGGAGCGGGTTGTGGGTTTATAGGGTAATAGGGTGGGAAGTAATTTAATTATAATTAATTAAATATCCTAATTTTTTATATTGCTATTTATTTAAAAATAATTGTTAATTCAATTTTAATTGATAATTAATTAAATTATAATTGGTAATTAATTTTTTTAATTGATTAATTGATAATTATGTTAATTTTATTTATTTATTTTCTGGAGCGGGTTGTGGGTTTATAGGAGAATAGGGTGGGAAGTAATTTAATTATAATTAATTAAATATGTTAAATTATTTATTGCTACTTATTTACAATTAATTGTTATTTAATGTTTTAATTGGTATTTAAATAATATATAATTGGTAATTAATTTTTATTAATTGATTAATTGATAATTCTGTGAAATGTATTTATTTAATTTTTGTAGTGGGTTGTGGTTTTATAGGGGAATTGGGTGTGAAGCCATTTAATTGTAATTAATTAAAAATTGTAATATATAAATTGGTATTTATTTTGAATTAATTGTTAATTATTTTTAATTTGTTTAATAATTTATTGTTATTGGTAAATATTTTGTATTAATAGGTAATTCTTTTTTAGTTGTAATTAATTAAAAATTGTAATATATAAATTGGTATTTATTTTGAATTCATTGTTAATTATTTTTAATTTGTTTAATAATTTATTGTTATTGGTAAATATTTTGTATTAATAGGTAATTCTTTTTTAGTAATTAAATTAATTTTATTATTTTAATTGAATAATTATTATAATATCTTAAATTGGGAATTAATTTTAAATAATTTGTCATTGGTATTCATATTTAATTTATTTTTAATTATATATGAAGTATTTACTTTCACTACTGTTGCTCTATTTGGAGTGGGAACAGTAATTTTTACCTTCCTGCTATCCAACGCTTACCCTACTGTTGCACTCTCTGGAATTGGAATAGTAATTTTTACTCCTACGCTATCTAACTCTTTCCCTACTGTTGCACTCTCTGGAGTGGGAATAGTAATTTTTACCCCTACGCTATCCAACGTTTTCCCTACTGTTGCACTCACTGGAGTGGGAATAGTAATTTTACCTCTACGCTATCCAACGCTTACCTTACTGTTGCACTCTCTGGAGTGGGTTTTTACACCAACGCTATCCAACGCTTTCCCTACTGTTGCACTCACTGGAGTGGGAATAGTAATTTTTACCCTCCTGCTATCCAACGCTTTCCCTACTGTTGCACTCTCTGGAGTGGGAATAGTAATTTTTACCCCTACGCTATCCAACGCTTTCCCTACTGTTGCACTCACTGGAGTGGGAATAGTAATTTTACCTCTACGCTATCCAACGCTTACCTTACTGTTGCACTCTCTGGAGTGGGTTTTTACACCAACGCTATCCAACGCTTTCCCTACTGTTGCACTCACTGGAGTGGGAATAGTAATTTTTACCCTCCCGCTATCCAACGCTTTCCCTACTGTTGCATTCTCTGGAGTGGGAATAGTAATTTTTACCCCTACGCTATCCAACGCTTTCCCTACTGTTGCACTCTCTGGAGTGGGAATAGTAATTTTTACCTCTACGCTATCCAACGCTTTCCCTACTGTTGCACTCTCTGGAGTGGGAATAGTAATTTTTACCTTTCCGGTATCCAATGCTTTCCCTACTGTTGCACTCACTGGAGTGCGAATGGTGCATTTTATGCCTACGCTAGCCAACGTTTTCCCTACTGTTGCACTCACTGGAGTTGGAATAGTAATTTTTACCCCTACGCTATCCAACGCTTTCCCTACTGTTGCACTTTCTGGAGTGGGAATAGTAATTTTTCCCTCCCGCTATCCAACGCTTTCCCTACTGTTGCATTCACTGGAGTGGGAATAGTAATTTTTACCCCTACGCTATCCAACGCTTTCCCTACTGTTGCACTCTCTGGAGTGGGAATAGTAATTTTTACCCCTACGCTATCCAACGCTTTCCTTACTGTTGCACTCACTGGAGTTGGAATAGTAATTTTTACCCCTACGCTATCCAACGCTTTCCCTACTGTTGCACTCTCTGGAGTGGGAATAGTAATTTTTACCCTCACGCTATCCAACGCTTTCCCTACTGTTGCACTCATTGGAGTGGGAATAGTAAATTTTACCCCTACGCTATCCAACGCTTTCCCTACTGTTGCACTCTCTGGAGTGGGAATAGTAATTTTTACCCTCCCGCTATCCAACGCTTTCCCTACTGTTGCACTCACTGGAGTGGGAATAGTACATTTAACACTCTCGCTATCGTATAGTAAATATATTGTATATTTTTTATTAATACTATGTTTATATATATATATATATATATATGTATTTAAAGAAATATATTTTTATTTTTAGTAATTATTTATTTATTTTAATGTTATTAAAATATTTTAAGTATGTTTAAGTTAGTTATATTTATTATTTCATTAATTTAAAAGTACTTTTAACTATATAAAAAATTCGATATTTTGACTATCTATATTTTTGTAGGTCTATATTTTTGATTCGATATTTGATAATTGTTATTTAATGTTTTAATTGGTATTTAAATAATATATAATTGGTAATTAATTTTTATTAATTGATTAATTGATAATTCTGTGAAATGTATTTATTTAATTTTTGTAGTGGGTTGTGGGTTTATAGGGGAATTGGGTGTGAAGCCATTTAATTGTAATTAATTAAAAATTGTAATATATAAATTGGTATTTATTTTGAATTAATTGTTAATTATTTTTAATTTGTTTAATAATTTATTGTTATTGGTAAATATTTTGTATTAATAGGTAATTCTTTTTTAGTTGTAATTAATTAAAAATTGTAATATATAAATTGGTATTTATTTTGAATTCATTGTTAATTATTTTTAATTTGTTTAACAATTTATTGTTATTGGTAAATATTTTGTATTAATAGGTAATTCTTTTTTAGTAATTAAATCAATTTTATTATTTTAATTGAATAATTATTATAATATCTTAAATTGGGAATTAATTTTAAATAATTTGTAATTGGTATTCATATTTATATATATAAATATATATATAAAATGTTTATATATATATATATATATGTATTTAAAGAAATATATTTTTATTTATATTAATTATTTATTTATTTTAATGTTATTAAAGTATTTTAAGTATGTTTAAGTTAGTTATATTTATTATTTCATTAATTTAAAAGTACTTTTAACTATTTAAAAAATTCGATATTTTGACTATATTTTTGTAGGTCTATATTTTTGATTCGATATTTTTGTACTTACCTGTTTGAAGATAGGAAGTCGATATTTTGGCATTATATACTTTTTATTCAATATTTTTGTAGGTCTATATTTTTGCCATCGATACTCTTTCAGTGATCCCTGGTCTAGGTGTATAGAGCATTTGCGAAAAGATGAGCATGTATTAGCACTTTAATCTTAGCACATTATTTCTAAGCACTGATGTTTTGAATGGACTGATGATCACAATTGTGTGGCATGTATCTTCTGCAAATATGATTGTGATATAGGTCGATTTTAGAAGTTGTTTTCGTTTGTAATATTGAACATGATCTTATGAGTTTGGTCTATGCTTATAATCAGTTTCAGTGTGAAGGTTTAACCTACAGTGCTGGAATCTATTGTTGATATTGTTGTATGCACTAGGCACTTTATTGATTAGCTCTTTTGGCTCTTACGCTCTGGGACAGCGAGCAGCTTCGTTCTTCACTTCAACTCTCGCGGAACCCGCTGCGCGGGTCCCGCTTTGTTGTGGGGCTCTTGTCACCTGACTGTCTACGACGTTTGGCCGAGGAAGCACTTTGTGTGCTGGAACTGACCTTGTGGGGCGTTTGCTGGAGCAGGGCTGCGAGAAAGGGTGGGCGCAGGACTACAAGTCCCAGGAGCGCCCGCCCGCTTCCATTGACACCACCTGGACGCTCTCCCTGCAGGCTCCTCCCCACCAGAAACTGCTGTAAATACCGGCGAACCTGGACATTCCCTGGAACACTCCTTTGGCTCTTATGCTCTGGGACAGCGAGCAGCTTCGTTCTTCACTTCACCTCTCGCGGAACCCGCTGCGCGGGTCCCGCTTCGTTGTGGGGCTCTTGTCACCTGACTGTCTACGACGTTTGGCCGAGGAAGCACTTTGTGTGCTGGAACTGACCTTGTGGGGCGTTTGCTGGAGCAGGGCTGCGAGAAAGGGTGGGCGCAGGACTACAAGTCCCAGGAGCGCCCGCCCGCTTCCAATGACACCACCTGGACGCTCTCCCTGCAGGCTCCTCCCCTCTCACCCTGATTGCACACATACAACGGTTTGGCCTCGCTGCGAGGGAGCGCGCGGGAGCAACCGGGAGAAGCCCGGGACAAGGGCGGGACCGTCTGTGGCCGTCAGGGGCCGAAGGAGGCCGGGCTGGGCCTACTCTCTTTCGCCTGCATTGTATTGGTTTTCTGTGAACCTTGATATAGGTGTCGGACATGCCATCACCGGCTATGGAGGGAACATCAGTGAAGGCGGGGGGAGTTAGGATTGGGACTTTGCACAACTA
The DNA here is from genome assembly GCF_964261635.1 of Lissotriton helveticus. NCBI lineage: Eukaryota > Metazoa > Chordata > Amphibia > Caudata > Salamandridae > Lissotriton > Lissotriton helveticus. The sequence continues at coordinate 606,285,964 of NC_136073.1, forward strand.
TTTTTCTCGGGCACCGGGTGATGGGGATAAGGAAACCTCTCTGGCGGAGCGTAGAGCGGAGCGCCGCCGCTCTATTGAGAACATGAAAAACAGGCCTCCTGGTGATATTATTCCCTACTCTATCTCCCAAGATAACACTAGTCGAGAGTTAGCATCCCAGGAAGGCGTCCCTCTTTTATTGCGGGATCGTACTCCTAATCTCTGTTTACCCACTGAACAGGTTTCTAGAGTCACCCCCCCCCAGTCCTAGCACTATGGCTATTGATTTAATTACTCAGACCCCCCCCCCGTAGTTAAACCAAGGAAAACAAAGCCGAAGCAAGTAGTTGTGGCAGAGATGCATGGCCCACCTCCAAACAAGCGTAGAAGGAAGTTGAGGGGAGGGCAGGGTAAAACCAAAATTTGCCACTCCGATTTCGGGAAAGCCCCTAAGCTCCCATCCACCTCTGATAGGATAATAGCAGATGTGCATAAAGCTCCTCCTGTTAAGGGTACTAATATTACTGATCTTGTTAATGCCCCTGGGGATAATTCATGCAACGCATCACCCCCCGTTACCTCTATAGGGAACTTGGAATTTTTACTTAGGTCACTGCTCCTGCCCATCAGTGAGAGCTTAAAGAAAGTAGAGATTAGACTCACTATCTTGGAGACAACTATAAGCAGTATGAAAACCTTGGCTATTATCCAGGGTAGACCCTCTGAGTCTAATCCCCTTTCTAATCCTCCCCTTAACCCCCAAATCCCTTCAGTTAACTTGGGACTTCCCTTGGTGACTACTGTTGCCCCCCTTCCGTAACCTCTTATGGCCAACTTAGCCCCGACACAACTTAGCAAATCCAATATTCCATCTTTACAACTAGTAGGCCCAGTCCCCCCTGTGACAACCTCCGATGGGGCCATACCTAATGACAGTATTGCTCCCCCACCCCCTGATAAACCTGCCGCCAGACCACGGAGACCCGACCTGCCCCCTGAGGGTAATAGCTTTACGGTAGTTATGGCTGGTGCTCCCCCTCTTGAAGCGGGTGAAGGTGAGAACTTTCACTCACTTAAAAGTAAAATTATCAAATGGCTGAATTGGAACAGACCCCTCCCGGCCTTTTTTAACAATGAAATTACCATGGTGAGAAGGGTACCCTGGCTGGGGAAAACCAGAAAATCTATAATTGGGGACTGTATTATGGTGAGTTTTCGAGATCCTAGGACTGTTTCACATATATGTGCTGGGTCCAATAGAACTCTCGACTCTACCATTCAGACTTTGCCAGTGTCCTTTTTCTTCCCCCCTACCCATATGCACCATGATTTAGCCCAAGGTAATTGGATGAGGGTTGAACGGAGGGATAGATATCGGGGGTATGCTGCACGACCAGTTTTCCGACCCCCGGAGACACCCTTCTATGATTACAACCGATTTAACTGTCTTAATAGACTGGATGGGGTTGATTGACTGCCCTTAGTCTTAGATCCCATCCCAGTCATTTCTGGCAATGGTTCTGATGTAACATCTGACACCAGTTCTTCTCTCATTCCCACCCCTGTAACGCCTCTTATTACTGCTCCGGTGTACTTACCCCTTCAGGGAATAGGAACCACCAATAATAATTCAGTCTCAGATATGGGCCAATGCCCAGTAGTTGACTCATCAAGCAGGGAAACTGTTTGTGTAATGTTCTGGAACGTGGCAGGGCTTAGGTCCAAAATACTGAATCCCATCTGGTTAGAAACAATAGAAGAGATGGAAATTCTATGTTTACAGGAAATTTGGACCTTAGAACCCCTCCATCTTCCAGGCTACAAAACCTTGTTTACATCAGCAGTAAAGGTTCACCATGGTAGGCCTAAAGGGGGACTGATGACATTTATATCTAATTCCCTAACCTGCCAGAAGATTCAATTATTTTCCCACAACCCTTATTATCAGTTAGTGCGGATTGATGCAAGTAAGTAATTGTGTCTTTTAATTATACATTTCTATAATAATATTCCTCCTGCAGACCTGGAATTGACCCTTAGGATGTTAGGTAATGACTTAGGTAAAGAAACAGATAAAAATGTTAAGGATGTTTGGGTTGTTTGGGGGGGAGATTTTAATTGTACCATATGCAAGAAAAGCCAGAAAGGAGCATGTGGGTTCATGTTGGACCTTGATACTGACTTAACACACTTTAAGCATTCCACCTGTGGAGACTTATTAAATGAGATTCTTCACTCTGAAGATCTAGGATATGCAACTGAAATTGGTCAAGTACAGCTCCCCTTTGCCCCTACGTTCAATGGTAGGGGTGTACTGTCTACTATAGACTTTATAATAACTTCTGTTAGGCATAGGCATATGGTCAAAAGGTGTTGGACCCTCGATATCCCACTTAGTGACCACTACCCGACAATCATGAAGATCATAAATCCCTTTCAGGCATTGGCCATAGAAGGAAGATCTGTGCAGAATGTCTCTGATATTAGTATGGCAAAACAAAATGGTTATGCACTAAAGTGGGATAGGGTGGTTCCAAGTGACTTTCTACGTGATCTAGTAACCGAATGTTTGCCTAGCTTCTTGACCATTCTGGATGAAAGTGTGACTAGTCAGGAGATTCTTAAGCAGTTTGAGGTCATTGCTTCTCAAATTAAGGGCAACCTTTGGGTGGTTTCTAAATCAAGCAAAGAAAAGGTGGGAAAATGGTTTGATTCCACATGTACAAAGGCTCATTCTGAGTTCAAGAGAGCTTTACATGCTGTCCCCCGTAATTCTTTAAGGGTCAGGGACGTGCGGAAATCTTATCAGAATGCATTGAAAAGAAGGAAGATGGCAATTAAAATTGAGGCCTGGGAGACGCTCTGTGAGGCCTCATTGAGCAAGGATGTTTGTGCTTTTTGGAAAGCAGTAAATGCTCCCTTCTTTGATGCAGGAAAAGCACGCATTGAAATTGCCATTACCGAGGACTCTTGGGTGGACTATTTTTCTAGCCTGTATAGTACCTCAATTGGCGAGCAGATTCCTCCGTCGCAATTACTAATGCTTCACCAGGGGGAAGTGAGAGCGAATGGCTCGGAATTAAAAGTTACCCTAAAAGAAATAAATGAGAGCCTCAAAGCAACACGGGGCGGTAAAGCCCCAGGTCCAGATGGCATACCTCCAGACCTGTTTAAAAATAGCAGTCTATCCGTAGATTTATATACTCTGAGTGGCCAATAATTATGACAGACAATATTTTGAGGCCTATTCTACCAGATCTGCCAGCTATCACCTTCAGAAGGGCTCCCTCTATGAGGGATGCCCTGGTTAAATCGATGCCTGAGGTAATATAAAAAAGTACTTGGTTGATGAAACCAGGTTTTTTAAATGTAAGTCGTGCCAAGCCTGTACTTTTGCAAAAAACTCAACTCACTATGTAAAAGCTTTTAGTGAGAAGCTGATTGCTATTAAGGAACACCAAAATTTGCCACTCCGATTTCGGGAAAGCCCCTAAGCTCCCATCCACCTCTGATAGGATAATAGCAGATGTGCATAAAGCTCCTCCTGTTAAGGGTACTAATATTACTGATCTTGTTAATGCCCCTGGGGATAATTCATCCAACGCATCACCCCCCGTTACCTCTATAGGGAACTTGGAATTTTTACTTAGGTCACTGCTCCTGCCCATCAGTGAGAGCTTAAAGAAAGTAGAGATTAGACTCACTATCTTGGAGACAACTATAAGCAGTATGAAAACCTCGGCTATTATCCAGGGTAGACCCTCTGAGTCTAATCCCCTTTCTAATCCTCCCCTTAACCCCCAAATCCCTTCAGTTAACTTGGGACTTCCCTTGGTGACTACTGCTGCCCCCCTTCTGCAACCTCTTATGGCCAACTTAGCCCCGACACAACTTAGCAAATCCAATATTCCATCTTTACAACTAGTAGGCCCAGTCCCCCCTGTGACAACCTCCGATGGGGCCATACCTAATGACAGTATTGCTCCCCCACCCCCTGATAAACCTGCCCCCAGACCACGGAGACCCGACCTGCCCCCTGAGGCTAATAGCTTTACGGTAGTTATGGCTGGTGCTCCCCCTCTTGAAGCGGGTGAAGGTGAGAACTTTCACTCACTTAAAAATAAAATTATCAAATGGCTGAATTGGAACAGACCCCTCCCGGCCTTTTTTAACAATGAAATTACCATGGTGAGAAGGGTACCCTGGCTGGGGAAAACCAGAAAATCTATAATTGGGGACTGTATTATGGTGAGTTTTCGAGATCGGGGGACTGTTTCACATATATGTGCTGGGTCCAATAGATCTCTCGACTCTACCATTCAGACTTTGCCAGTGTCCTTTTTCTTCCCCCCTACCCATATGCACCATGATTTAGCCCAAGGTAATTGGATGAGGGTTGAACGGAGGGATAGATATCGGGGGTATGCTGCACGACCAGTTTTCCGACCCCCGGAGACACCCTTCTATGATTACAACCGATTTAACTGTCTTAATAGACTGGATGGGGTTGATTGACTGCCCTTAGTCTTAGATCCCATCCCAGTCATTTCTGGCAATGGTTCTGATGTAACATCTGACACCAGTTCTTCTCTCATTCCCACCCCTGTAACGCCTCTTATTATTGCTCCGGTGTACTTACTCCTTCAGGGAATAGGAACCACCAATAATAATTCAGTCTCAGATATGGGCCAATGCCCAGTAGTTGACTCATCAAGCAGGGAAACTGTTTGTGTAATGTTCTGGAACGTGGCAGGGCTTAGGTCCAAAATACTGAATCCCATCTGGTTAGAAACAATAGAAGAGATGGAAATTCTATGTTTACAGGAAATTTGGACCTTAGAACCCCTCCATCTTCCAGGCTACAAAACCTTGTTTACATCAGCAGTAAAGGTTCACCATGGTAGGCCTAAAGGGGGACTGATGACATTTATATCTAATTCCCTAAACTGCCAGAAGATTCAATTATTTTCCCACAACCCTTATTATCAGTTAGTGCGGATTGATGCAAGTAAGTAATTGTGTCTTTTAATTATACATTTCTATAATAATATTCCTCCTGCAGACCTGGAATTGACCCTTAGGATGTTAGGTAATGACTTAGGTAAAGAAACAGATACAAATGTTAAGGATGTTTGGGTTGTTTGGGGGGGAGATTTTAATTGTACCATATGCAAGAAAAGCCAGAAAGGAGCATGTGGGTTCATGTTGGACCTTGATACTGACTTAACACACTTTAAGCATTCCACCTGTGGGGACTTATTAAATGAGATTCTTCACTCTGAAGATCTAGGATATGCAACTGAAATTGGTCAAGTACAGCTCCCCTTTGCCCCTACGTTCAATGGTAGGGGTGTACTGTCTACAATAGACTTTATAATAACTTCTGTTAGGCATAGGCATATGGTCAAAAGGTGTTGGACCCTCGATATCCCACGTAGTGACCACTACCCGACAATCATGAAGATCATAAATCCCTTTCAGGCATTGGCCATAGAAGGAAGGTCTGTGCAGAATGTCTCTGATATTAGTATGGCAAAACAAAATGGTTATGCACTAAAGTGGGATAGGGTGGTTCCAAGTGAGTTTCTACGTGATCTAGTAACCGAATGTTTGCCTAGCTTCTTGACCATTCTGGATGAAAGTGTGACTAGTCAGGAGATTCTTAAGCAGTTTGAGGTCATTGCTTCTCAAATTAAGGGCAACCTTTGGGTGGTTTCTAAATCAAGCAAGGAAAAGGTGGGAAAATGGTTTGATTCCACATGTACAAAGGCTCATTCTGAGCTCAAGAGAGCTTTACATGCTGTCCCCCGTAATTCTTTAAGGGTCAGGGACGTGCGGAAATCTTATCAGAATGCATTGAAAAGAAGGAAGATGGCAATTAAAATTGAGGCCTGGGAGTCGCTCTGTGAGGCCTCATTGAGCAAGGATGTTTGTGCTTTTTGGAAAGCAGTAAATGCTCCCTTCTTTGATGCAGGAAAAGCACGCATTGAAATTGCCATTACCGAGGACTCTTGGGTGGACCATTTTTCTAGCCTGTATAGTACCTCAATTGGCGAGCAGATTCCTCCGTCGCAATTACTAATGCTTCACCAGGGGGAAGTGAGAGCGAATGGCTCGGAATTAAAAGTTACCCTAAAAGAAATAAATGAGAGCCTCAAAGCAACACGGGGCGGTAAAGCCCCAGGTCCAGATGGCATACCTCCAGACCTGTTTAAAAATAATATCGATTTATGGGGCCCACTTCTAGTGCAATTATTTAATGCATCCCTAAAGACGAGCCTACTTCCATCATGGTTTATGTCTGTTATTGTCCCAATTTTTAAAAAAGGGGATAGGCAAAACCCTATCTGCTATCGCCCCATCTCCCTATTGGACAGCACTGTAAAAATATTAGGAAGAGTGTCCTAGGTAGGCTACAAAAATGGTCGGAAGATAACTCTATAATCAGTGATCTTCAATATGGGTTTCAAAAGGGGCAGGGGACAGTAGATCAGGGCTTGAATTTATCCTCCAGCAGAAGTATATCAAGGCACGACGTGAACCCATTTATTTCACCTTCGTTGACTTGACGTCAGCGTTTGACTGTGTTTCACACAGCAAATTATGGGTCATTATGGAATCTCTTGGTGTTGAGGGAAATATAATCTCCTTTCTTAAGGACTTGTATTCGGGTGCCATCGCAACAGTGCGTTATGGCAAAAAAGGTGAATGTACTAGATCTTTTGATATAGGGCGTGGGGTACGCCAGGGCTGCGTTTTAGCACCATTCCTATTCCTGGTATATATAAATGGAATAGAGAATGCCCTAGTGGAAACAACTTGTGATATGCCTAGGGTAGCTAAAAGACCGATCCCTGCGTTATTATACGCAGACGATGCGGTCCTAATGGCTCGCGCGCCGGTGGCTCTACAACGCCTTGTAACATCTTTTAATGCATTTATGACTAATCTGGATTTGCAAATCAACTGCTCCAAGACATTCACCATGAACTGTGGCCCTGGTTCTAGTAGAAGAAGGAGGCGGGTGTTTATTAAAGCTAGCCCTATAGATTATACTGCCACCTTTTCCTATCTTGGCATTTTATTCCATGAAGCAGGGATTTGGACAGATGCGATAAAAGCAAGGAAAGCCCTGCTCTGCAAATCTATCACTGCCCTTAAAAACTTTGCAAAAAAATGGGGAAAAAACCCACTGTAGAACTTTTGAAAATTTATAATGCCACTTCAGTCTCTATCGCAGTTAATGGCGCGGGACTTTGGGGGTATGACAATGTTAAATCTATACAAGTTGTTGAAAACAAATTATTGAGATACATCTTAGCTGTACCTGAGAGTGCCTCAAGCTACATTTGTCATATGGAACTGGGCCAATGTTATATTGAAGACACAATTAGAATTCGACCAATACTGCTGTGGCATAGGGCTTGGACTAGTGATGGATGTGTATTGAACTGTGCTATTCTAATGGATGGATTACGTTTGGATTATGTTGGGAGGATAAGGTGGTTTACATACATTAGGGACTTTTTTGGAGATATGGACTGTACAAGCTATTATGACAATCCTTTGTCTATGTGTAACATCACGAGAAAGGCACTAAAAAACAAAATGTATGAAACACCTGGAAGAACGTAGAATAACAGTGGAATATAAGAAGAAAACTGTCTTAGCCCACCTACCTGTATCAATTCAAGGGAAAATCCAACCATACTTAACCCTTTCTTTGACTGAATTCTCGCGGTTTATTTTGACCCGATTCAGGTTAGGTATCCTCTTTAGGGCCCTAAGATTCCCCGCAATGAATTGTTGGTCCTGTAATTTGATCAAATGCCCATGTGATGACCTATCGGAACAGTCTGACATCCATATCTTATTTTTCTGCAAATACTATACTTTACCCAGGAAAAGATTGATTATACCAATTTTAAGGGAAATGGGGGTGAGACGCTGTAGGGTTGCCTTTCTGGAACTCCAGAAACTAGACGTTATCTTCAATGTCGCCTGCATCTCGGAATTTTTTAGTAATGTTTTTAGATTACGTAAATCAATTTGTACTTAAATTTAATTCATGTTTTACTTGATACTGTATTTTTATGAACTGTTTTTTATGTACTTTTATGGTTATTATTCTTTTAACCGAATAAAGTCAAATTGAATTGGATTGATTAGCGTATTTGCACATTTATATGAACATATGTGTTGCTGATGAAATATCCATTGTTGATATCGTTGTATGCATTCGGCACTTTATAAAGTAGCGTATTTGCACATCCATTTGAACATAAGTGTTGCTGATGCAATATTTTAAACAGTTATTTGATTTGAATTTTAAAACTGGATTTTATCAGTTTTTTTAGCATTTCTAAATTGCATTATGACTGCTCTGATTATGTTACAATTTCAAATACTGTGTTAGATTCAGGACATAGCACTTTTTTCCATCTACGTATTTTTGCACATTGAGACCAACATGAGTTCAATTATTATAATATGTATGTCTATTAAGAACGTTATTACCATTGTGCATTTTTTCGGTATTGCCTTCTTGCTTTGTGTTTTTATGTGTGTGGAAAACATTAAACCTTGTTTCTAAGGCTATTCGTGCACTTTACTCACCTTAGATCACTTTAATTGTCGTCATAGCTAATGGATGCATCATGTGACCAAGCTCCCACGAGGAGCAAAACGCATCATGGAGGGCACTTGCCTGTGTTATTCTATGCCGAAATAAATACTCTGCACTGCTTCACCACATATTTTTGTGTGGAGGTCCTTTTATTTGCTGGGGTAGATTTTCTGAGGTCCGTGCCTGCGAGCTATGTGCAACTGGATATGAAATGTTTATTGTTTTTAGTTAATAAAAACCATCAGAATACAAAATACAGTTAAATACATTTTTTTCCTTTAAAAAGGATGTCACTCCATCTCATAAAAACGTTATCTATATTAATACATCAATAACAGTTATATTCCAACTTTATAAAATATCATCAGAGCGGGGTTATAAGTACTTTACAGTATTTCAACAGATTTGTATGGGGGTACATAGGAGATGACAAGCATGATTCTGTTGTTCATGATGGCATCAATTACTATAACTTTTGCTACCTTAACAATAAGATACAATTAGAGCCTGCCTTTATGGATGCCTTCTATTGTCTCTTTTACTGCTTTGCCGTGGATTTCCAAATATTTCAGCAAGTTGCAATTTAGGCGAGGATCAGTAGAGTCCAAGCTTCTCATGATTGCTGTTCTACATGTACGGATCCCTCGCTCATTAAATAAAAACTTTAAAAGTAATCGGCGTGCATTCATCATTTCGGGGCATATACAAACCAAATGCACAAAATCTTCTTCCGCAGCATCACATAATCTACATGTTTTTGGTCCATTATATCGACAAGACGGTTTTTCAGATAAATACGGCAGGTCCCCTAGGCGCATAGCGATTAATTGCTTCTTAAAGCGCACTGGATACGTTAATTGAAAATAAATTGCAGGCTGTAATGTGACATATCTTTGAATTGTCATCCATTCATGAGCTCGTCGTGAAAAGAGACTTTTATCCTCGATCAGTGAGTGATTTTTAGATGCTTTATTCATAGCCTGGCAGAACGTGTGATGAGACAGTTTTAGGGCCCACAAATCACCCACATGTATTAGACATATGGAGGAATATAAGTATTTACTATAGGTTGACTTAGCATCAAGGATTATGGTTTCCCATAGTGCTTTAACTAAAACACTTGAATCATTATTTCGTATTTTATGCATAGTTTTGATAAAGTGATACCTTCTTGCTATACTTTGCTGCAATAAGCCAAATTCTAAACGGATTTGGGCTGGGGAGGCATTAGATGGAAGATGGAATACCTGTTTATATGTTTTCATTTGTAAACTGTCTAATAATTTAGCATCCCTACCATACATCACCACACTTATATAAGTTAGCGAAGGAAGGGAACTTTGCTTTATTTACTGCAAGCAGTGGTTGATAGGAGGGTCCATCTAATTTGCTTGCCAACAAGCTAAACACATGTATCAGAGCTTAGCTTTTCCCAGCCATGTAATTATGTTGTGCTTGAAAATTAACATTTTTATCGAAGTGAAACCCCAGGTACTTCTAGGTAGTAAATTCTTCTATGATTTGATCTTCCAGCTTGATCTTTAGAGATGCACCAGTATACCTCCCTATACGCATAGCTTTTGTTTTAGAGATATTTATTTCCAAATTGTTATGTTTTGTATAGGTCGCTGTTATTTGAAGTAGTCTTTGAAGACCAATTTCTGTGTGACTCAACAGTACAATATCCTCAGCATAGGCTAAATGGGATATCGTCAATGGTCCTAGTCTTGGTGCATGTGCGTTGACAGAATCCAATTGGAGAGACAAATCCGCCATAAATAGATTAAACAGGTGTGGGGCTAGCACACAGCCTTGCTTAGGCCCCCTAGCCATTGGTATTTTCCTTGACAATTTGGTTCCATCCCCTACTTTAATTTGAATCCACATATCTGTATATAGTGATTTGATTGCTCTTAGTAACTTTGTTTGTATGCCCCAACTTCTTAATTTGGCCCAAAGAAGTGAACGATCCACCCGGTCGAAGGCAGCCTTCAGGTCTATGAAACAGAGTTGTAACTTTTTTCCTTAGACGTTTGCTTTTTTCCTCAATAACTGATACTGCTAGCATGTTAATTGTGGTACCATATCCCTTCCGGAATCCTGTTTGCTGAGATGGAATCAGATTCTTGTCATTTGACCACTCTATTAGCTCTTCCAATAATATTGATGCATAATATTTTGCTTCTGTATCAGTAAGGGCTATTAACCTATAGTTGGATGGATTTGTTTTATCACCTGCCTTATAAATAGGGTTTATTATCGATCCTCTCTAACTATCAGGAATTGAACCTGTATTTTCCACCTCTTTGAACAATGGCATTATGCGATTAGCCCAATACTTTGGGTCAGTTTTAAATAAGGCTGGTGGAATGCCATTTGGACCGGGAGCACTATCACTTCTTCCTGATTTAATAACCTTTTTTCGATTTTAATACTCAATGTATCATCCATTTCGGGCACATGGGCATAGTGGAATGATGGTTCAATCATTTGATTAGTTTTGTTATTTTCATTAGTCCTTAATTGGTTCTCAGCTACAAAGAGGTTTGTTAAATACACAGCCCAAGTTTCTTGTTACATTTGTTGATATTTTTGTGTTAAGAGACTTATTTAGGCCATTTATTATTTTCCAAAATGTTTGCAATTATCGACCATCTTTGCCCAAAACTCATCGGTTATTTTTCTTTTTTCTAACCAGACGCCCTTCTTAAACTCTTTTTTCAGAATCTTTAGCTTATCCCAAGCATTTGATCTATTGCCTTGTTTTTTTACCTTCCTTATTTCTCTTCTCAATTCCTTTTTGAACCCTTTAATTTTATGTGCTGGTAAGCAATTATGATTTGTGATCCGTCTAATAATTACTATTGTGTTTTCTTTCGTTGCTTCGAGCACAAATGTATTCCAAGCTTTTAACATTGAAGGTAGTAACTCTATATAGTACTCCAGTATTGTTTTGGCTTTGACTATCCGGTAGTCGTTCCCTTGACCAGTTCACTCTTTTATAGGCCGTTACTAAACCTCCCTCATTTAATGTTGGTGCTGGTTGAAATCTATCCAGATTAATGTTTATTGCTATTTGCTGCATCAAGTTATCACTTTCCGTGGTACACTTTATTTTGAACAAACTTAATTGCTGAATTAATGGCAGGCTTAGAATTGTGTAATCAATAACGGACCCCGTGGTTGGGCCATAGTATGTTATGCTTGGGGGGCTATCATCCAACGTTCGCCCGTTGATTAATCTCAGTCCCAGGTGTTACAGGGTTGTCACTAGTTCCTTGCCCACTTTATTTGGCTTCCTCCATTGATGGGCAGTTTGATGTTTTATTGACCATAATTCATTTTCAACAGTTAACTGATCGTCTTCTTCTGGTGTAAAGATGAGATGAGTATTAAAGTCACCTGTTATGACGATATCCCAAGTTGGAGTATTACATCTTAGTTCAATTATTTCCTGGATTTCCTGGATTAGCTTTTTGAATGTTTTTAGTTTTTCTTGAGCATTTGGGTGAGCATATATATTAAACAGAATTACCCAGTGACCGCTTGCAAATTTAAGTTTTATTATCTGTATATTATTTTAAGTTGTCGACATTTCTTCGGATTCTGAGTTGAAATTATTTGATATGTATACCGAAAGACCACCCTTTGCTCTTCCATAATTACTCGTTTTTACTGCATCCACCTGATGTACTGTGAATCCAGGTAGCTGAATTAGTTCTGTCAACCAGGTTTCTTGAAGTACTATAATATCATATGAAGCCCAGGTTTCCAATAAGGGTCTATCCGTAAGTTTTGTAATTGCACCTGCAATGTTCCAGGAAAGTATATTTAATTTCTCATTTTGACAAGCATGTTTTACTTCAGTAACTGGTCAATGCCTACTATTTGTTAAGGGAGACCAATACCTATAGTTATTCCTCCCTCTTGTTGGGACACCGTATCTGTACTTGTTGGTCCTCTGGCATTGTGCAGAATCGAATACACTGGAGGATGTGCGCTCAGCTTATTGACTCCTTGTGCCAATGGAGCAGGGTAGCGCTGCGATGCTGATTTTATTATTTTTATACCCCAAGTTTCAAATTGCTCCTCCTTGATTCTGAGTTGGTATATTATGTTTTGTTTGGCACTGATTGTAGGAGAGATTTTTACCTTTAGCTATCTCTTTAAACTGTATATTAGGTGGTATGAAATGAGGCTCATGTTGGTTGTTACTGTCTGCTAAAGGACACGTGATCACTATTTCTTTATCCACGCTTGCAGTTACTGTGCGTTTGGAAAAGTTATTTTCTTACAGCAATTGTTTGTTAGGACTTCTGGAGGATTGTTATTAGGAATTCTTCGGCTTTCCATTTGTTTCTGTTCCAAACATTTACAAAATTGTATCTGAGGGCATTTGATCTGATCTTGCCCTATTGGATTTTCTGTTAATGTATCCTGTTTTCTATTTGTCATCAATTTTTCTGTCTGTGGACTTTCTGAATGTATACCCTGTTCATCTATTTTTGCATTTGTATCACTTTTTTCCATAACCGAGGCTAATTTCGCTCGGGTGAATTTGTCTTTACCCTTCAGATTAACGTACCCGGTTTTCATAATAATTTCACTGACCTTACTTTCTATACAATTTGAACCAGGGTGCCTGGTGCCGTCCAACAATTGATCTACCGAAGTACACTTTCTTTTAGTGGTATCTAATTCTGGGAGAGATTTCTTTTGTTTCATGGCGCTAAATAATGGGTAACACGTATTGAGCTCTCCATCATTTCGTGTAGGGCCATTTATTTACTGCCTTCCTTTTCTAGCACTTTTTTTTGCCTTTTTGTTAAAACTTGAGTAAGAACCAATTTGGATTTTGTGACAGTGGATTCTTCAGCACTATTTGATAAAAGGATCAATGACCCATCATTTTGAGTTTCCTGTATATTTTCAGTAATTTGCTCCTTCAGCAGCCAAGCCTGTTGTTTTTTAATGTCATTTTTGTTGTTGGATTACCGATTGGCTGTAATTGCTCCTGCTTATCTTCCAGCTGATTATTCTCTATTGTTGGCCTGTATTTTATTTCTTTCAATATATCAATTAGTATAGCTGGTAATGTACTTAGTTTATCTATTATTTGATCACATTTACAGATGCACTGTGGATCTGGATTCTTCGGTAATTTAAATTTCCTCATTTGATTGGTCAATATATCTATTTTGGAATTAATGCTAGAAACGTGAGTTGCCATAAGATTCATAAGATCAATCTGGACGTCTAATTTGTCTGATTGCATATTTAGGACCAATATTGATGTTTACAAGGTATTTAATAATGAGGAGTGTAGGGAGGATAAGTTATTTTTATGTGTGTGGAAAACATTAAACCTTGTTTCTAAAGCTATTCGTGCACTTTACTCACCTTCGATCACTTTAAATGTCGTCATAGCTAATGGATGCATCAAGTGACCAAGCTCCCACGAGGAGCAAAACACATCATGGAGGGCACTTGCCTGTGTTATTCTATGCCGAAATAAATACTCTGCACTGCTTCACCACATATTTTTGTGTGGAGGTCCTTTTATTTGCTGGTGTAGATTTTCTGAGGTCCGTGCCTGCGAGCTATGTGCAACTGGATGTGAAATGTTTATTGTTTTTAGTTAATAAAAACCATCACAATACAAAATACAGTTAAATACATTTTTTTCCTTTAAAAAGGATGTCACTCCATCTCATAAAAACGTTATCTATATTAATACATCAATACCAGTTATATTCCAACTTTATAAAATATCATCAGAGCGGGGTTGTAAGTACTTTACAGTATTTCAACAGATTTGTATGGGGGTACATAGGAGATGACAAGCATGATTCTGTTGTTCATGATGGCATCAATTACTATAACTTTTGCTACCTTAACAATAAGATACAATTAGAGCCTGCCTTTATGGATGCCTTCTACTGTCTCTTTTACTGCTTTGCCGTGGATTTCCAAATATTTCAGCAAGTTGCAATTTAGGCGAGGATCAGTAGAGTCCAAGCTTCTCATGATTGCTGTTCTACATGTACGGATCCCTCACTCATTAAATAAAAACTTTAAAAGTAATCGGCGTGCATTCATCATTTCGGGGCATATACAAACCAAATGCACAAAATCTTCTTCCGCAGCATCACATAATCTACATGTTTTTGGTCCATTATATCGACAAGACGGTTTTTCAGATAAATACGGCAGGTCCCCTAGGCGCATAGCGATTAATTGCTTCTTAAAGCGCACTGGATACGTTAATTGAAAATAAATTGCATGCTGTAATGTGACATATGTTTGAATTGTCATCCATGCATGAGCTCGTCGTGAAAAGAGACTTTTATCCTCGATCAGTGAGTGATTTTTAGCTGCTTTATTCATAGCCTGGCAGAACGTGTGATGAGACAGTTTTAGGGCCCACAAATCACCCACATGTATTAGATATATGGAGGAATATAAGTATTTACTATAGGTTGACTTAGCATCAAGGATTATGGTTTCCCATAGTGCTTTAACTAAAACACTTGAATCAATATTTCGTATTTTTTGCATAGTTTTGATAAAGTGATACCTTCTTGCTATACTTTGCTGCAATAAGCCAAATTCTAAACGGATTTGGGCTGGGGAGGCATTAGATGGAAGATGGAATACCTGTTTATATGTTTTCATTTGTAAACTGTCTAATAATTTAGCATCCCTACCATACATCACCACACTTACATAAGTTAGCGAAGGAAGGAAACTTTGTTTTATTTACTGCAAGCAGTGGTTGATAGGAGGGTCCATCTAATTTTCTTGCCAACAAGCTAAACACATGTATCAGAGCTTTGCTTTTCCCAGCCATGTAATTATGTTGTGCTTGAAAATTAACATTTTTATCGAAGTGAAACCCCAGGTACTTCTAGGTAGTAAATTCTTCTATGATTTGATCTTCCAGCTTGATCTTTAGAGATGCACCAGTATTCCTCCCTATACGCATAGCTTTTGTTTTAGAGATATTTATTTCCAAATTGTTATGTTTTGTATAGGTCGCTGTTATTTGAAGTAGTCTTTGAAGACCAATTTCTGTGTGACTCAACAGTACAATATCCTCAGCATAGGCTAAATGGGATATCGTCAATGGTCCTAGTCTTGGTGCATGTGCGTTGACAGAATCCAATTGGAGAGACAAATCCGCCATAAATAGATTAAACAGGTATGGGGCTAGCACACAGCCTTGCTTAGGCCCCCTAGCCATTGGTATTTTCCTTGACAATTTGGTTCCATCCCCTACTTTAATTTGAATCCACATATCTGTATATAGTGATTTGATTGCTCTTAGTAACTTTGTTTGTATGCCCCAACTTCTTAATTTGGCCCAAAGAAGTGAACGATCCACCCGGTCGAAGGCAGCCTTCAGGTCTATGAAACAGAGTTGTAACTTTTTTCCTTAGACGTTTGCTTTTTTCCTCAATAACTGATACTGCTAGCATGTTAATTGTGGTACCATATCCCTTCCGGAATCCTCTTTGGTGAGATGGAATCAGATTCTTGTCATTTGACCACTCTATTAGCTCTTCCAATAATATTGATGCATAATATTTTGCTTCTGTATCAGTAAGGGCTATTAACCTATAGTTGGATGGATTTGTTTTATCACCTCCCTTATAAATAGGGTTTATTATCGATCCTTTCAAACTATCAGGAATTGAACCTGTATTTTCCACCTCTTTGAACAATGGCATTATGCGATTAGCCCAATACCTTGGGTCAGTTTTAAATAAGGCTGGTGGAATGCCATTTGGACCGGGAGCACTATCACTTCTTCCTGATTTAATAACCTTTTTTCGATTTTAATACTCAATGTATCATCCAGTTCGGGCACATGGGCATAGTGGAATGATGGTTCAATCATTTGATTAGTTTTGTTATTTTCATTAGTCCTTAATTGGTTCTCAGCTACAAAGAGGTTTGTTAAATACACAGCCCAAGTTTCTTCTGTTACATTTGTTGATATTTTTGTGTTAAGAGACTTATTTAGGCCATTTATTATTTTCCAAAATGTTTGCACTTATCGACCATCTTTGCCCAAAACTCATTGGTTATTTTTCTTTTTTCTAACCAGACGCGTTTCTTAAACTCTTTTTTCAGAATCTTTAGCTTATCCCAAGCATTTGATCTATTGCCTTGTTTTTTTACCTTCCTTATTTCTCTTCTCAATTCCTTTTTGAACCCTTTAATTTTATGTGCTGGTAAGCAATTTTGATTTGTGATCCGTCTAATAATTACTATTGTGTTTTCTTTCGTTGCTTCGAGCACAAATTTATTCCAAGCTTTTAACATTGAAGGTAGTAACTCTATATAGTCCTCCAGTATTGTTTTGGCTTTGACATCCGGTAGTCGTTCCCTAGACCAGTTCACTCTTTTATAGGCCGTTACTAAACTTCCCTCATTTAATGTTGGTGCTGGTTGAAATCTATCCAGATTAATGTTTATTGCTATTTGCTGCATCAAGTTATCACTTTCCGTGGTACACTTTATTTTGAACAAACTTAATTGCTGAATTAATGGCAGGCTTAGAATTGTGTAATCAATAACGGACCCCGTGGTTGGGCCATAGTATGTTATGCTTGGTGGGCTATCATCCAACGTTCGCCCGTTGATTAATCTCAGTCCCAGGTGTTACAGGGTTGTCACTAGTTCCTTGCCCACTTTATTTGGCTTCCTCCATTGATGGGCAGTTTGATGTTTTATTGACCAAAATTCATTTTCAACAGTTAACTGATCGTCTTCTTCTGGTGTAAAGATGAGATGAGTATTAAAGTCACCTGTTATGACGATATCCCCAGTTGGAGTATTATATCTTAGTTCAATTATTTCCTGGATTTCCTGGATTAGCTTTTTGAATGTTTTTAGTTTTTCTTGAGCATTTGGGTGAGCATATATATTAAACAGAATTACCCAGTGACCGCTTGCAAATGTAAGTTTTATTATCTGTATATTATTTGAAGTTGTCGACATTTCTTCAGATTCTGAGTTGAAATTATTTGATATGTATACCGAAAGACCACCCTTTGCTCTTCCATAATTACTCGTTTTTACTGCATCCACCTGATGTACTGTGAATCCAGGTAGCTGAATTAGTTCTGTCAACCAGGTTTCTTGAAGTACTATAATATCATATGAAGCCCAGGTTTCCAATAAGGGTCTATCCGTAAGTTTTGTAATTGCACCTGCAATGTTCCAGGAAAGTATATTTAATTTCTCATTTTGACAAGCCTGTTTTACTTCAGTAACTGGTCAATGCCTACTATTTGTTAAGGGAGACCAATACCTATAGTTATTCCTCCCTCTTGTTGGGGACACCGTATCTGTACTTGTTGGTCCTCTGGCATTGTGCAGAATCGAATACACTGGAGGATGTGCGCTCAGCTTATTGACTCCTTGTGCCAATGGAGCAGGGTAGCGCTGCGATGCTGATTTTATTATTTTTATACCCCAAGTTTCAAATTGCTCCTCCTTGATTCTGAGTTGGTATATTATGTTTTGTTTGGCACTGATTGTAGGAGAGATTTTTACCTTTAGCTATCTCCTTAAACTGTATATTAGGTGGTATGAAATGAGGCTCATGTTGGTTGTTACTGTCTGCTAAAGGACACGTGATCACTATTTCTTTATCCACGCTTGCAGTTACTGTGCGTTTGGAAAAGTTATTTTCTTACAGCAATTGTTTGTTAGGACTTCTGGAGGATTGTTATTAGGAATTCTTCGGCTTTCCATTTGTTTCTGTTTCAAACATTTACAAAATTGTATCTGAGGGCATTTGATCTGATCTTGCCCTATTGGATTTTCTGTTAATGTATCCTGTTTTCTATTTGTCATCAATTTTTCTGTCTGTGGACTTTCTGAATGTATACACTTTTCATCTATTTTTGCATTTGTATCACTTTTTTCCATAACCGAGGCTAATTTCGCTCGGGTGAGTTTGTCTTTACCCTTCAGATTAACGTGCCCGGTTTTCATAATAAATTCACTGACCTTACTTTCTATACAATTTGAACCAGGGTGCCTGGTGCCGTCCAACAATTGATCTACCGAAGTACACTTTCTTTTAGTGGTATCTAATTCTGGGAGAGATTTCATGGCGCTAAATAATGGGTAACACGTATTGAGCTCTCCATCATTTCGTGTAGGGCCATTTATTTACTGCCTTCCTTTTCTAGCACTTTTTTTTGCCTTGTTGTTAAAACTTGAGTAAGAACCAATTTGGATTTTGTGACAGTGGATTCTTCAGCACTATTTGATAAAAGGATCAATGACCCATCATTTTGAGTTTCCTGTATATTTTCAGTAATTTGCTCCTTCAGCAGCCCAGCCTGTTGTTTTTTAATGTCATTTTTGTTGTTGGATTACCGATTGGCTGTAATTGCTCCTGCTTATCTTCCAGCTGATTATTCTCTATTGTTGGCCTGTATTTTATTTCTTTCAATATATCAATTAGTATAGCTGGTAATGTACTTAGTTTATCTATTATTTGATCACATTTACAGATGCACTGTGGATCTGGATTCTTCGGTAATTTAAATTTCCTCATTTGATTGGTCAATATATCTATTTTGGAATTAATGCTAGAAACGTGAGTTGCCATAAGATTCATAAGATCAATCTGGACGTCTAATTTGTCTGATTGCATATTTAGGACCGATATTGATGTTTGCAAGGTATTTAATAATGAGGAGTGTAGGGAGGATAAGTTATCTATCTCCATTCGGTTAGTTCATTCTTTTGGCTTACTTGCAAATAATCCTCTCGCTATTGAATTATCCTGCTGAAGTGCTGAAGGACTAACATTTATTTCTGTTTGAATTTTGAATTGATCATTTGGATCCTCTCTTATAGTACCTGGCAGACCATATGATAAATCATGCTTTCCCTCCATAGAGATCTGGGTAGAACAATGACTTGATATTTCTATAATTGAGCTAAGATCCTGGTTTGATTCAGCACCACTAGTTCTTAATACAGAGACCTTATGTTTTTTATTTCCTTTTTGTTTTTCATTTTTTTGCTTTACTATTTCTGTTTGCATATTTGGAGAGTTAATTCCAGAATTTGGTTGTTTCGATGTTTTTGTTTCCAAAGCTTCAACCAATTCCATATTCTCCATTATTAGTGTTGAATGTAACCAGGAAGATGAAGCCTGTATTTCGCACGGAATTACAAGGGGATCTTAACATTGATTATCTTGTCTTAGGTTATCCCTATTAGCGGTCAAATGAAAATGCTCCGATACTTTTAGTTTGTTTGTAGTTGTATCATCCTGTGGTGATTTCTTTTATCTGATTCCATATTCATCTCAATGGATATTGGCTTAGTGTCTCCCAAATAATTTTTATTGTTATTAACTGAATGTATAATTGCCTGGACTATAGTTTTTTTTGCACTTTTTGTCTGATGGACTGCTGGCGAATTGTTATAATTTCTTAACTCTGTTGTTATTAGATCCGTTGTTCCCACACTTTCATTTAGTCCTGGTGCTATTTGGGTTGCCATTGCATGTTATAATTGTTGTGGGACTACTTGCAATGCAGTGACTTTTAATTTTTGTGGAGCAAGGGGCGTAAGCAGACCCTTGATGTTCCCTGTTTCTGAAAAGATAGCTGCTCCTGGGTCCTTCAGGAAAAACAATTTGCTTATTTTTTGTTCCAGCCTCTTGTTTTTTCCCAGGATTAGTTTCCATTTGAGATGGTGTTGAGGAAAGATAATTTCCAGTCCATTGTGGTCTTATTGGGGATGTCCCCCTTGTTATAGTTGAATTTGTTTGTGATTTCTTTTGCTTATGTGTTTTTTGTAGCGGGGGCACCTGCCTAACCCGTCCTGATCTCATTTCACTTATATCACTGGATCTGGAATTATTTGCCTCCAAATTGCAGGTTTATAAGAGGAGGTTCACACTCACGCTTTTATATCCCAGAAGAACCGACTTGTAATTTTGCTAAATATCACTGGGGCTGGAATTATTTGCCTCCAACTTGCCTCTGAAGATTGTGTTACACGTTTCACAAGGAATCCCTCACCTCCTACTATCGGCTCCAACTCCCAGGTTCTGGTAGACTTCAGCCGCTGTGATCACCGCTCCTGCTAGTTCTTTGCTGCACAGTATAGGCTACACCACACCCCCTCCTCCAGTTGCCTCTCGTAGTACCGCTAGCCGTGCCAAACCAAACTGCACCAAACGCAGCAGATGCCAAATGCCAAATCCTGAACACGATTCACAGGCGGCCAGCGGCTGCTCAGGTGCCTCTGCAGCTGCTCTGGCTCCTCGGCACTACCGCTCACTTGACTCTCCTCACTGCACTACCGATGCCCACCATGCTGACCAAACCTCCAAAAGCAGGTCTGGGGTGCCTACGACCCTCCTGGGCAGTCAACACCCCTCAGCTGTAGTCTGCAAGCACACCACAAGTTGCTCCCGGGGGGCACAGGGTCCAACTTGGCCACAGCCTGCCTGCCGAATCACACCTCGCCTGCCTTCCCCGCCTCGCCTCGGTTCACCTACCCCGCCCGCCTCGGTCTCACCGCGACCGCACACGGCAAAGCAGGCAGGCACGACCGGCAGCACAGGAGCCTCTCAATGCGGCTGCAAGTGGCGGCACGGGGGCTAGGGTGGAGCAGTCACAGCAGACAGCTTCACGGAGAAAAGATCTCCTCGGTGCCTCCGGGAGGACCAGCGATGCGGAGCAGTGAAAAGCTGAGCAGAAAGCAGAGTCAAAGCAAGGGCGGCAGCAGCGAAAGCACGGAGTGGAATCCCTCGAGACGCAATGAAAAAAAATCTGCAACTGTTCCTTGACGAGGAGGGACGGGCAAGATTTGCTTGGATATATATATATATATATATATATATTTTTTTTTTTTTTTATCCAAAAGCACCCTCGAATTAAAGCGCACTCAAATGCCAGCTTCAATAACGATGGCAAACAGCATTTATTGTGCATGAAGTCAATTTCCTCGCCTTACGCGTTTCAGGGCTTCAATCCCCTTGGTCACAGGCATCGACATACAATGGGAAAGAATTTTCATTTAAGAACGCATTACACAGCACATGACTCTTAACAGTTCTCCAATTGGTCACAGTTCATTACAACGTAGTGTTGCATGCTGGAAGAAGTAGTCCATAATGTTATAGTAACGTTACGAATGCATTCTCATATCTTGTTACCTTAGTAGGCTCTGTCCCATTGTATTAATTTGTCTAAGTAAAAACCTTTCAGTAGGCCTTCGGCACAACTTGCTGTTTCTTTTGAGGCCAGCTGGCGTTCCACATGCGGGGAACTTCGAATAGTTCAATTGTCCCCCTTGGAGCCTCCAGACATCAGGGGGGGTGCGCTTCCGTTGACTTCATGCACAATAAATGCTGTTTGCCATCGTTATTGAAGCTGGCATTTGAGTGCGCTTTCATTCGAGGGTGCTTTTGGATAAAAAATAAAATAAAATAAAATAATATATATATATATATATATATATATATATATATCAAGATCCAGCACTCCCCAGCTCCGGAAGAAACACCACGGACACCTTGCAAGGATTGCAGGTAATTTATTCAAAATGTAATACTGCACCGCAACGCGTTTCACCTTTCGGCTTGATCACGCTATGGAAGCTCCGCAGAGTACACATTTAAATATTTAGTGATAAACATAAACATAAACAAAGGACTCAAAAACACAGTGAAATCAGTATCAGTGAACCACTTACTAACTTGTTCCGCCATTTTGGCCTAGTCACAGTTAATAGCCAATGTATGCAATATATGATCGTGCACCCTCTTTTTTCAGTTCCTAACGTTGATTTATGCACGCTGTCACAGTGATATTTCAGCATCGTATAAAGCAGTATAGGTCAGACTGTTTGGAGTCAAAGAATAACCGCCCAAGTGGGCCATCATTATTCAAAGGTAAATACAACACTGCGCTGCATGCAAATCAAAAATAGTCTAAATAGACATAGAATGTGAAAAAGTATCGCCCTAGTGGGCATGAGCATCAAAGGAGGGTATACTAAACAGTCTGGCTGTGCCGGTCAAAATCCAATTGGCGTGTCCCACCATCACCAAAAATGTGCCATCACCTAAAAATAATCAAAATATCGTACAGTCAAAAAACATATATACAAATTTCTAAAAATTATTCTTTGACTCCAAACAGTCTGACCTATACTGCTTTATACGATGCTGAAATATCACTGTGACAGCGTGCATAAATCAACGTTAGGAACTGAAAAAAGAGGGTGCACGATCATATATTGCATACATTGGCTATTAACTGTGACTAGGCCAAAATGGCGGAACAAGTTAGTAAGTGGTTCACTGATACTGATTTCACTGTGTTTTTGAGTCCTTTGTTTATGTTTATGTTTATCACTAAATATTTAAATGTGTACTCTGCGGAGCTTCCATAGCGTGATCAAGCCGAAAGGTGAAACGCGTTGCGGTGCAGTATTACATTTTGAATAAATTACCTGCAATCCTTGCAAGGTGTCCGTGGTGTTTCTTCCGGAGCTGGGGAGTGCTGGATCTTGATAATATACAGGGCTGCCGGTGCCCTGCCCACGGACCGCCCTGCCTGTCGGCTTCTTTCGAAACCGGAGTTTGTTGGCTCGCATCTAATTGGAAGAAGAAGCTGACCGCACATTGCCCGTGTCATCGGTATCCGAGGAGGCGGAATTTTCCTTGCCTCCTTGAAGGGACCGCTGGAAGGTAAACAACAAACCGGCGAGTTTACCGATTAGACTTTTCATAAATAGCCGTGACTTAATCTGGCTGACGTGACTCTTGGGTATCTGACACTGCGTTTTCCAGCCTTCGGCGAGGGAGCGCGGTGCTCGTTGCACTCGGGATTCCGTTTCACTGGAGGATAGTCCGGCTGGGCATTGCGCGAAGGGAGCCACTGTTGCATTCTGGACTACGGAGTCCAGCTGGTGGTGTTGCACGGAACTAGCAGGAAACTTGACTAAATATGGCTGCAGCTTTGAAAGCAAAGAGGAAACGGCAGCAGACAAACTGTTTTTTGCACAACAATCGGATATAATCCCTGACAATGCAGCTGGGGACAAGACTAATAGAAATATTTCCGAGGAAATCAAGATACAGGAACTGTTCATGAAACTTGAAAAACTTTACCGCAAGGAATTGGCTAAATGGTGGGAAGCGGAGTCCCTCCAGCGGTATATAGAGGCAGCACGAGTACCACGCGGGCTTAGAATTTTTACAATCCCCACATATGAGGACCCAGACCCCGAGATGTTGGAGGACTGGTCTAAAAATTCCAACGCATGCTCGGTGGTGATGATGCAAATCCTCGTGAAATTTGCCCTGAAAGATCGGAAGAAGCTGCTTGCGGCAATTGAAGAAGTAAGCCTAGAATTGGAAAAGCTAACGACCAAAGAGGCAATTGATGGCTTTATGGTAACCTTGACCAAGCGCTTGGAGATCTTAGAGGCTGAAATTACTGCCAAAAAACAAAGAAAGTTCTTGAGGGACTATAAGGACTATGAATCTGGACGCACGCTTACCTTTCACAAAAAGTATGATCATCTTTTTGAGAAAAATGGAGGGGGGCTGAGGAAACTTGCTGTGAGTGACGTAAGCATCACCATTTCTGAGAGCGATGTTTCAGATGGAAACATCTCAGACAGCTCATCGAAAGCCACACCTGCTACAAGCAAGCAGACAAAGATGCCGAATTTTTTAGACCAATTCCAGGCGATATATCAGGGAAGGACAGAACAACATTCACAGCAGCAAGGTCTAAACTTTCAGAGGGGAGGTGGAAGAGGAGGCAGAGGCAGAAGCAGAGGAACAAACAAGCCAAAACAAGACGTAAGAAAAGATGCAACCCCAGTGGGAATGGTAACAAGGGGCAAGAAGGCTCAAGTATGACGGTGATGAACTTGTCAAAACGGATACTCACATCGGAAGAGACTGAGCTTCTTGGACTAGGTTTGTCTTTTTGCCCTACCTCCAATTTTAACTTTCCCCAAACTCGTATTGATTTGTTTTATTTCTCCCGTAAACTTAAGCTAAAAAAATGGTTTGATACCAAACACCACTCTGGTAATGACAGTGTGCGAGATTTTGAAATGTATAGCAATCTCAATAGCAATGATGTTGACCTGTTAAATGTATTGACATCACAGGGAGATGTAAATAGTGATGATGTTGACCTGCTGCAATATAATCTGAGCGGTGACAAGAATCCCTGTAGTGGTTTTAAACCGAAATCGATTTTTCTCCCATTGGTGGAATGTGATGCCATTGATGTCTTTGAGAGGGGTGTACTTAAGGATCTCAAAAGAATGCGATACTGTAGAACACCTGGGTTTGACAAAAACTTAACGCTAGGACAGTGGCAAGCCTTGAAGGAATTGAAAGAGGACATCTCAATTGTAATTCGGCCCTCTGATAAGGGAGGTAATGTTGTGGTCCTTGATAGAGATGCATATTTAAAGGAAGGGCTCAGACAATTATCAGATGTCACGTGCTATGAGATATCTGATATGTCCAAAGTGACTGAATCCAACAAAATTTATGGTGAAATGCTTAGTGATTGGCAAGCTCGTGGTCTCATAGAATGGGAGGAGTATAATTATTTGAAATGCCCACACCCTCGCATTCCCGTTCTGTACTTGCTGCCAAAAGTCCACAAAGACCCCACTAATCCACCAGGGAGACCCATTGTGTCATCTATTGGGTCCCTTCTCGAAATGACATCTAGATTCATCGATCACTATTTAAGACCTTATGTTGTCAGTCTGCCCTCATACCTTAAGGATACTACCCACTTTCTGACAATATTTGAAGGAATCCATTGGGAACCTAATTATATCATGGTCACGCTGGATGTGTGCAGTCTGTACACATCCATAAGACATGACTTTGGATTAAAAGCTGTAGAATACTATCTGAGGCGACGGTCTATTGCTTTCCTCTCCCACTCCAGAATGATTCTACACATGATGGAATTTTGCTTACAAAACAATTTTTTTCTTTTTGATGAGGCTGTGTATCATCAGTCACAGGGCACAGCGATGGGCACCTGCTTTGCCCCCAGCTACGCCAATTTGGCAATGGGCTGGTGGGAGGAGTGGGTGGCCGCCCATTTGGAAAATCATGATCGCTGTGTCCTGTGGCTGAGGTACATAGATGACATTTTTTTAATTTGGGATGGGGATATGGAATCAGCACGTGCCTTTGTGGAGCGTTTGAACGACAATGATCACAATCTTAAATTCACTGAGCACATGAGCAAAACCAGGATTGAATTTCTGGATGTGCTGGTGGAAGTCGTTGACAGTACCATGCAAACTAAATTATTTCGCAAGAGCATGGCGGGTAACAGTATCCTTAATGCTGCCAGCTCACATCCTAAACAACTGATACACAGTATCCCTTATGGGGAATTGTTACGTGCAAGACGTAACTGTAGCTCTGATGAAAACTACCAGTCCGAAAAACAGACCATGATTGGCCGGTTTCTGGAACGGGGATACAGTCCTAAAAATATCCAGGAAGCTTGTGCAAAGGTTGACACCATGCAAAGAACTAAATTACTCCATCCCGAAGTAGAGACCACTGAGAAGAACACCTTACGGTTCATCACCAAATATTCGGGTGGAGCTTCACAAGTTCGCAAAATACTGCATAAGCACTGGCATGTGTTGTTGACTGACACACATTTGGAAAAACACCTAAGTGTCAAACCTCAGATTACTTTTCAAAAAAGCAATTCCCTACGAGATGAGCTAAGTCCAAACCTGATAACTGGCAGGCCCAGAAAAGACAGACCTGTATCCATAGGTTTTACTAGGTGCAGGAAGTGTAAGGCCTGCAGTAACAGCGTTGACTGCAAAGTTCTATCCATTGCAGGCACTGAGAAAAAGCTAACGATCAGAAAGAAACTAAATTGCAACACCATGTATTGTGTGTATGCACTGTTGTGTCCATGCAACAGAGCATACATAGGAAGCACTATCAAATGCGCCAAACACCATGTGCTGGAACACATGAGAGCTATAAGGCATAACAACAGACAGTATCCGGTTGCACGCCATTTCTTCGAACAACACTTTCAAAATGAAAAGTTACTGAGAATGGTTGTTATTGACGAAATTCCTATTAACATTCGTGGTGGCAACCGCAGACTGGCACTTCGTAAACTGGAGTCCAAATACATCATCGACATGGAAACGATGATGCCACAGGGTTTGAACTCGAGTGAGGAACTGTCAATTCATCTGCGTTAAGATTAGCATAGATAGCTACCTCCCAGTGCCCTCCATGATCTGACTAATTTGTAATATATGTATAGAGTGTCAACAATCAGTATCACTGGCTAGTGATACTTCAGGTAGAAATAGATCTGTCCCTTGATTGTCTATCCACACAAATGCGTTACATTTATTATTAATGAAGTGTGCTCTCTTTTTAGATGCTGCCGTTTTCTGAACTGTTTTTTAGAAATTTGTATATATGTTTTTTGACTGTACGATATTTTGATTATTTTTAGGTGATGGCACATTTTTGGTGATGGTGGGACACGCCAATTGGATTTTGACCGGCACAGCCAGACTGTTTAGTATACCCTCCTTTGATGCTCATGCCCACTAGGGCGATACTTTTTCACGTTCTATGTCTATTTAGACTATTTTTGATTTGCATGCAGCGCAGTGTTGTATTTACCTTTGAATAATGATGGCCCACTTGGGCGGTTATTCTTTGACTCCAAACAGTCTGACCTATACTGCTTTATACGATGCTGAAATATCACTGTGACAGCGTGCATAAATCAACGTTAGGAACTGAAAAAAGAGGGTGCACGATCATATATTGCATACATTGGCTATTAACTGTGACTAGGCCAAAATGGCGGAACAAGTTAGTAAGTGGTTCACTGATACTGATTTCACTGTGTTTTTGAGTCCTTTGTTTATGTTTATGTTTATCACTAAATATTTAAATGTGTACTCTGCGGAGCTTCCATAGCGTGATCAAGCCGAAAGGTGAAACGCGTTGCGGTGCAGTATTACATTTTGAATAAATTACCTGCAATCCTTGCAAGGTGTCCGTGGTGTTTCTTCCGGAGCTGGGGAGTGCTGGATCTTGATAATATACAGGGCTGCCGGTGCCCTGCCCACGGACCGCCCTGCCTGTCGGCTTCTTTCGAAACCGGAGTTTGTTGGCTCGCATATATATATATATATATATATATATATATATATATATATATAGTTAGGGCTTTAAGTGGGATGAAAACACTGGGGGGTCTCTTAAAGGGGCGTGGACAATGTAATTAAGGGTGTGGCTTAAAAACACATAAGCTAAAAATCTGCGATTAGCATAGTGTGCCCTCTGACTTGTATTTTGCTGTTTCTGTCATTGTATCCAGATATATGATAAAACAAGTAACAT
The DNA here is from genome assembly GCF_964261635.1 of Lissotriton helveticus. Taxonomy (NCBI): domain Eukaryota; kingdom Metazoa; phylum Chordata; class Amphibia; order Caudata; family Salamandridae; genus Lissotriton; species Lissotriton helveticus. The sequence continues at coordinate 606,314,022 of NC_136073.1, forward strand.
CATACCTACAACAAGGCAGGACTATTGACTTTGTCAATAGTTGTTAGTTGCATCAGCTAAATAAGCAGCAACTATGGCTTGTATATAATATTGAAAAAGCTTCCACTTAAAGCCCTGGTGACACTCTGACGATGTTGCTGCTCCTGAATTCCAAAAAGGGAAACCCAGAGAGCAAATGACTCTCTTTAAAGGATGTCCCTTCTCTTACAACGCTCACATGGCATGACGTCATGCCGTAACTTCTTATGCCGTAACTTCTCCACTAGCGAGAAGAGCAGTGTGAGCAGCGCACATCAATGTGCCTGCGGTCACTGCAGTCTGGAAGAAACGGACCGACTGTGCCAGGGCACAAAACAGAGCCCGATAGAGACCCTTTTCGAGGCCCCCTTAAAAAACAAGCATTTGCAATGCAATAGGTCTCGCATTAATTAAGTTTAAGCTATTGGCATTGCTAAATATTGCAACACCAATTGCAACAAAAGTCTAAATTGTAGGCCAAAAAAATGTGTATTTATATTTGTAGCAAGGGTGGCATGCTGCGCTTGAGATGAATATGTTTAAAAGTACAGTGCGCCATACTGCGATTGCTACAATAGTTAATTGTGGATGCGTTAACAATTGATGTGTGCACTGATGGCTGGTGGTGTGTGTGCTGTAGAAATTGTGCACTGATGGCTGGTGGTGTGTGTGCCTGGTGGAATTGTGCACTGCTGGCTGGTGGTGTGTGTGCCTGGTGAAAGTGTGCACTGACGGCTGGTGGTGTGTGTGTGCCTGGTGAAAGCGTGCACTGATGGCTGGTGGTATGTGTGTGCCTGGTGAAAGCGTGCACTGACGGCTGGTGGTGTGTGTCTGCCTGGTGAAAGCGTGCACTGATGGCTGGTGGTGTGTGTGCCTGGTGAAAGCGTGCACTGTCTGTCTGGTGGTGTGTGCCTGGTGGAAGCGTGCACTGACGGCTGGTGGTGTTTGTGCCCAGTGAAAACGTGCACTGATGGCTGGTGGTGTTTGTGCCTGGTGAAAGCGTACACTGACGACTGATGGCGTTTGTGCCTGGTGAAAGTGTGCACTGATGGTGTGGTTGTGTGTGTGGTTGTGGTTGTGTGTGTGGTTGTGGTTGTGTGTGTGTGTTTGTGTGTGATTGTGTGTGTGTTTGTGTGGTTGTGTGTGTGTGGCTGTGTGTGTGTGGTTGTGTGTGTGGTTGTGTGTTTATTGGTTGTGTGTGTGCTTGTGTGTGTGTGGTTGTGTGTGTAGTTGTGTGTGTGGTTGTGTGTGTAGTTGTGTGTGTGGTTGTGTGTGGTTGTGTGTGGTTGTGGGTGTGGTTGGGTGTGTGAGGTTGTGTGTGTGGTTGTGTGTTTATTGGCTGTGTGTGTGTAGTTGTGTGTGTGGTTGTGTGTGTGTGGTTGTGTGTGTGTGGTTGTGTGTGTGGTTGTATGTGTGTGGTTGTGTGTGTGTGGTTGTGTGTGTGGTTGAGGTTGTGTGTGTGTGGTTGTGTGTGTGGTTGTGGGTGTGGAGTTGTGTGTGTTGTGTTTGTGGTTGTGTGTGTGGTTGTGTGTGTGGTTGTGTGTGGTTGTGTGTGTCATTGTGTGTGTGTGGTTGGGTGTGTGGTGTTGTGTGTGTGGTTGTGTGTGTCTGTCTGTGTGGTTGTGTGGGTGATTGTGTGTGTGTATGTGTGGTTGTGTGTGTGTGTGGTTGTGTGTGTGGTTGTGTGTATGGTTGTCTGTGTGGTTGTGTGTGTGGTTGTGTGTGTGGCTGGTGTTGTCATGTTCTCTGTCTCCCAGCCGTCTACACGGACCTTCAGTAGATGGTGGATTTCTATCACACTCACCATCAAGCCATTGTAACAACCACTGAAAGCACTATGCCTGCTCACTTCACTCTCACAGAGAACAAAAGCACAGCCCTCATAAAGGAAGGAGGAGACACACCCAGACAGAAGTGGATAGGAGGCAGGAGCAACCTCAGATATATCTTGACTTTCTGGGAAATGTACGGCGAGGGAAGACCAAAGAGAGGTGGGTCAGTGTGGCAGGGAAATATGTATATTTTGAAATATATGTGCAAATTGGACCATGAAAGGGATTGGAGTGTGACACTAGACTAAGTATCTTGCTTTCATGAATAACAAGAACAAGAACAACAGAATAAGAGCTGGGAAGACGCCATACAAAGAAGATGAAATATATATGGGCAATGTGCGCTACATTTCACTAAAGAATGCCAGCGGCAAAATACACAGAGCCAGAGGGTGTTAGAAGGGAGGTCGGACAGTGGAACAAAGAAATATAGCAAAGAGAGTGAACGGAGGAACCGATGCAGAAAAGTACGAATGAAACTCTGCAGTGAGTCATGGGAAAAGACGGAAAACATGCATGGGAAGGTAAGGAAGCAAGCTAAATGGCAGGGGTGTAAAAGGAGGCGAGAAAGGAGGAGAGAGGAAAGAAGAAGTGAGGGGAAGCAAAGTGGCGGGAATAATAGAGAGGGCATGAAGGGATCGAAGGCAAGGGAAAGAAAGGTAAGATAGACACGATTAAGAGGAGACACAGATGGACTTCAGAAAAAGATGGGTCTATGACGAAGGCCTCAATCAAACAGGGCAGTAAATACTTCCTACTTGTTGCCACTGTAATGTTGTGCACTAGGCCAAATAAAAAGCGGCAATAACGCCTTGAACTTAATAAAGGAAAGTAAGAACAGTATTTTTTTTAATATAACATTTTATTGAAATAAAGCAAAGCAGAGTCCTCAATACAGTGGCACAATGGTATTCAGGAATCAATAAAGCAGGCATATTATGCAATAAACAAATTATATCAGCGGGTACGGCGGCGTAAAGGTCCAGCACTGTCCATAGCCATTTCAGTGGTGGGGGAACTATAGATATCCCCCTTGTATGCGCTCCATCACCCCTACTTCTTGTCCCACTTTTTGGGGCAGCCCCTGAGCTTGTAGACGGTCTTCTCTGCAATCATACATCTGTCCATTTCTGCCACCCATCCAATTGTCAGTGGTCGTGTATGGGCTCCCCAGTGCATCGCCACTGAACGCTTCACCAGTAGGTACCCCAATGCCACCCACTGATGTTCGATCTCTGTTAAATCTGTGGCTTCCCAGATATTAAGGATCCCTCCCTGAGGTGACAATGGAATGGGTTTCCCTAGTGCATCCGTCATTTTCCGGGTCGCCCCCTCCACAATACTTGAATCACAGGACAGTCCCATAAAATGTGGTAAAAGGTACCTGTTTGGCCGCATCCCCGTAGGCACAGGTCATTAGGGCGTTTACCTATCCTGGCCAGGAGGGGACCGGACATATAGGCTCTGTGCAATACTTTCATTTGTATCAGACGGAAACAATGGCCATTTCTCTGCGGGACATCACTGCCATCTGCCATTCCTCATCTTCCAGGTGCCCCAGGTCGCCCTGCCGCTAATCACGTAGAGTTTGAAAAGAATCTGGCAGAATATTACACAGTTCACGATAAGTAAATGATATGGCCTTCGTCTGGAGAGGTTCGGAAAGCAGTCTGTCCTCAAGGGGAGAGGCATCAGGGAGGGAGGAGAGGTCAGGTATTTTTGTGTGAATAGCATGTTTAATCTGTAAATAGCGTAAAACCTCTCCTTGAGCGAGAGCATATTTCTGTTGGAGGTCTGAAAATGTTAAAAGTTTCCCCCTGTGGACCAGGTCCCCCAGTGTTGATATGCCAATTGTGTCCCATTTATCAAATCCTAATTGAAAGCAAAGGGACCTGAGCCTCCGTGAGGACCACAGTGGCGTGGCTTTCATGAATTTGTTGGCCCAGCACAGACGGTTATTAGCCCTGTGCTGCACGGCCACTGTCTGTGCCATTGGTACCACGTAGCCTTTTTGTGTATTCTTACTATAGAGTGCGCCCAGGTACCCCTCACGGCCCGTTTGATATCTCTCTAGATGAAAGGCTGGATTCGAAGGTGATCCGTAGATCCAATGATTCGTGGCGACCAACTGGAATGCCCAATAATATAAGCGCATCTCTGGAGGGGCAATGCCTCCATCATACTACCCCTTTGTGAGCTTCTGAAGGGCTATAGGAAGTGCTTTCCCATCCCATAACAAAAGGCGAAGTTCTCCCTCTAGAGTGTTGAAGTAAGTGTCCGCGATGGGGAAGGGGCAATTTTGAAGAGCATATAAAAATTTAGGGAGTGCCAGCATTTTAAACAGGGCTGCTCTGCCGGGGAGGGTCAAAGACAGTAATCTCCAGTGTGTAACGTCATCATGTAGTCTTTTTAGAGGGCCCACCAGATTGCAGTCGTGAAACATTTTAGGATCTGGAGTAAGGAAAATCCCCAGGTATTTAAAACCGTCCGGGGCCATGGTGATTGAATATCCTCATGGCAGAATGGGTGGGGGGCCGTGCAACACATACAATACAGATTTGGACCAATTAATCGAATACCCAGAGTATTTCCCGAAGTTAGTGATGACGTGGAGCAGGCTGTTAATGGATGCACGGGGAAAAGTCACATAGATAAGGACGTCATCAGCATATAGAGAGATCTTATCTATCATATCATCACTCCATTTGAGACCTCTAATAGATGCATCAGTTCGGATCCAATGGGCCAACGGTTCTAGCGTCAGTGCAAACAATAAAGGTGACAGGGGGCAGCCCTGCCTAGTCCCCCTATGTAATGCGAACAATCGTGATGTATGATTGTTGACCCTTACCTGTCCCAATAAATCTGTATACAACAGTCTAATCCATTGATTAAATTTAGGCTCAAATTCGAATCTTGCCAAGACTTCGAAGAGATAAGACCACTCCATCGAGTCAAACGCCATGGTGGCGTCGAGGGATAGTATTGCGCCATCTTCCTGCAAATGTGACTGCCTACCCATAACATTATGTACCCTGCGGATATTCAAAGCTATATTGTGATCCGGGAGAAAGCCTGATTGATCGTCATGAATCAAGGACGGGAGGACTGCAAGAAGTCTAGTCGCCAAAAGCTTGGCTAGGACGTTAGCTTCTGCACTGATCAATGAGATCGGTCTATATGAACTACACTCATTAGCCGGCTTATTTGGTTTAAGGAGGACAACTATGGAGGCCAGTCTTTGGTCTAGGGTTAGAATGCCCCTATCTCGGCTCTCCTCAAACATGTTTTTTAAATGGGGGGCTATTCCAAGGGCCATCCCCTTCTGGAATTCGATGGGGACGCCATTGGGTCCCATGGCTTTTCCCGACTTAATAGCAAAGATGGCATTGCAGATCTCATCAGCCATGATGTCTGCGTCTAAAGCTTCTCTATCAGCCTCGGAAAGTGTGGGCAAATTTATTCCTCCAGAAGCTGACGAGATTCTTCCGAGGTGTACTGTGCCCTGTCCGTATAGACCCACTTCTAAATGGTCCTTAAATGTTTCTGCTATATCTCGGGGATCTGTAACTTGTGTACTATCTGATCGAATAAGTAATGGGACCCATTTTGTTCCCTGTTCACGCTTTTCCAGCCATACTAGCATTTTGCCGGCCCGGTCCCCCAGTTCATAGACTCGGTGCTGAGTCTGAAGCAACCTGGATTGGGCCATCTCTTGAGCCATAGCCTTATATTCCAGTTGTTTAGTCCGGAGCTGACTAGCCGTATCCTCCGTGGGGTTGGTATTGTGTGCAGATTCAATACAAAGTAGGTCACTTTCAACCTGAATCAATTGTTCGTTGTGTTTGCGTAGGTACCCAACTTTAAGGGCCAGGGCCCTTCCCTTAATAACGGTTTCATAAGCTTCCCATATTGTAACGGAATAGTCTACCAACCCTACATTTTCATTAAAATAATGATCTGTGTGTTCAATCAAGTCTTCTTTGATGTCGGGGATTTTGAGGAGCCATGGGTTGATAATAATTGGTCCCCTGGTAAACTGCCTATGGTATGTAATTTTAACACTGAGGAGGGAGTGGTCCCAGCCACCAGGGAGACCCGCCCCCTCCCCCGACAATTGCAGCTATATTCACGAATGTACACTGAGTTACCACTTGGAGGGAGTGAACAGCTCCCCGCCTCAGCCAACCACGGCTCCCAATACCTGGACTCTGCTGCTGAAGAGACCTTAAAATGCAAAATGCTCTGCTTACGAAAACAAATACAATAACCACAAACCAAACAACACCCACCTCCCCCGTCTCCCTCCCTCCCTGCCCCCCTGCCAGCGGACTTTAAACTATCCACACCCCAACTAGGCAGAGTGCCCGTCGCCCTCCCAACCATTGCGGGGTACCTGGTTAACCGCCTGCACCCCTCGCCATAAAGCAACGTAGTAAGATTGTAGCGCAGTGAAACTTAAAACATAACATTCCAGTCCATATTTCAGCACAAAAATAAGTCATTCAGCTTGGCTTACGCATCTGTCTTAATCCGGAAAAAGCTGATATGAGGGTCCGAGAGAGAGTCCAGCGCATTGGCTCATATCCAAAGGTGAGGAGAGTGCACTTGATCCGTGTCGTCGTTAGTCCAACAGTACCAGTTGTCTGTCCTTCGGCTTTGTCTTTGATTACTTTCATTGCGAACCACCATGGTCGGCACCGGAGTTCTGTTCTCTCGTTGTCGGCGGATTCCTGTGCTTATTGTCCGTACCTTCCGTTCTCCGATTGTCTGGTGGCTTCTCCACCCTGCGCCATCCTTCTATCCTTTCCCATGCCTCCTCCGGGGACAGGAAAAACCAGGCCTTGCCCTCTGTTTCCACATGTAGTTTTGCCGGAAACAACATAGAATATTTTATATTTTTGTCCTTCAGTGCTTTTTTGACCTCTGTAAATCTGCGTCGGCGTGCCTGCACCTTCACGGTGAAAGCCGAAAAGAATGTAATGTGTGCGTCTTCTAGTTTCGTTGGTGGCCCCTCACGTGCAGTTTGTAAAATCACATCCCTATCACGGAAGTTGAACACTCTAGCTATGATAGGTCGTGGGGGGGGCCCCAGGCCTTGGCCTACCCCCCGGGACCCTATGCGCCCGCTAGATGGAGAAGTAACTAGAGAGACGTTTTGGCTGGAGGGTCTTAAGTACGAGGTCTTCTATGAACAGGTCGACTGAGGGCCCCTCCAATCGTTCCGGGACCCCGAGAATACGGATGTTGTTCCGTCTTGCCCTTCCTTCGTAGTCATCCAGGAGCTCACCCATCTTTTCCTGTTGTTTTTGGACTTGAGCCACTTGCTGCTGGAGAGTGGAGGTATCAACTATGACTGCTGTTGTTTTAATCTCGAAAACTTTGACCTTGTAGTCCATCTTTCGCAGGTCTGCTCGAGGGTGACCTCGATATTTACTGAGTCTATTCGCATTTCCAGAGATGTCCGCACTCCAGCTATAGCCTCCATGACATCCTCCAGTGTCAGAGTCTTTGCCACGGGTGCGGAGGGTGAGGCCTTTGGGTCTCCTTCAGAAACCATCTCCTTATTCTCTCCTCTGGAATTCCAGGATAACTTAGTGATTTGTTTTTGCGTGTTCTGCTTGTTCCCTTGGTTCGTGGCCATTTGTACCGGAGGTGGAGAGACTTCCACCTGAAAACTAACTTGTAATGGTCACCACCTATTTATGGGAGGGGATACCTCTTAGTTCGTACTAGCTGGTTGACTGGAGAGGTCCTTCAGGGATTGTGAGGGAGTCCACCTCCCCAGCCAGGCGAATACCACACGGCGTCCGGCTTGGTGGTCTACTGTCCGTACCCCTACCGTCTCCCTTGATGCTGACTTAGCACGTCGTCACCAGAGTTCACATCCAAAGGGGGAACCCGATCCTATATTCCACCCAGGCGTATACTTGAAGGCCGAAGGCCACCACGATCCGCGGGTCCAGTAGGGAGGGTACACTGGGAATCCAACTAACTATGGCCGTCCATTTTATGGAGTCCAACTACACAGAGCACTCTTAGGTAGCTCCGGGAGCCGCTGCAATGGGGTCACCACCCGTTATTCTCTGTCTCTCTCTGCCGTTTCAATGTTGGGTGCTCCGTATCATGTGGCCGATCTCGAATTACCCTTCCACCCCTGCCACACGACAGAGTGTCCGAGCGCCAGGCACTGCCTCCAAGGCTCTTCAAGCCAAGTCCAAGGCAGGAGGGCTCAAACTGGTCTGGGAATTGGGAGGCCCACGCAGAGACCGTCCAAGAGGGTCCCCGTTGGAAATGGATCGCAGCCACAAAGCCCTCAGGTTCGAGAACAATGTGCTCTGTGTTCCACTCTCAGGCAGAGCTCCCCCGGGGCTGCGGTCAAATCCACCCGTTCCCAGCAACCAGGGGGAGAGCGCTTGCATGTGACACTAAGTATAGAAACCTGTGTCCACTGTTGGCTGTCTCGGGCACAAATCCCGGGTCTGGGGTTGATAGATGGCCCACCGACCCCGCCGAGGACACGAAATCCAAGGACTTCACGCAATTGCTACTCAGCCTCAACTTCACCCATCATGTCTAAGGTCCCACCCACACCCAGGGCCATATTCTCGACCAGATCTGGACTTTAAACATCCCGATTTCCACTCCAACTATCTCGCCCTGCTCATGGTCAGATCACTCCATACTCGCCTTTTCCTTGGTTCGGAGTAAAAAAATTGCACCCCCCTGTCCCAAGAACATCCGGGCAAGAAATTGGAACCGAGTCGATATTCCGGCCCTATGCAACTCGTTAGTCGCCACCTGCCTGTATCTATCGGGGCTGACCTCACACTCCAAGGTTGCCACACTTGACCACTGGCTTACTAAAGCCTGCGACCCAGTGGCTCCCCTGATGCGGATCACCATCAACCGCACCCATAATGCCAACAAGTGGTTCAGCCCCGCTCTCAAAGCTAAGAAACTGGAGCTACGGCAGGCTGAGCGAGCTTGGCGAAGAGCCCACTGCCCTTCCCGGCAAAAACATTATATCTTCACCCTTAGCGAATACAAACAAGCCATCCTGGCGGCCAAGACAGATTATTTCTCGAAGCGCATCCTTGCCGCAGAAAGTCAGCCGCGTGAGATCTTTGCCACCGTCCACGAGCTGGCATCCTCGGACAGAATTCAGCCTAAGATCCCCCCTTCTCAGGCTTTATGCGACACACTCAATGAATTTTTCATTGATAAAATTGCTCGTATCAAAGCCAACATTCCCCCCCTTCGCTCACTTTTTCCCACCCCCAGTCTCTCGTCAACAATGCGTCCCTCACCTCCATCCCTGCACTCACCAGTAAATCCTTGCCCCCTTTACTTAGTCGCGTCAAGTCGGGCTCCCCAGCTGACATCTGCCCGGCACGCATTCTCCGTCAGATCTTTCTCGAATGCCCATCCCCTGCTCTTACCCTTCTCAATGATTGTTTTACGAATAGTTCAGTCCCTGTTACTTGCAAGACTGCCATAATCCTCCCCATTCTAAACAAACGGGGGCTGATTCCTCCTCCCCGGCTAACTATCGCCCGATCTCCCTTCTTCCCTACCTGGGCAAGGTAGCTGAGTCCCATGCCACCCAGGCACTTAGCGCTTTTATCGAGGACAGCAACTACCTTTCACCCTGCCAGGCGGGCTTTCACCCCCGTCACTCCACCGAGAAGGTGGTCATCTCGGTCATGGACCAACTTAGGGAGGGGCTCGATACTAATACCCCCCAGGCCCTTGTTCTCCTAGATTTGTCCGCCACTTTCGACACGGTGGACCACTCCATCCTTTTGTCCCGTGTCGAGGCGGCGGGCATAGGAGGGCAAGCACTGACCTGGATTGGCTCCTTCCTAGCAGACCGCACCCAGGCCGTCCACCTGGCCGAATTTACTGCCCCGCCGCGCAGGGTGCAATGCGGTGTCCCCCAAGGCTCCTCTCTTTCCCCCTTTTTGTTTAACCTTTACATTTTCCCTCTTATTTTTGCACTACAGCAAATGGAGGTCACAGTCTACAACTACGCTGATGACCTCCAACTCATTTTTAATTTTTCCTCTCCCTCATCCGGTGTCACTGCCTTCCAGTCGGTCATGCTTTTTATCCGGGATTGGATGAATGCTAACCATCTGAAACTCAACCCGGATAAAACGGAGCTGATTTTGACTGGAGGCAGTGGCCACCCCTGGTCTCCCTCATATTGGCCCCCTCCCCTTGGCCCATCCCCTACTCCCTCCTATGCCGTTAAGACTCTCGGCATCACACTTAATCATCAATTGACTCTGCACTCCAACATTAGTTCTGTAGTATCCTCCTGCTTCTTTACCCTTCGCACCATTAGGAAAGTATCTCGGTTTTTCTCCCCTTCTGCACTTAAACTAATCGTTATGGCCATGGTCTTATCCAAAATCGACTACGGGAACATTATTTATAATGGTGCCCCCGCTTACGCACTCCAACGCCTCCAGCTTGTGCAGAACCAGGCAGCACGCCTGATACATGGCCTTTCCAAATGTCATCACTCGTCACCCCTCCTCATTTCCCTCCATTGGCTTCCCATCAAACAAAGGGCTCTTTTCAAACTTGGCTGCCTCACTTTTCAAGCCCGGATGGGCACGGCCCCCACATTCATCAATTCCGCCATCACTAACTATTGCCCTTCTAGAGATCTTCGCTCATCCACCAAATCCTTACTAGTCATCCCCCGTTTCAAGAAATCTAGATCGGGAGGCCAGAAATTCATGGTTCTTGCGCCCACTTTCTGGAACACCCTTCCGCTCCACATCAGACTCTCTTCCTCCTACATAGAGTTTCGCAGAGCCCTCAAGTCCTTCTTGTTCCAGCAGGCGTTCGGCCTATAATCCTCCCCTTTCCTCATGCCCAGGTTACTCCACTAGCGCCATGAAACTGCATTGTGTACGAGCGCTTTATACATTTTTAAAAATTCAAATTCAGATACGGGCGACGGCCCCCCGCCCCCTAATTGCGGGCAACGAGGGTCCTCAGCGATATCAGGGGCAGCGATCTCCAAGAAGCCCTGCTGCTCTGCGTTCCGTCGCCTCACCTTACTGTTTCCGGTCGGTCCCCGGGTCTCCCGAGCGATCCAGTGATATGCGGGTAGGCCTCAAAGCCGGGGACCTTGTGCAGATGATCCCCAGCACAAGCCCGGCCAGCCTCACACCTCCGCTGCAGCCACCTCTCAGGTCCCCGGTGCTACAATCCTCGCCGTATTGTCAACCTCACCTCCGATCGGGCTCCTGTGTATCCCTTTGACTCCGCTGCTGGTGGGTGGTGCTCCTGAGAAACCACGGCATCACAGCTAATGCTTCATATCAGATGCTCTCTCCTCTCCCGACCACCATCTTGGATCCGTGAAGCTCGTACTTCGGAAGAGATTCTTCTGCGGGGCAGGTCGCCAAGTCAGCTGTAAAAGCAGGATTGGGTGCCCTGACTGGTAGTATGAGAGATCCCCCGTGTGTGGGGAGCTCTTTATTATTCGAATCAGATCAATGATGCAGATTTATAGGCGAGGGTTAAGGAGCCGCTTCAGCAAGGGACTATTTCCTTCGGCGGCTAGCCACGCCCCTGTAAGAACAGTATTGACAGCAAAAAATAGTGTTTGTGGAGACTGATGGGTGCCACACCTTGAGAAAACCCACAAAAAAACGACAAAGTGCCTTTAAAAATGTGAAAAGCTTTGAAATAAAATAAACTAGTACCCAAATAAATACTTAAGTAACACTTTTGTTGCTGGTGGGAACCAAAATAAAACATCAAAAGGCATGTGGATTCGTATCACCCTTAACTAGTGGAAACCCTAGGTGGCGCACTGTGACGAAAGCATATATACAGGTTGACTTGGTATGTACATGTAAAGAAACCTTGTGGCATGAACAGCGACTGTTTGAATGGGAGGCTAAAAAAAAAAAAAGTAAAAAGGAATGATCCAACTACACTGTGGCTGTAGGAATCGAAGGACCACGGGGCACAAATTGGCATAAACCACACAATGGTGACTGGTGGTGCTGACGTGGTCTAAACTTAGTGTTATAATCCAAACACACATAAAGTTTTCACTCAAATATATACAAACACCAGCACTACGAAATCAATATTGTAATCAAACATCCCGTAGGTAGATGCAGCTGCTGACCAGTAATCCGGGTCACAACTAGAGAAAAGAGGGATTGTGACAAGCTGAGGATAAAACCTAATGAGAGACTTGGTGAAGGGACTGTCCAGCATGCGTATGTTGGTAGACATGAACATATGAAAATGCCAGCCTCTCTAAAGTTAAAAGGAAACAGAGCACCATTCAACATGAAAATGCGAAAAACAGGATAAAAGTGGAGAAAATGGAGTTGGCGGAATACTACCTGTATGGTAGTGTGGCAACACACTGTGTGGTTGAGGCCAAAAACGGGTCAGAATTGGCCTCAGTATCTAAAGTGAAAAGATGGTGAAAGATGAAGCAAAGGCCGTGTAGAGCCTCAGGTGAACTGAACCGGAGAACGAATGGTTCCTGCGGAGGAGTGAAATGGAGGACACGATGGAGAAAACCTGTCATCCATGCAATCATGTTAAAAGGGGAGGGGAAAAAGAATGCTGGCGCTGGCAGAGGCCTACCTTAATGATGCTCCACGATGTTCTCTCTGTGCTGGGGGAGGGGGAGGACCATTAAAGGAAGGGGGCGGAGAGGAGCCTGTGAGAACTCGCGGGGGAGATGAAAGGAAGGGTGGGAGGGACATTAGCAAGCAAGCATATGGGGGGTGAGGGGTGTGCAGCCTGGTGAGCTGAATGCGCGTGGCAGCACAGGCAGAGCAAGGCGCGCGCGCACGTAGTGTCTGGTGGCAAATGGAAGCTGTGCACAATGCGCGTGGTTGCGCTCACATGCACTGTACTCGATCCGCACATTGGGTGCACTTTTGAAAGCCCTTACTTTAATCTCGGCAAAGCATCCCTAACGGGATGGCTTCAGCAAGACCTAAACAGCTGGTGCTCAGAGCCGGTGAGACCTGGCCCACTTAAAGCCCTGCATATAGTTAACATTCCAGAATGATGAGTCATTTAGTTCAATTTTTGTGTACATCGATACACAAAAATAATGCTTGTAAACTTAAATTAGATTTAGAGACCTCATTCATGTTTACAAAACACTTACAAATGTTATTCTAAAAAAGTTGTTCAACACATTTTCTTTATAATTTATAAATATTTTTGGACTGAGACCTTTAACATATTTAATTAAAAAAAATGTTTTGTCATATATTAGGTCAACCCCATTTGGTGAAGCTATCTACAGGGCCATCACGTCTAAAGTGCAGACTTTAGGGACCCATAGGCGCTGTAACCTGTATTGCTGCAAGTGTTGGGATGACCTGCGTCATTGGACCAAGGTGATAGCAGAGGTCCAAGTGGGAAAGTCCCCCGGGCAAATGGGGGCGGCGCACCTTTAACCGCTGAATGGGCCGCTATTGCTTTTGGCCTATCCCCTGCTTGATGGGAGCTGAAGGTCAGAGAGCAGCATTAAGGGGGTAAGTATGATGTTCTGTGTGTGGACCGTTGTATGAAAGAACCTTTTTTTTTTGTAGACCAACTACATAAGTAGGAGTATTTGTGGTGACATCAGAACATTTAGGACCCATTTTTTAATTGCGTTGTAAATATAGCATATGCAATTTTATTGAATTGTTGTACCTAAAATTGTATAGTAAGTCATGTCAAAGTGATTTCCAAGCTATGATGATGGTCTGTGAGATGGGAATAACAGAAATGTTGCCCCGAAGCAATATTTCTAAGGCAAAGTTAGGCACATATCTGTGCAATGTTTGCACTTACATATGGTGTGTGATATATATTGTAGGTTCCTAATGACATGTTAAGATAAATACATTTCCTTATAAAAATGGATGCTCTCAGTATGTGAAAATTGTCAACCGTCTACAAGAAACCGATATTTTGGGTATAAATGTAATAGTTTTTCCTGCCATCATATTACGTGTGTAGGGTTACAACACAATATAGCCAATGTCCCTTTAAGAGGGTGTAAGATAAATAAATGTAAAAGGTATTGTGCCCTGGACGACTGTCACACACACACACAGCCAGGGTGGTCAATTTTTTATTTAATAAACAGATTTTATTAGATTTCAAATACAAAGTAACAAGACGAGAACAATGAAAAAGCAACAGTAAATGTGCTCCAAGTCATCAGTCCCCATCCCCCCTAAGATTAAATTACATGACTTGCCCAAAAATTCAGTGTTAAAGATAATCTATTGTATTCCCACCATTAACTCAAAATGTTGGAAAATTTTGTAGGGCATTGTAGATAGGTTCCTCCAGTTTAGCACACAAATCCATTTCAGCGCGCCATTGTTTCAGTGTTGGTGGGGAGGTTTGCCTCCAAGCGCGAGCAATGTCTCTCTTGGCTACCAGAGTTACCAGTCCAATTAATATTCTGTCCCTACAAGACCCTCCCATCCCAGCAAGTACCCCCAGCGTGCCACTCTAGGCAATAAATATATGGAAGTTCCCAGAACCGCTGATAGGGTAGCACCAACCTGGTGACCTTAAGGGGCAATCCGTGGGCACAGCTATACCATATGAAAGAAGTTGGCCTCTGGGGATTGGCAGCGCGTGCAGCTGGTATTAGTGAGGATCTGCATGCTGGCCTGTCTCGGGGGAGTAATATAGGTGTGGTGGAGATAGTGCAGTTGAATTAATCATAGTCGGGCAGATATCACTAGCTCCCAGGAAGCTCTCACCACTCAACCTCATCTAATTCCCAAATCCAACCCTCCCACTTTTGATGCAGTAATTCCAATGAATGCATTATGAACCATGGCTCTGTATAGTTGAGAAGTCCTGCCTTTACCCCACTTCCTCAACAACATTGGGCTTCAGGAGGATTAAAGTCTATGAGGTCACATAGATCCTCACTGTAAGATTCAAGGGCTTGGTGTATTTGCAAGTACTGGTAAAACTGGGTATTTGAAAGAGAGAACTGTGTCTGAAGGTCAGCGAAAGAGTACATGGTGAACCCTTTCCCAACGTCTGACAGTGTGGAAATACCAATCAGGTCCCATCGATGAAACCACTTAAGTCGTGTCAATTGTGCAAGCCAACAACCTCTCCAAATGGGAGTCTGCCCTGTCAGGCACCCCTTCTAGCCCATAAATCAGAAGCCCCCCTCCATATCAAGAAGACCACCCTGGTGACCTCTGGAAGTGATAGGGGGAGCGGGCAGCTATACATGTAGTGCATTACACTATTTTGGCCCAAACCACTTAGCTCCAGCCAATATGCTGGGTCGCTCCAACCGCCTATCAACCAGCCATTCATAGCTAGAAGATGGGAGGCCCAATAGTATACACTAATATCCATCCACTGCCTCAATCTCTCCCTCACAGACCGAGTCACTACATGTGCCCTTAGCTATACAGGCAGGGCGCCCACCACCAGAGGAAGGAGCGAAACAGCGATGCCACCTCTGTAAACAAAGTGTTTGGAATGTAGAGCAGAAAAGTATGTAATATGTAGAGAAAATGGGGAAGTATAATTTTTATTAATGTAACTCTACAAAGAAGATTTAATGAAAAGTCCGACCGTGCATTTAAGCTGGCCTTTAGACTACTCAAGAGAGGTGTCAGGTTAAGGGCACAGATGAGATCCAGTACAGTTTCCACGTTCATTTCCAAGTCCTTGAAACTAAGCGGGCGAAGGGAGGCATCTGTCCTCCCATTGGTCAATGCACTAGCACCCCTCAGAAGGACAAGGAGAGGCTTTGACCTGTTAAGGCGCAGGGTGGAGACCTCCTCAAAAAGACAAAGGTGATTGAGGGCCCAAGACCACCAGGTTTGCAAAATAAAGAACAAGAACATCGTCAGTGTATAACGTGACTTTTTTCCTCAAAGGCATTCGCCCAGTGCCAGCCCTCGAGCTGTGCAAGGACTTAATCACCATGGCAAAGAGCAGTGGGGAAAGGGTACAGCCTTGCTGGGTTCCCCGTTCAATTGGATACAATCGCAGGATGGCATCCCGTTGATTCGGACTGAGCTGTCAGGCATGAGAAAAGAAGTGACACCATTGTGCGGAAATGTGGCCCATACCATGCAACCCTTCTACTAGATAATCGCAGTCAAGAGTCTCATAGGCTTTTTCACAATCAACAAGGAACAACACTAAGTCACATGTCAGTTTCTCTGCGTCAGCAAGGGCACATTGCAATAGTCGGATGCAATGAGGGGTACTGCAATTTGGCATAAAGCCACATTGGCCAGGATGTATTAGGGAGGTGAGAATTGGGTGGAGCCTAGTCGCTAGGATCTTGGCATATACTTTAATACCTGCATTGATTAAGGAAATGGGGCTATAGGACCCGCGGTCCAGCGAAGGCGGATTGGTTTTAGGAATGACAACAATAGTCGCCAGGTCTCTGGAACGATCCCTTTCTGATGGCCTTCTTGTAGAGCCGAAGTAGACGGGGAACCAGAATATTGCAAAATGTGGAGTAATACTCCAGGGAGAAACCATCTGGGCCAGGGGTTTTCCCAGCCTTCAGGTGAATTTCATCTTCACCAATCGGTTCCTCGAGGGCTCTACACTAGGTCTGGCTCAAAGAAGGAGTTGGTATATTGTTAAAGAGGCCGCGGGCTGTGAGTGTAAAGCTGCCTGTAGTAGGCTGCAAACGCCTCCGCAATCTCGGGGCTAAGATGGCTATACTTCCTGAGACATCAGTAACCTCAGGTATAAATCGTGAGGCAATGTCTTGAGTCACCAGTTGATCCACTCTCGCCACCTGACGACGTCGAACCAGACGAGGAGCCGTGTTGCGCATTCAGTGCCTACGAAAATTCCACGGAGGTCTAACTCTGGAGGGACACCGCCAGTCTACTTTGAAGTTTTGTGCCTGGGTTACTATTGTCAGCTATTTTCATAGCGTGTTTGGAACATTGGCTGTCCTGCCATTCTCCGGGGCAGTAGCCCCACCATCAATTACACCCTCGATACGTTGATAGGTTCTGGCATTACATTTACCAGGATTTAGTTTTCAGGAGTTAGGTACCCTGTAAAGGTCGGTCAGTGTGGTACAAGCCTTCTGTCCTTTTATATCTTTGGATGGTAGCGGAACACAGGATGATATTATCATGTCTGATACAAATTCAAGATTGAGCCCCCGTGTTATTGTGCTTTGATTTGACTTATTTCGCAATATTTAAAGGACAATTTATGCCAAATAAGAACTTGATCTACTGCGCCCTGACAAAGGAACTGAGGACCCGGATCCTTTTACGAAACACGCGTCGGCGCCTTCCTTTTGTTTCTATGTTGTATGTGTAAATTCTATGTAATCTTTCACTGTTAGGTCTTGTCTTTATTGTTTCACTGTGGCTTAATTGTGTTTGGATATTTGGTGTGATTAGATGAATGAATGATATTGTTTGCCTATGTGTTTGGGGATTACTGTATATAGTATGTTTGTATGCTTTGTAAATATTGTACATATAGAATAAGTATGTTGATAATGTCACTGTGCTATGATTATGTTTTTCATGTCAGAAAATTATAACAATAAAAAAGAAAATATGTTTTTCAAATAAGTATTGCTGTGGGACAATGTTAATATATATTCAATGAAGGATATATTACCGAGATATTGATGTGATACCTAGGAGAGGTTTGTTCTTGTTCTTCTTGAGTCACCAGTTGATACAGGAGCACACCATTTTTGTTGCTGTGTTCGTAGATACGTTGGGTGGCTGCCCTCCAACAACGATGTGCTTCACATAGGGATAGTTGCTGTTGCGTGGACTTGTCTATATTGAGTTGGTGGGTGAGTGTCTCAGTGGTGCCCAGGTCATCCTAGACTCATTGTCAAATATGTGAGTCTCCAGGTGTAGGAAAGTGGGTTTCTGTTGCAGTAACCCCCCCACTTTTTGCCAGACTACTGATGCACTTTTCCTTGGTGTGCCCTGGGTCACTGCCAATCAGGTGCCCAGGGCCTATGTTCCTTCCCCAAAACTAACCCAATTGACATCTCTGGCCACATGTCAGCCCCTGGTAAATGGTACCACAGGTACCCAGGGCACTGTGACCAGAAAAGGCCCTAAGGGCTTCAGCACTTATTGTGCCACCCTTAGAGGTCCTGCACCCTGACACTCACACACTGCCTTTGCAGGCTGCATGTCTTGGTGCAGAACAAAGTGAAGAGTCGACCTGGCACATGGTGTGCCATGCCCACAAAACACTGCCCTGGCATACATCAGTCACCCCTCTAGCTGGGTGCCCTATGCCAGTGGTGAGCGTTCAGGTGCATGAGCCCTGTACTCCTACAGTACCCAGGTCCATTCCTGGGCACTGTAATAGCAGTATTGCAATTAAGAGTATATGGTGCTGGGAGGGTGTCTTTACGAACTCCACAGCACCATAATGGCTGCACTGAAGACTGGGAAGTTTGGTATCAAACTTCTCAGCACATTAAACCCACACGGATACCAGTGTGGGATTTAATGTAAAATGCATGACAGAGGGCATCTTAGAGATGCCCCCTGAAACTCGACCAACTTCCAGTGACCTGACTGAGTGGCTGCCTAGGCTGCCACCACCAGACATGTTTCTGGACCCCTGGGTCGAGAGCTTGCCACTCTAGGGAGTCTGAAACAATGCACATCCTGGGACGAAGTGCCAAGCCTCCTCCCCTAGGGTGGGCGGGGTTCAAGCTTCAAAGGCATACCGCCTTTGTGAGACTCTCCAGACCAATTGCTGCTCTCAGCAACTGGTTCCCACTAGTTCTACCCCCCACTTTGGGCGGGAGACCCGGCGGGAAAAGCAAGAGAGGAAGAGAGGTGTGCCCACCTCTGCCAACTCCACCCCTAAGGTGGAGGAGGTGAGGTGAAGCACAACCTCGAGTCCCCGCCATCTTGAGGATGGGGGGACCCAGCCAACCAGGAACAGGCTCCTACCTCCCTCCCACTGGAAAAATGCAGAATAGGGGGTGTACCCACCCCAGGGAAGGGACCCATTGGTCCCTGCCCTTTACCTACCTGTAACACCCCTAAATTTAGTATTTAGGGGCACCCTGAACCTTCCTTCCTCAGATCCAGCAACCACAAGAAAAGAAGAAGGATGAGAAGCCGTGCAGAGCTAACAAGAGGATGACGTCCACTGACTTGACCCCAGTTCTAGAGGCCTGCCTCCCCTCGAATCTGCTCCTGCGAAACCCCGGTGTGTCCAGGGAGCAACCTCAAAAACCCCGGAAGGCCTACCTGCATTCCCTTTCCAAGCTGTTTCTCCTGTGAACACCGGCCATGTTTAAACTGCAGCTTCTGGTGCCAGCCAGAAACCGCGAATCCAGCACCCTCTGCACCCGCCGAGCCCGGCCCCTGTTTGAGTGAACAAACACCGCGAAGAGGTCCCCCCAGCGATCGTGACTCAAGATCCGGCGACTCCTGACCTGCCTCAAGCCTCCAGATGTCGCTGGCAGCCTCAATTCAGAGACCCCCCCACCACGACCAGAGCGGGTAAGAAAATCCAACGTGATACTGCCCATCCCACAGTGATGTTTATTGGGTTAACCTCTTGTCTCATTCTGGGAAGAAGAGCGACTCTCGCCAGCACAGGAGTACCGCCTTTGTAGGTGCCAGTGTGTGTGTGTGTGTGTGTGTGTGTGTGGGGATGGGACCATCATATAAGATACCTAGGCCATTGTCCAGGCTCAACAAGGCCAACTCTGCCCTCTAGGCTAAGTCCTCTCCGACCCTCGCCCATCCAATCATTGGTGACCAAGAGCTACAATGCCGTATATAGTATAGCCAGATGTCCACCAGCCCCAAGTCACCAGTGAACGCTGATTGACGCGAGCATCCCAGGCGATGCCCTGTGTCAGCGCTCCCCAAAGGAATGTTCAAACAAATTAGTTGAGCTTCTTTGGACCAAGCATTAGAAAGTGGAAGCAGAATATTTTGCAGGATATAATGGTACTCTGAGCCTTGACCCGACAAATTCCTCAAGATCGAGTCATTGCTTTAAAGGGTCCACCTTTCGACAGCCCCAAATCTGTTTGCTATAATCCTAATTAAAAAAAACACACACACACACACACACACACACCCACACACACACTGTAGCTATAGTTAGGATTTCCAGAGTTATGAATTTCCTGGGTTTTTGAACATTAATAAGTTGGCTTCTCTGCGATGAATCTCCATTACCATTCAAAATTGTTTATTATGTTTTGGCTCTCAGCCGAGGGCCACATAAAATGTACAGAAATACAAACAATACAATGCATTATACAAACAAAGTCTGCCCTAAAAATACCTAAATTGAATACAAGCTAACATACACAACAGAACTGTGGAAAATTGGCAAGTCAAGAAGCATCTCCATGGATTATTAATAAATAGCTAAAAAACCTTTAAAAAATTTAAAAATGTGGAAGCAGAACATTTCATTGGGGGGACAATAAAGTGCATGTAGAAAATCATTCAAAGTGAGAATGCCCAGACGGAGACAGATAGCTTTTATCCATCTAGAGCGCAATTTACAAAGGGCCGGGCAAATCAGTAAAACATGCATACAGTCCTGAGTATTCAAATTACATAGATTACACAAAGAGGAGGAACCATACCATTTAGATAACAAGAGATTTAATGGTATTAGGTCGTAACGTAGCAGGAACCAAAATCTACGAATACCGTGAGGAAGGGACCAACGCACATAAGGTTGTGGATGCTTCATCAGATAGGTGTCAAAAAGGATATCTACATTCCTTTTTCCACGAATTAACTTTTTATCCGATTGAAAGCAAAGGTCCCAAGAGGCTGCTTTTAAAACAAGTTTTAACTGTAAAGGGGAGTACACAAAAAGAGTAGTTTCATCTAATTTTAAAAGAGTTACGGCTTTTCTAAAATTACGAACAAGTTGAGAAAACTCTTTGAAGTTACCCAATAATTCACTTTTAAGGAGAACTCTCAATGTCCCAACTTCCGCTCTCGCAAGACAGGCCACCCATCTTACTAAGGCACATAATCCCTGTACCCAACTGCTCCTTAGACCAAAGTCGAGCCTGCAGGCGGCCAGAGAGCAAGCAGTATTTAGGGAAGAAAGCGATCTTAAGAGTTTCCCCTCAATCTTATGGCAAAAGTCCCACTTTTTCACCTCTATTAACTCAATGCCATAGAGAATTGTTGCGGGGATTTTAGATCTATACACTTCCAATAAAATCGGAAAGTGCCGTTTCCCCGTTGCATGGTATAGTGAGTTTAAACCTTTGCCATGGGCTAGAGCTTTGCGAGAGCAATGCTCTATATGCAGCTTCTCACTCAAATTAGCCGTAACGATTTTCCCCAAAAAAATATAAGACTTTACAACCTCCAATTTTTGCCCCCCGATAAACCAACCAAAATCTGCAGCTCGACACCTCTTCTTGCCTGCTATACACATGACTTTACTTAAGTATCCTCAGTTGGAATATTGCGGGCCTGAAGTCCAAGTTGGGAATTGTTTCATGGAGGGATTGTGTCAATTGTTATGATATATTGATGTTTCAAGAAACTTGGTGTGTGGAGGATCTATTGCTTGAGGGGTATAGTTGTCATAACAGGACTGTCCCGGTCCCTTTGGTTGGTCGTCCTAGTGGTGGATTGTCCATTTGGATAAAAATATGTGCTGGGACTAAAATTGACGCGCTACAAACAAATTGCCCTAGTTTTATGGCACTCTCGTATACCGAGCGGATAAAACTGTGTTTAATCAATTTCTATAATAATGATTTTTTGTCTCAACCTAATCGAAATTTTATTCTCTTATTTGATTTTATTAATGAAATCATGGATGGTCAGGTATATGGGAAATTTGATGGCATTTGTTTAGGGGGGGATTTTAATGCACATGTACATCTAAGGAATCCCCCATGTAAAAGAGGAAAAGAACTGTTAGATTTCCTTGCTACTAGTGAACTTGTCAATTGCATGGAACATGTAGGTATGGAAGACTATGCATCCCCATTCCCTACTTTTATTGGACATGGGGGTGGAACCACAATTGATTATGTTTTCGTTTCACATGCCATTGCAAATTCACTAAAAAGGGCTGAGGTAGTTTGTGAAATTCACAGTGACCACTATCCAATTGCCATCTATTTATCATTACCGAAGGGTAAATGCCCAAGACGTGAAATAGGCGCAAGGGGTTTGGAAGTTTCTACAGATAAGTTAAGGGTAATCTGGAAGGGAGTGGACAATAAGGGAATCCTGGCAGGGGTATGTAAAAAATACCCAAGTTTGATCAAAGATTGTCTAAGCACAGAGGACCATGGGACCGACGTGGTTAAAGCGTTCTCTGAACTCTGCACCACAATTAAAGGCGAAATTTCCAGACCAGCCTCTAGTAAGGCTGTGGATTCACCTAGATGGTTTGATGGCCCATGCTCTAAAGCAAATAGGATGCTTAGAGCTGCCTTAAAAGCTGAACCGAGGGATATACCACTGGTAAGGTTGCTCAGAGCAGAGTATAAGCGTGCTTTACGTATTAGATCAAACGATCTACTGAAAACCCACTGGGATTCCCTGGTACGATCTGCTAACCTAAAAGATACCACTGGGTTCTGGAAGGAGGTAAAGGAAATAAGATCTATCGGTTCGACTCTGACCGAAATTAATTGTAATATTACTGGTCCCATCTGGGTTGCACATTTTGGTAAAATCTATGCAACACCAGACAATCCTCCTTTACTGTTACCCCCCCCACACTCAATGTCTATTTCTATATCTGAGGTATTTGATGCCATTTTAGAAAGTGCCGGGAATAAAGCGCCTGGATCCGATGGGCTCTCTATAGACCAGTTAAAATGTGAGCCAGATTTTTGGGCTCCATTGCTGTGCAATGTTTTTAACAATTTAACTGAAGGGGAGATCCCAGAAACATGGTCACGTAGTATTATTGTTCCTATTTTTAAAAAGGGCGATAGGCTGGACACTGGGTGTTACCGCCCAATTTCTTTAATAGATAACACTTTAAAGGTATTGGGGCGGATTTTATTTAAAAGGATAAGAACATGGACCGATGAGAATAACATCCTCCATCCGAGCCAGTTCGGGTTCCGTAGCAGTGTCGGAACGGTGGAGCAATGTCTGAATCTGAACCTGATCATGGCAAAATACAATATCGCAAAGAAATCCCCTTTATATTTTGGTTTTATGGACCTGAGCTCGGCTTTTGATTTTGTTAATCGTTCCCGGCTTTGGTTTACCCTTCTTGAATATGGTTTAGATGCCCATCTGGTACATTTTTTAGCCTTTTTACATCATGATCTTAAAGCCTGTGTACGTGTGAATCAAATGGGTGAAGTTTCTGATGATATTAGCATTGGAAGGGGGGTCAGACAAGGGTGTGTGCTGGCCCCTCTCCTGTTTATTTTGTATATCAATAAGCTAAGCAGCACTTTGAGCACCTTAACTAGTGATGTGCCTTACATTAATGGAGTCCCTATACCCACACTTCTTTATGCGGATGATGCGGTCCTGATGGGCCGCACTCCCAAGGCACTCCGTATTTTAATCTCAGGTTTTGTCCTTTTTATGGCCGATTTAGGCCTAACAACTAATTTTAAAAAATCTTTAATCATGAGCTGTGGCCCAAAAAATCACAAAATCCCCCAGATCATTTCAGGGTCAAATGTTTTAAAAAGCACTAGCACTTTTCCCTATTTAGGGTTGCTATTTTCAAATAGTGGTACGTGGCATGCACATGTTTCTTATGCCAGGAACAAGTTGGGCAAGTCTATTAATTGTGTAACCTCTCTGAGACAGCCCAACCAAGCTGATGTAATAACTTCCCTGGTCAAGATATACCAAACCCAATGTATGCCAACTGGCACTTACGGCGCTGAGGTTTGGGGTTATACCAACTGCTCCCCTATTCAAATAGAAGAGAATAGATTTTGTCGTAAGGTATTGGGGGGGGTTATCTGTTCTTCAACCTATGTATGCCATAATGAATTAAATATCCCTTACATTGAAGATTTCGTGAAGTCCAGACCAGCTCTATTCTGGATAAAGATCTGGAATAACACGGCTGCTGCATTAACCCGTGAAATTATTTTGGATTGTTTAAAGTGTGATAGGGGACACCATATACCATGGCTGAAAGCAGTAAACGAGAGCCTTGCAAGTGTGGGTTTGGCTTCTCTGTTCACATCACCAAACCTAATAAACCGCTCCCATAAAACCATCATTTCAAGGGCATTGTATGACTTATATAGAGAAGAGCGTGACAGGAAGAACCTGATTAAATGCACGGTTGTAAAATATCTGGCCTATTCTGAACCACACGTCAAAAAACCTGGCCCACCGTATAGATACTTGTGTTTGCATCTTGGTAGATGGGCAAGGGGTTTACTGTTTCGCTTCCGAGACGGGAGTATAGTCAATCTATTGAACTTCCCGATGGGATATAATAAACATCTCGAAACCTTAAATTGCCCCTGTAACCCTGACCTGAAGCAAAGTCTTATGCATTTCTTGTTCTTTTGTGGTTTTTATAAAAAATTCACTGCACATTTTCTTATGCCCTACTGCAAGAAAAACGGATTAACTAACTTTAAATTGGCACTCCGGTCCTTTTTGGTATTGGGATCAGATGAAGTCATTTTTAGGATAAGTTGTTTTCTGAAAGCTGCTGTTAGATCGAGAATCACCCTTAATATTGATGTTTAACTACTGCACACTGCACTTTCTATTTTGATACTCTTTTTATAACGGTTTAATATTGGTTTTAATGATTTTAATAATGTTTTTTATACAGTGTTTTTAAATAATATTGTAAGATATTCTCTTCTTTTACAAAAAATTAAATGATTTATTATCACGAAGGGACATATGTTGTATAGCTGGGACATTGTAAATGGATTCCGATTTTGCTCGTTTGTCCCCGGATAATTCTCCAATTGCAATTACTGATGAATGTTTAAAAATGTATTGTGTTTTCTGTTTGTACTTTTATGGATGTTCTTTTACTCCGAATAAAGATCTTTTGACTTGACTTTGACATGACTTTACTTTTGGTTATGTTAATCTTCATGCAATGAGCCACAGCATAACTATGGAGAGCATGTAGCCGATTTGAGAGTCCTTTAGGGGTTAAATCAAGTATAAGGACATCATCGGCGTACATCAAGCAAGATATTGGGGTCCCCCCCACCAATGGGGCGATGCCCTCTGTGGCAGATAAAGCGGCGGGCAGGTCAGCCGTATATAAGGAGAACAAAAGGGGAGCTAATAAACAGCCTTGTTTGAGGCCATTACCCGATGGAATTGGGTCAGATAGCCCCCCTTCACCCCCGAGCAGGACCCTACACCAAGTCTCTGTATGGAGAGCCCGCACCAACTCCAACAGATAAGACGGGAGACCAAGCGCAGCCAATTTTCTCCACAGCATTCCACGGTCCACTTTGTCGAATGCTGTGGAGAAATCTATGAAAGCTGCATACACTGCCCCCCGCCTCACCTGTACATATTTATCCGTGACCACATGAAGAGCAGTAAGATTATCCAACGTTCCATGGTTCCTGCGGAAGCCAGTCTGTTCAAGCGGCAGGATGTTGTTCTCCTCAACCCAAGCGGAGAGGGATCCTAAAACACATTTCGCAAAAACCTTTCCGATTGAATCGAGGAGAGCAATCAAACGGTAATTACTTGGGCAATCCCTAGTTCCCTTCTTAAAAATGGGGACCAGGATACTCCCCCTCCAAGAGGCAGGTACCATTTTAGACATAAAACATGCTTTATACAAGGGGTACAGGATTTTACTCCACCTTACAGGATCCTGTTTGAGGACCGTCATGGGGAGTTCATCTGGGCCCATTGCCCCGGAGCCACGCATATTTTTTATGGCCATCTCAATTTCCTTTTCAGAAGGATAGTTCATAAGGCCATCCGCAGTCAAACCGATAGTGATATCATCACCTAAAATATCATCAAAGGCGATAGTATCAGAAGTACTATTCCCTGCATAAAGGTCCCGAATATAAGTGGACCATACCTCTTCCGCTATAGGGATAGGGGAGGGGCTTAATCTAGACCCACACCCCTTACCAATTATTGCCCAGAAATCTCTGATCCTACCATGAGCAACAGATTCCCTTAAGTCAATCCAGACATTGTCTTCCTTGCCCTTTTTTATTTTAGACTTAAGTCTACTTCTCTTTCTTTTTAGCCTGGAGATCTCTTTTCCACGTTCCGTACCTCGATCTAGGTATTGTTCCCGGACTAATTTGTTAATTTCTTTATTTAGGATACACAATGTACTGGGAACTACAAACCCTCTTCTCGATCTTGAAGATTTATTAGCGCAAGAAATAATCTTCCGCAAAAATTCTTCAAAGTATACTATTTCATTTCCACGCCACTCATTTAAAACTAAAAGGGAATCGGATAAAAGGTCCTGCACCCCATTGATGGCTGAGGAATTCCAAAAGCACCTTCCCGATGAAACATGAAAGGCAGGATCACTGCCCTTAAGGGACCACGGTGCAGTAGGCAGGGAATTTAAGGAAATAGTTACAAATAGTATGGTATGGTCACTCAGAGGGGTAGGTATAGTCTTAAGGTCAAGAATAAATGGAAACAGGCCATAGTCAGCAATGACATAGTCCAAGATGGAAGACCCAAAGGGAGACTTATGAGTGAATTTTGCAGGAACGTCCGACGGGAATCTCCCATTTAATATAAGCCCATCGACAGCCAATAATTCTTTTAACAGGATCTTCCCTCTTTTATTTGTTACTGACTTTTCAGGAAAGAGAGCTTGAGGAACAAAATACGCCTCTTCTTTGGACTTATTCCTAAAGAGCTCCAGACTAACGTTGGAAATCTTGCAATTCAAATCGCCCACAATCATGACTTCCGGGGGAAGTGGAACATTTTTAATTTGATCTACATAACGAAATACCTGCTTCATTAACACATTAAAACGCTCTTCTGGAGGAATATACACATTTAAAATCACGATGGGGGCCTTAATGCCAACATTAAACAGGTTTTCAATAGTTATAGCATGGAAAAGTTTACTGGAATCAATATAATGGGAGAATCTCCATTGGAATTTATTAGATAATAGACAGGCGATTCCCCCCCTAGCGTGCCCTTTCTTGGAAGGGGCAGCAGGCACTTCCAAGACATAATAGTCCTTAGAAACATTCAACATATTGACACACCAAGTTTCCTGTAAACAAATCACATTAGCTCCTAACGAAAAAAGGAGTCCAAATTTCTCTGGGCTGCTATGAATCCCTGACGCGTTCCAGGAAATGATTTTCAGCGAGGTGTTAAAGATGCTGAAACAATCTGGGGTTATCTTTAGTTTTTGTAGTTAAGGCACTATGCAGCCAGTTCCACCGATCGTTATCCTCTATAAGGGAGGCAGTCTGCGTTAGCAGAAATGGCTTCACTTGCAGGACCGAGCGTTTTCCCTTAGAGACCCGAATCTTCAGGTCCTCAAGGGAAGAGGCTACCCCCTTACTCTTATCTCTTCCAGGTACCTCCCCAAAGGAGTGATTAATATTTCCCAGGTTACAGATCGGGAGAATATCAATACCTGTGCGTTGGAAGAACTCAGCTTGCTGCAGTATCAGGTTTACAATAATAGGTGAATAAAATTTAACCCTTATACTGGAGACCTTGACTTCACCAAACAGGGTGACCAACTCGATGTCCCTAGTTTGGATATGGTGGAGACTTTCACTCTCACTAAAGCGCTTAAGTAGCCAGGCTCTGTTTAAGGGAAGGTCCACATCAAATAGAGGAAGAAAATCTAAAACAAGAGTGTCCACTGGAGCTTTTAATGTTATTTGGGGGTGATCCGCTATAAGGCCATCATCAGTCTCTAGAACTATAGAGAAAGGAGGGGCCAAGGGATTAAGAGGCCCAGATGGACAATAATTTGGGTCTCCACTCACAGGCTGTAGAGTCTGACTTGGAAAATGACCCCCTATTTGTGACAAAACTTCCAGAGATGTTGATGGACACGGTTCACTATCACCTTTTAAAGGTGAAGGAATGGAGGAGTTCCACTCAGCATCCGCCTTTGCGGATAATGAGCAGAGTTCCAAGTCCACTACTTCATTCTCCACTTCGGCCGAACAATTTTGGAAAATTATTCGGCGCTGCCTTTTCTTCCTATACTTTCGAATTGGTTTCTTTTTGTTCCCTTTATTGTTTCCATGTTTGGCAATTTTTACCTTTACCTCTTGTTTAGTATCATTCGCGTCTTTTCTATTCTCAGACGTAAAAATGGGAAATAGGTCTTGAACCCCTTTAGACCCAGAGATGGATTTATTTTCTTCCTCAATCTCTAAAACTGAGTTCTTAATACAATTTGGCGCTGCAGTTAAGGGGATAGCTACAGTGTGTATTTGCAGAGATGCCGCCACATCCTTCGTGTTAGCGACTTCTAAAGGGGCATTTATTTCTCCCACTGGCTGCCTGTATTCAGTCATAGGAGGAGAAACACCTCTCGTATCAGATGATTTGTGTAATAGAGCATTCAAAATTTGGGGATCTGAGTCCAAGATGCAATCTGAGCTGCCAACAAATTTCCCCAATAGGGCTAAAATCGAGGATAATAATTGTTCCAAGGCAATCATGGACTCAGAGATAGGTTTTTCACACGCCTCCTGAGGATGGCATATACCCGATAGATTAAGACCCAAAGACCCAGAAGCATCTAACAGATTAGACGTGTCCTGACCATTTAAAGAAGGGGTACTACTATACAACATAAGCCCAGAAGGAGTCGCACCCCCCGACGGTCTAATAGGGGCCTGAGTTTCCACTTTAGCTATATTTACATACCGACCACAGAGTGCAGGGTCGGTGGATAGTAATAACGAGCCACCGCCCGACCTATCATTCTGCGGAGTATGAGACAGCAGTGGATAATTCGTGGGATCCCCTTCAGGTCCAGCAAAATCAACCTTACTTTCTCCCTTCCCCTCAGCATGAACAAGAGGAGAAGACACCGCTAGTGCAGATTGTAAGACTGAGGGCTGCACCAAAATGGGCGGGGGAGACGTAAAAACAGGAGTATAGACCTCCTGGGCCGTAACACCAGTGGCTTTATTCATGGACAAATTAGCGATCTTGAGGGACGGCAAATCCCAGAGATCAAATAGTTGGCATTGACCCTTCAATGGGGGATTATTAACAGATTTATTTCTTATACGAACAGGCTCTTTTTGTGAGGTTAATGTGCCTCCTACTTCCCTCCCAGAACGCAATTTTTTAAACATCTTTTATAAGGTTAACTCACAAACTAGTGGTACAAAAGATGCTGAACTTCCAGAAGAGTTAATATAAGATATTAAGATAATACTCCACAATATAACATATAATCCTGGAGATCCAATAGAGACTGACAAAATAAACAGTTCAAGAAGATGACGGCACAATTTCAATAGGTAACTCTTCCTCTGACCGTCCAGCGAATATCAAAAAGTCTCGAGGGAACACAGTTAAAATAACGCAGTCAATGTAAGTAACCGGGCCCAGCCCAGCCTACCTCGGGCCACTGAGGGCCACAGAGGGCCCGCCCTTTGCCCGGGCTTAGCCCGGCGTCCCACACGCGTCCCGCTTAGCGTCTGGTAAGCGACTTTATAGGCGGAGCAGAGGGCGGGAAGAGACTCCAGGTGCGCTCCAAGATCCTGCGCTGCAACCTGGGTCTCGCAGTCCCAGCCCCTGATACAGCCGCCTCTCTCGCAGTGCCGGTAGAGTTCTCAAAGCCTCACACGAGGCGATTGCAGGCAAGGCAGAACAGTATCCACGAGTCACAATGTGGAAATGAAATAACGAGCGGCTCCCGCGAAGCGGGGGCCGCGAGAAGTTGAATCAGAGGACAGCCAATCAGGTCAGGAGGTCAAACAAAGCAGGACAGGGGCGGGAAGAGACTCCAGGTGCGCTCCAAGATCCTGCGCTGCAACCTGGGTCTCGCAGTCCCAGCCCCTGATACAGCCGCCTCTCTCGCAGTGCCGGTAGAGTTCTCAAAGCCTCACACGAGGCGATTGCAGGCAAGGCAGAACAGTATCCACGAGTCACAATGTGGAAATGAAATAACGAATCTCCATGAAACTTCGCAAACCTCTAGCTTTTTCTACATTGGCAAATGATGCAAAGTTTTGTGGTTGTTGGTCATGCGAAAATGTAACAACTGTCACTTGTAAACAACGCATAAACACATGTGTGGCTTTCTACAAAACACAGCAAATGTGAACTATTTTCTGGTTACATTGTCACATATACCACATCATGCTACAGTAGCTGGAGTTGCTCTGCAGGAGGCTGAGAAGAAGGCGGAGTTGAGGGAGCTGGGCACACATGGGAATCACCAGCCCAACTTATACTACTGAAGACCAAATAACAGAATGGGTCTGGCAGATTATTCAGGTGCTTGGGACGAGTGAAGATTGTTTTGCAAGGTGCAAAGGACAAACAAGGTCCTGGTGTTTTAGGGCTGGTAGACATACCAAGTTGAGAATCAAACAGATGTAGCAGTTCACATGTGACACATGCATCATGTTGCAGCCTGGAAGATTCCCCGTGACTCTAGAAGGATAAATGTGTTGCTGCACTGGCTTCCATCTTACAGGCAGGGCAGGTGCAAACTGATGTTTGGATCCAATCAGCCAAGAAACTAATTTTTCTGTTCAGCTCAAACCTGCACAAAGGAACACAAAACCAAGACTCTAGTGTAAGCATGGGCGTAAAATCCGCTCCGATCGCGGATTTTGCGGATTTTCGGCAAATTCGCAATCCGCGAACTCTCGCGAATTTGTCGAAAATCCGTGAATCCGCTCGCGGCGGATTTTTTGCTTGGTTGCGGCGCGCGGCGTGGTGCACGGCGTTCACTTTCCGTCATTTAGCGTTTGCCGAGTTGTTTTTCTTTGCGAGTGCCGCGCCATTTTGGATCTTGCTGCGTGATCCCGCGGGAGTTTGGCGCCCGCGAATACGTAATCGCGGCTTGCCACCTTGCACAGCACACCTCGCGAGAGTTCGCAATTGCGAACACGTAGTTGCGGCGGAAAGGAACAATCTCGCACTCGCGAAATAGAGCTTTTGCAATTCTGCACAAGAAAATCACCAGCAAACAGGATAAACCTTCAGAAAATTATGATTTTTATCAGAATCACTCCTCAGGTTGACATTTGCATGGCCTTTTTTTTTGCAAGGAGTCCATTTTTGGGGGGGGGGGAGGAAGGAAGTGCCCCACAGTCTCCAACTTCCTGTTCCTGTCCAGCAGGCTCCTCCCAGTGCTTTGTCCATCTCCTGGTCACTTTCATTTGGATCTGGAGCTGGAAGGATTACTTTTTGTGGGTGCTGCTGGATATTTGGATTTGAGGCCTTTTTGACTGTCTTTGGATCACTTTTGGATTAGAAATCAACTTTCACAAGTAAGTTTGTTTGGGGCATTACAGTTGCTGCAAGTAAAATTTTGGAACTTTTTCAGAACATTAAATAAATTATATTGTGGGTAGCCACAGTATCCAGTAGGACCAGGGTTGGTTAGGGGTGCATGATACAACTGTTTTGTTGAATTTAAACACCATTGAGGCCATGGATGGGCTGGGATTGTGCTGATTCTTGTCGTTTTTTTGGGCCTGCTGGTGGGGCCCTTTGCCCAGGGGTGGTGAGTGTTGCATGGGCCTAGTCTTTCTGTGGGGTGTCTTCTTGAATTTAAACATAATTGAGGCCATGGATGGGCTGGGATTGTGCTTATTTTATTGTTTTTTGTCGTTTTTTGGGGGCTGCTGGTGTGGCCTTTTGCCCAGGGGTGGTGGTGCATGGACTGAGTGTGCCTGTGGTGTGGTCTCACTCTCTTTAATGTAAACATCATGGATGGCATTGGATTGTGGTGATTTCTGGCTGTGTTTCTGTTTTTGGGGGGTGTACTGTTGATGTGGACTGGCCATGTGGGTGGTGTTGGTGGCCATCTTGAGTGCTGGCTGGTACAGGCAACATGTGCTTGGGGTGTAAGGGGCCATTTTGAGGAGAGGCAGTGTCTGAGGCCTGCACTTATTTTGCCTACTTTTCATCCATTATGCCCAGGGGTAGTGAGTGTTGCATGGGCCTAGTGTTTCTGAGGGGTGTCTTCTTGAATTTAAACACCATTGAGGCCATGGATGGGCTGGGATTGTGCTGATTTGATTGTTTTTTGTCGTTTTTTTGGGCCTGCTGGTGGGGCCCTTTGCCCAGGGGTGGTGAGTGTTGCATGGGCCTAGTCTTTCTGTGGGGTGTCTTCTTGAATTTAAACATAATTGAGGCCATGGATGGGCTGGGATTGTGCTTATTTTATTGTTTTTTGTCGTTTTTTGGGGGCTGCTGGTGTGGCCTTTTGCCCAGGGGTGGTGGTGCATGGACTGAGTGTGCCTGTGGTGTGGTCTCACTCTCTTTAATGTAAACATCATGGATGGCATTGGATTGTGGTGATTTCTGGCTGTTTTTCTGTTTTTTGGGGGTGTACTGTTGATGTGGACTGGCCATGTGGGTGGTGGTGGTGGCCATCTTGAGTGCTGGCTGGTACAGGCAACATGTGCTTGGGGTGTAAGGGGCCATTTTGAGGAGAGGCAGTGTCTGAGGCCTGCACTTATTTTGCC
This sequence comes from Lissotriton helveticus, assembly GCF_964261635.1. Classification (NCBI taxonomy): domain Eukaryota; kingdom Metazoa; phylum Chordata; class Amphibia; order Caudata; family Salamandridae; genus Lissotriton; species Lissotriton helveticus. Next base: position 606,346,527 of record NC_136073.1, read on the forward strand.
TACTTTTCATCCATTATGCCCAGGGGTAGTGAGTGTTGCATGGGCCTAGTGTTTCTGAGGGGTGTCTTCTTGAATTTAAACACCATTGAGGCCATGGATGGGCTGGGATTGTGCTGATTTGATTGTTTTTTGTCGTTTTTTTGGGCCTGCTGGTGGGGCCCTTTGCCCAGGGGTGGTGAGTGTTGCATGGGCCTAGTCTTTCTGTGGGGTGTCTTCTTGAATTTAAACATAATTGAGGCCATGGATGGGCTGGGATTGTGCTTATTTTATTGTTTTTTGTCGTTTTTTGGGGGCTGCTGGTGTGGCCTTTTGCCCAGGGGTGGTGGTGCATGGACTGAGTGTGCCTGTGGTGTGGTCTCACTCTCTTTAATGTAAACATCATGGATGGCATTGGATTGTGGTGATTTCTGGCTGTTTTTCTGTTTTTTGGGGGTGTACTGTTGATGTGGACTGGCCATGTAGGTGGTGGTGGTGGCCATCTTGAGTGCTGGCTGGTACAGGCAACATGTGCTTGGGGTGTAAGGGGCCATTTTGAGGAGAGGCAGTGTCTGAGGCCTGCACTTATTTTGCCTACTTTTCATCCATTATGCCCAGGGGTAGTGAGTGTTGCATGGGCCTAGTGTTTCTGAGGGGTGTCTTCTTGAATTTAAACACCATTGAGGCCATGGATGGGCTGGGATTGTGCTGATTTGATTGTTTTTTGTCGTTTTTTTGGGCCTGCTGGTGGGGTCCTTTGCCCAGGGGTGGTGAGTGTTGCATGGGCCTAGTCTTTCTGTGGGGTGTCTTCTTGAATTTAAACATAATTGAGGCCATGGATGGGCTGGGATTGTGCTTATTTTATTGTTTTTTGTCGTTTTTGGGGGGCTGCTGGTGTGGCCTTTTGCCCAGGGGTGGTGGTGCATGGACTGAGTGTGCCTGTGGTGTGGTCTCACTCTCTTTAATGTAAACATCATGGATGGCATTGGATTGTGGGGATTTCTGGCTGTTTTTCAGTTTTTTGGGGGTGTACTGTTGATGTGGACTGGCCATGTGGGTGGTGGTGGTGGCCATCTTGAGTGCTGGCTGGTACAGGCAACATGTGCTTGGGGTGTAAGGGGCCATTTTGAGGAGAGGCAGTGTCTGAGGCCTGCACTTATTTTGCCTACTTTTCATCCATTATGCCCAGGGGTAGTGAGTGTTGCATGGGCCTAGTGTTTCTGAGGGGTGTCTTCTTGAATTTAAACACCATTGAGGCCATGGATGGGCTGGGATTGTGCTGATTTGATTGTTTTTTGTCATTTTTTTGGGCCTGCTGGTGGGGCCCTTTGCCCAGGGGTGGTGAGTGTTGCATGGGCCTAGTCTTTCTGTGGGGTGTCTTCTTGAATTTAAACATAATTGAGGCCATGGATGGGCTGGGATTGTGCTTATTTTATTGTTTTTTGTCGTTTTTTTGGGCCTGCTGGTAGGGCCCTTTGCCCAGGGGTGGTGAGTGTTGCATGGGCCTAGTCTTTCTGTGGGGTGTCTTCTTGAATTTAAACATAATTGAGGCCATGGATGGGCTGGGATTGTGCTTATTTTATTGTTTTTTGTCGTTTTTTGGGGGCTGCTGGTGTGGCCTTTTGCCCAGGGGTGGTGGTGCATGGACTGAGTGTGCCTGTGGTGTGGTCTGGTCTCACTCTCTTTAATGTAAACATCATGGATGGCATTGGATTGTGGTGATTTCTGGCTGTTTTTCTGTTTTTTGGGGGTGTACTGTTGATGTGGACTGGCCATGTGGGTGGTGGCCATCTTGAGTGCTGGCTGGTACAGGCAACATGTGCTTGGGGTGTAAGGGGCCATTTTGAAGAGAGGCAGTGTTTGAGGCATGCACTTATTTTGCCTACTTTTCATCCATTATGCCCAGGGGTAGTGAGTGTTGCATACTTGCATGTCCCTAGTCTTTCTGTGGGGTGTCTTCAATGTAAACATCATGGATGGCATGGGATTGTGCTCATTTTTCTGTGTTTTGTCGATTTTTTGGGGTGTATAACTGAACTGATGTTCCTCTGTCTTCCATTGCTTTTAGGTGCACAAGAAGACTCAAGAGAACCACCAGTGCCAGGAAGAAGTCCTGCAGCGGTGTGTGTGTGCAGCATAACGTCACGCGACGTCACGTCTGGACACAGAACCCTCTGCAACTCGTGCAACTGCTGCCTGCTGACCTGCTCTGAAGAAGATGGCCCCAAAAAAAGTAACCCGTAGCTCCTCTAGCAAGAAAGGTGCCAGTAAGGAGCAGAAGAAGCAAGTTACCAAGGACACTGGTGTGCCGCCCGCCCCTTTTTTTGGGAGTAAAAAAAAAAGTATGCCTGCAGCAGCAGCGGGATCTGCTGGGGACCAAGCTGGCAGCAGCACCCCCGCTCCATTGGGCTCAGTGCCACCACCACCACCACCACCACGCCAACTTAAGTCCAAGCCCTTGAGTGCTGCAGAGGCAGCCAGTATAGTTCTTCAATCACCATCGACCAGTGATGTTGGCTCATCGCAAGAAAGCAGCAGCAATGTCCCTCAATCAACACAGGTTGTTGTAGCTCATCTGACGAGTGTTGAACAACCACAGCCGCAACAACAATCACATGTGCAAGTACAAGCCCAAGTACATGTGGAAGGAGAGGCAGCGCAAGGAGATGCGCAAGCAGAGGTGCATGGAGGGTCACAAGTGCCCACAATAGTTGTTCCTCCCGAAGTAGGGGCACATCAGGAAATCGACAATCAAGGCGAGGTATCATTTGAGGAAGCCACTCCTCCTGATGATCCTTCATTGTCTTCCACACCCCTAGCAAGGAAGAGATCAAGGGTGGTGTCTACATCTTCTTCAAGCACACCTCCTTCTGATGATACGGATCAAACTTGGGAACCAGCACCACAGCCGTCTGAGAGTGAGGCACACCATGATCCAACAAAGGTAGTTAAGCGTAAAAGGAAGCTCGTCCAAAGTCTCAGAGTTATGGAGTGTGATGAGGCTCAACAAGAAGTGGCGGATACTGCTGCTGATGAAGGCTCTGCCAACGACGACCCAGTCATCATAAAGGTCACTGCAGCCCCAGCGGGCATGCAGCAAACAGACATTTTGACCCTAGCCCGAAGAGCTGCTGAGCGTGATGATGATGATGATGATGTTGTCGATGAGGAGGCAGTGGAAACACCACAATCATTGGAGTTAAGTAGTACACCAACTCGTCCCGCTTCCATATTTCTTTCTGGCAAGAAGAGACCTCCGTCAACCTCGACCTTAATTAGTGGCGGTGAAAGTGCAAAACGTACAAAAGTTGGGCAATCCAGATCCTCCACTTCATCTGGCATTAGCTTCATGACCACCACCACCAGTATCGCCGCCTCCTCCAGGTCCCACAGACACTTCAAGTCCCCAGTTTGGGACTTCTTTACTGTTTGTCAAAAAAATCCAAAGTTTGCCATTTGTACCCTTTGTAAGGTTGCAGTTAGTCGTGGTAAGCCAGGTACCAACTATGGTACCGGAGGCCAGAGAGGTCATCTTAGGAGACAGCACACTGTCAAATGGTTTGCGCACCTAGATGCGATCAAGAAAGGCCGAATTCAAGGAAACGTTGATGTTTCATCTGATGATGACGAGGAGGAAGAAGACGTGTCAAACACTTCCCTTACACCCAGTACCCCTGTCAGCAGCACACCCAATGTGAGGCACACTAAGAGTGTTGGAGCGAGTGAGACACCAACGCACAAAAGTTCACCAGCGAGCAAAATTGGGTCAACGAAGTCATTATCAGCCCGTAAATGCTTGGTCCAGGGCAACATTAGAACAATGCTTACTTCAGACGTGCCATATGAACGCAACCACCCACTGACGCGTCTGTATAACACTAAGCTGGCTAAAATGCTAGCTGTGGACCTTCTCCCTTTTTCTTTTGTAGAAGCGGTAGGTTTTCTAGAATTAGTGGCAACGCTCTGCCCTAAATGGAAGGTTCCTAGCCGGTTCTATTTTGCCAGAGTTGCGGTTCCAGCACTACATGAAGATGTGCTGGAGGCGATTGGGGCAGCTTTGCAGAAGAGTGCTGTTCACACAATACATCTGACAACAGACATGTGGACCAGTGGCGCAGGCGCTGATTACATGTGCATCACTGCACACTGGGTCTCTTTTTCAGGTGTTAAAGCAAAGCTAAACGCAGGTGTTGACCCGGACAAAGTTTTCAAAGCTGCTCGGAAACATGCAACACTAGCCATGTTTGGCTTGGAGAAAAGTCACACAGCAGAAAACCTTTTGGAAGAGTTTGACAAAAAGGTCTTCAAAATGCTATCCCCCCAAAAACGCAAGATTGGTTATGTTTCCACGGATAATGGCGCCAATGTAGTTAAGGCCATGTGGCAGGGTGACTATTTTAGAGTGCCGTGTTTGGCGCACTGTATCAACCTGGTAGTTCAAAAATTCTTGAGTGATAAACACAGTCCAGCGTTCGAGGTAATGGCCACCTGCCGCAAAATGTGCAACCATTTCAGCCATTCTTTTAAGGCCCGGAAGCATCTGAGGAGACTGCTACTTGAACGTCAAATGCCAGTGAAAGCACTCATCCAGGAGGTGGCAACACGTTGGAACTCAACCTTCTACATGCTTGAGCGTCTGTATGAGCAGTATACGGTACTCGATCACTATTTCTTCACCGAGGGTACATCTCAGAAGGAGGACATGCGGTTGGGTGCGGCGCAATGGGACATAGTTAAAAGCCTGACAGACATGCTTCGTCCTTTTGAGTTCTTCACGCGTGCAGTCAGCCAGGAGGACTGTAATTTGGGAAAAGCTATCCCATTGTTGTGCATGCTGGAGCACCAACTGATGGCGGTGTCTTCTGAGTTTGAAAAAGATGAAAAAAAAAAGACCATTTTATTTTGTCTGAGAAATTATTAGAGCGCCTACGTGGTGATGAACGTCTTCAAAAAATCAAGTCAGAACAGCATTACATTTGTGCTACTATTCTGGATCCACGCTACAAAAAGGCGCTGGCAGGCGAAGCATTCTTTCCTTTTGCTGATGCAGATGTTCAAAAGTACAAACATTGGTTAGCCTTGTCAGCCAAGAGGTTTGAAAAAGAACGGCAGGTTATTGAAGGAGAAGCAGCATCAGCAGGCCATCCCCAGTCACAAGAATCCACTTCTGCACCTGTGGCTGGGGCACAAGTGACCTCTCAGCCGTTAAAGACACCGGCAACTGGATCATCTTCTGCACCACACACAACACTAACAGTGGCTGCTGAGGAGGATTGGCTAAGTTTGCTTGGGTATGGTTCTCGAAAAAATGTCAAAGGCACAGCAAAAAGTAAGCAAAGTGGAGGAACCGTTGATGACCTTGAGTCGATGGTGCAGGACTATATGAATGACTCAACAGAGGTCTTTCTTAATGATGAGCCATTGCAGTATTGGCATGGCAAAAAACAATTGTGGCCACAGCTCTCCAACCTGGCTATAAACTATTTGTCTTGCCCACTCGCTAGTGTGTCTTCTGAACGTGTTTTCAGTGCTGCTGGTGGCATTGTAACTCCCAAACGGAGCCGCCTCTCGCCCAAAAATGTGGAGCGGCTGACAATGATCAAGATGAATCAGCACCTCATACCACCAGATTACAAAGTACGAGAAAGCACGCCGCATGAAGACGAGGAGGACGGCAACGTAGATGAGGGGATTTGTTCTCTGTTCGGTGGCACTGACCTCATCCTGCCTGAATTCGCAGAGTATGATGACGAAATCTTGTTCTTATTCCCTGACACCGAGCCCTGAAAATGAGACAATCAATCAAGAACTTTCTTTTTCTTCCTTATTCACTTTTATTCCTGTGTGCTGTGTGTCTCTCTTTCTTTGTTTTGCACAGTTAATTTAATTCAAACTTTAATCACCTAATCCCAAAAACAAGACCATCATCAGAACTGTCTTCACTTGTTTGCTTATTGATTTGAAGGTGCCGCAGTCTACATTCCTCAGGTTCACAAGTTCTGAAGAACATGCTCCTCTATCCTCCTCCTCCAGACTGCGATTTCCCTCAAAGCAGAGTGCTGGATTACGCCCAATGAAGAAAGACTCAGCACTTGTGGGGGTGTTGTACTTCTTTGCGGGTGAGTTGACGGATTTGGGCCCATTGCTGTGAAGCTCTAATAATGGACAAAAATGTTTTGGACCAAATATGAGGTGGAAATTTCTTGCCGTTTTTGCTGACTTGCTTGCCTTTGGGGTGCTCTTTGGCGGGGTTCCGGGTGTTTGTGGGTGATTTTTGGTGTCTGGGAGCACTGCTGCGACAGTCTAATCTTGCTTGCATTTGCTTTTCAGGAAATCCGTGGTGGAAAACAGGAGTTATGATGATTGATGATGATGACCTAGCTGCACAGCGGCGCGTTTGGACCGAAGGCCGAGAGATATTGTAAGTATGAGATTTAGCTTTTTCGCTGTTTGGGGGTGTTGTCGGGTGGTTTTTTCCGGGTGGGTTGGCGGGTCTTGCCTGGGGCATTCCTGGGAAGGTCTAATACCGGATAGACGTGTTTTGGACAAAATCCTTAAGGAACAGCCTTTTTTTTGCTATTTCTTCTGTCATTTTGCTCAATGTAGCGTTTTGGGGGGCTTCCTGCTGTTCGTGGGTGGGTTGCGGCCGGGGTCTCTGTCGAAGCACTGCTGCGACAATCTAATCTTGATTGCATTTGCTTTTCAGGAAATCCGTGGTGGAAAACAGGAGTTATGATGATTGATGATGATGACCTAGCTGCACAGCGCCGCGTTTGGACCGAAGGCGGAGAGATATTGTAAGTATGAGATTTAGCTTTTTCGCTGTTTGGGGGTGTTGTCGGGTGGTTTTTTCCGGGTGGGTTGGCGGGTCTTGCCTGGGGCATTCCTGGGAAGGTCTAATACCGGATAGAAGTGTTTTGGACAAAATCCTTAAGGAACAGCCTTTTTTTTGCTATTTCTTCTGTCATCTTGCTCAATGTTGCGTTTTGGGGGGCTTCCTGCTGTTCGTGGGTGGGTTGCGGCCGGGGTCTCTGTCGAAGCACTGCTGCAACAATCTAATCTTGATTGCATTTGCTTTTCAGGAAATCCGTGGTGGAAAACAGGAGTTATGATGATTGATGATGATGACCTAGCTGCACAGCGCCGCGTTTGGATCGAAGGCCAAGAGATATTGTAAGTATGAGATTTAGCTTTTTCGCTGTTTGGGGGTGTTGTCGGGTGGTTTTTTCCGGGTGGGTTGGCGGGTCTTGCCTGGGGCATTCCTGGGAAGGTCTAATACCAGATAGAAGTGTTTTGGACAAAATCCTTAAGGAACAGCCTTTTTTTTGCTATTTCTTCGGTCATCTTGCTCAATGTAGCGTTTTAGGGGGCTTCCTGCTGTTCGTGGGTGGGTTGCGGCCGGGGTCTCTGTCGAAGCACTGCTGCGACAATCTAATCTCGATTGCATTTGCTTTTCAGGAAATCCGTGGTGGAAAACAGGAGTTATGATGATTGATGATGATGACCTAGCTGCACAGCGCCGCGTTTGGACCGAAGGCCGAGAGATATTGTAAGTATGAGATTTAGCTTTTTCGCTGTTTGGGGGTGTTGTCGGGTGGTTTTTTTCGGGTGGGTTGGCGGGTCTTGCCTGGGGCATTCCTGGGAAGGTCTAATACCGGATAGAAGTGTTTTGGACAAAATCCATAAGGAAACACCAGTTTTGGCACTTTTTGTAAGTTAGGGTTCGTTAGGGTTAGCCCTAGCAGCAGGATTGCATGTGTTTCGGGGGGTTCTATTGCAACGCAGTTCTGGTGTTGTAGAGCACTGTTGGAGCGATGCTGGCTATGGATACTATTGCTTGCTTGCAAGTGGTTTGAATACAATCCACGGTCTGTATTTGGGCCTACTGTTACTTTCAAAGTACGTTTTGTAACCATTTTTCTGCTAGGCATCGTTTTTGGAGATCTGATTGGGGTTCTTCTACATTTTTGCGACTGGCTTTAGTAAGGGTCTTGGTGGGAGCATTGCTGGGAAGGTCAAATTTTGTTCTAAAACACAGTTTACAGTACACCTACCTTGAGGGGAAAGATCCGCTATAATATTTTGGCCATACTTATTTATCCTTAAAAAGGTGACTCAGACAGAGCACGCAATTTCAAAAATATTGTACTGTCTATTAGGGAAATCAAAGTGTCACTTTTTGAACCACACAGCGTACATACCTTTTATTTATTTATCAGTGGTATTGTAATAGCACTTCCTGTTTTCCGTTCAATAATTACAGGCCGGGTTTCAGTCAACATCCGCCAGGCAGGCAGTGGACAGGGTGTCTTCTGTCAGTGGTCACCAACATTGATGGACGAAGCGTCAGCTGGAATGGAGGAGTGCCGCCAATAAGAGGAATTGTTTGCTGCATGCAACTTACTTACCAAATTCAACAGGACAACTCCAACAACATACGCAATACAGATGCAGTATCCATTGTTTTATTCTATGAGTGTGACTGCATGTGCTTAGCTTTAGTTTGTAACCAAAGATTGTCTTTATCTTCAATTATTGTTTGTCCATGCTCTGCTTTTTTTTCTTCTCTCAACAAAACCTACCCAAAAAGAAACCCCCATTCCCATCCATTTTACAAACCCTAACCCTCTTCCCCCGGGCTGTGTTGTTTTGCTTGATGTCTGACTAAAATGACATCAATAATTCCACACACTTGCTGGGGAGGATAAGGTCATAGCAACAGGCTGGTGAAGGAATACGAGGATATCTTCTAGACTTACTCAGCTTCAGTACTATATCTTCTAGTAGTAGTAGCCAATGTCAAATAAATTCAACGCAAGTACTAGTTATACTTGCAAGCAAATACTTTACCATTTGTTAGGCTACATTATGGCACTGTTCTAGTGTACTGTCACCTGCTATATTCTCGATCGTACCGTAACCGTTGTAATGCTACAGTAAGGACAAACAAGGTTTCGTTTTCTTTTTTTCCATAGGCATGCAACTGCCACTGTGTCACACCACTAGTACCACCGCAATGAGGAAATGTCACCTGCCCAGGATTGACAACGTTAATCCCCATTTCACGTGGAGCCAGCCTGGGCCTAGCCCGCATTTCTAACACAAATTACAGGTAAGATAAGCGTTTGGTGGGAGGTAGTATAATGGAGTATTATTTCGGAGTAGACAAGAGATTGACGGTTGTACTACTAAAGTCCTACGACTGTTCAGGAAAACAAAGTTACTGTTACACCCCTGTCCCCCACCCACCAGACTGAAAAGCAGTAAAAAACAGGTATGGTCAGATAAAGTTTAAAAATGTATATTTATGTAGCCCTAACAAAATAATCTCCCTCAAGACCCACCCTAACCCCAACGATTGTCTTTGAAACGTCCCAAAACGATCCCAACTCCCAAATCCCACCCCCCAAAAGTCTATAAAAAAAGGGCAAGGGACACTCCACTACTGGAGGGTGCTGGTGCATTTTGCGGCATGGGCATCATACTCCTTGCGGAGGGTGGCAAGCTGGGAGCGGAGGCCCTTCACCAAGTTCTTATACTTCTGGACCTCCTGCTCCAGGTTGGACATTCGGACTCGTAGGCGGCGTTGGCGTTCCTTGCAGCTCCTGTGGGGGGCAGCTGGTCTTTCTGTTGCTTGGCGGTGGCGGTTGGCTTTGTTAGCCCGGCTCGGTCCCGCTGGAGCACTGCGCATGCTGGCGTCCCGTGGGGTCACGGAGGAGGATGCAGCGGTCTCAGTCGAGGATGTTGTTGTTGCACCGCTCGACTGCGTGTCCTCCTCCTCCTCCAGGGCCACCAGCCGCCGATATTCGGCGACAGTGGCATCCAGCCTCCGTTGCCGGGCCATTCTAGCCTGCTCTCTCCGTGTTGTTGATTTGGAAGGAGCAACTATATGAAGAAAGAAAGACATAGTCTGTAACCAATGCTCCTTAGCATTAATAACACAAAGTGATTGAGCCGAAAGTTGGGTCACAGTACAAGTAGCAAATTGAAAGCACAGTACATAACTATTGAGGACAGTATCTATGTAACCTCCCACTTCTGCATCCTTGCTCTAACATTAGTGGTAGTTTAATGAACAAATTCTACGACCACTATGGACTTCCATTACAGTCGACTATGACAGTACACCAGTCTTATTCTTCTTCTTCTCTCTTGTTTAGGAAAATTGGTACGTTATCTTATGCAAGCCGGCAGAATGACATGGACAGCACAGTGAACTTGCACCCGAGAAAAAAAGTTGCACACCATGATGAGTGAGACAGACTTGCGTTACTGTACCGGTCCAGTACATGCAGGTGGTGAAGCTATTACTTTTCTATTACGGGTGGCACTGAGAATACTCTGTTACAAGGGCTACTGCTTAATTAATTTACCTTTCACCCTACAGTGCAAATGAGTACTAGAAAAGGAAAATGAAGAAGCTAACTAATTTGATTATCTATCACTTCACATGGGACGTATTTGATGACATATGGGATGACTTTAGGTGCTTTGCTTAATATTGAGTGAACAGTGATACACCCACACATGAATGACGTACTACAAGTAAACTAAAGTTATTAAGAGAGGTACGGAGTGTCCACCGTAATAACCAGATATATGCTGTGATTGCAGACGCAATACAAAGTACTGCTACTATTCATGGTAGTATTGGACACATTTACAATTTCTTTTCCTTCCCTGCACTGGAACGGACGTGCGGGTGCGGTGGTACATGCTCTTCAAGGTAACACTTAGTTCATCCAGCGACCATCTACTCTCTCTAGATACACATGTGCTATCTAAGAGTCAGAGAATACCATGCTCCAGGCATCCATTCAGTCAAAGTATACGCACACATACAGTTTCTGTTTCACCCACCCAGGCTGCTGTCCTTCCACCCATCCTTGCTTCATCATTGACCCAGCCATGCACCATACCATATTCTTTCCTTCCCAGCCACCTCAGGGGCCAAGCAAACACATATCGTTCTTCTTTGCCAGCCATCATACAATTTCGCGTCCCACTTACTTACACCCTTCTTTCGCTTTTCGTTCATCCCATCCATCACGTTCGTCTAAGAACTTATTGGGATTCTTCTCACCAAAAACTTCACAGCTAAGTCGAAGTACATTTCGAGGAGGCTACTACCTGGTTGATTTGTAATACACCCGTGCAGAAAGCACACTATGCAGTCTTCAATCTCAATAAGTAAGGAATATATAGCTTACCTGTTTCCGCCACCACCGTTTGAACCCCCACAGGACCGTCCGCCGGCTCTTGCACCGCCTCCTCCCCAGAGTCCTCCGAGTCCTCGCCCAACACAGCCACCTCCGCGCTGGCCCCGTCACCAGATGTTACACCTACAAAGTACATTTAAGAATGTTAGAATACACCACTCACTACTATATAATATTTGGTCTAGGAGAAATGTTAAAAAAACAGAATACAATGTAATAATTTGTGACTGTCTACTCCAAAGTAAAAATGTCCCTTTTTCCAGGGAAGGCTGTTGTCTTGCTGCACTTTTATGCACAACTGATGAATGCTTGCTTTTTATTTTTAACACGCACCACTTTTTCTCCTAACAGACAGAAGCTTGACTCCTAAGAACACAACCAGGATCAAGTTCAAACCAGGTGAGAGCTCGGCTCGACCACAAGAAATGTGTCCAATTAATCGTCAGCACTAACCACTTTTCCGTTTTCAGTTAAATAGTTTTATGAAAAAGTAGATTTTAATAAATGTGTTTACTTTTAATAAAGCTTTTAAACTTAAATAGACTCTGTGGTTTTTGGTCCTCCAGACTAGAGTGGATGAGCTAAAGGTTTTGGAATTTTTGCAAGCATGAGTGCCTCTGACACTTCTTGACTGTGCTGTGACTCCGTACTCTCTTGTCCTGCGTACGATAATCTAGAGATCATTGGGGATCAATAATCGGTGACTTCGGGAGCTGAATGACTCTGCCACACTATCTAGTCAGTAAGGAGACAGTGCATAGAGCTATTGCTGAATAGAATGGGAGTCCAATGGAATTGCCAAATGTCCAATCTTAGTTAGCTACACAGACAGACTAATAAGAATAATCTAGTAATACCACAGGGAGTCATATTAGAGCCAGGATAAGAATTTATATCCAGTCTACAAGAAGATCAAAGACGATTTAGAAAAAATCGAATGAGGAACGCTAGGAAAAAATAGGTACTCTTTATTACAATTAAAACTTACTGGGGCCAGCAAAGGAGCCCTCGCCTGCCCGATCCTGGCCTGCATCCTGAACAGCACCCTCCTCCTCCTGTGTCCTCTTGCCCTTGGGGGGAGCTGATGTACAACATGAAAGAAAGAAAGACCAGAAAACATGGATGAGATTTGTCAACCAAATCAACCATTTCAAAAGAACAATAACAACATTTTTTGGAGAAATAGCAAATAGATAGACAACTATTCCACGGGATCTATCTCATGTGGTATACTACGTTATTCGTATTGCCTGATTTGCGGACCGTTGACTTAGAAAGTTCCTATGTAACTCAATAAACAGACTACTAAAGAGGTTTGCCTAGGCCTGGCACTGCAGGCAGCAGTCCGCAGCACGCGAAGTGACAGACAAAGTCCATCCTGCTTGCAGATCAGTGAATACTCAAACTATCAATCCACCCACCACCACCACTATTTCTTCTTATAGCCATGTGTCTAAAGGAAGGAGTGGACTTCAGTCTGTTGGGGCTGATTTAGAAGTCCCTTGCGGCTCATTTTCCTCCATTGTTGCGTGACTTTTGTGACGCTGCGGCAGAACAAAAGACTCGCCATGGTGTTGGTGCGGCGTATATATTAAAAAAAAAGAAATTATGGGCGATGCATCACGTTGTAAAGCCCTGCGCCATCAGGGGGCGTTCCGGCGCAAGGGAGGGCGTACCTGCGCAGGGACGAATCCTAAAAGTGGCTTAGGGAAATCTACAAGATGTCAATCAGTCACTTTTAAGACAATGATGCATGAGCCAAACCCTGCGCGCTTGAAGCCGACGTACGGCTTGATGCAGCATTGGGGAGATAGGGTACCCCAGAGCATTGCTGGAGCTGCGCCATCGTTGGCACGCAACTCCAGCAATGCGCCGCCTTTACGGCACAGATGCGTAAGGCTTCTGTGACGTTTTGGGCCAATGGGTGGTGGTGGCATGGCACACAATTACTGCCGCATCCCTGCTACTTTGCAGGGATGCGCCGGTAATTGAAAATATGACCCTTAGTGTCTAGCATTACGCAGTTCTTATCTTTACACTACACTCATACATAATTTCTCAGGCCAATGAAATTAACACAATGTACAAAACAAATAAGCATAGTAGCAAGCAAGGCTACTGAGAAGGAGAGCAGTGCACCTGAAATGCATAGAAGATTTTGAAATATAATTTACCTACAATGTAATCGGCAGCATTATTGCTCTTGGTAAAGAACAAAGATTTGCAAATAACAGAGCCGGATAAAACAGAGTAGTGATGAATAGCTACTACTACTCACCAAGCCCGGGGACCTCTACGCCGAGCGCGCCCAGCAAGTCCCGTTCCCGGTCCATGACATCGGTCCAGCGGTGGGTGGCCTGGTTATATGTGCGCCGGACCCCAGAGAGCTTATACATGGCCCGGCACACCTTCTCCCACCGCTTCCGGCGCTCCCGGATGCCATAGCCAGTCACGATCTTGCCGCCTCCCAGGATCGTCTTGGGGAGGCGGCGCTGGACGTGGAAGATGAGTGCCGCCACTTCCTCCGCGCTGAAGATCTCCCGCGGCACCACTTGCTCCCCCCTCAAACGCCCGCACGGGAGCCGGGCACGGGGTGCGGGACCCTTCCCCTTCTCAGGGTGCTTCCCGGCTCCCTTTACCATGGTCTGGGCAGAAATAAACTTAAATGATAAAGAAGAAATAGAATAGTGAAGAAGAAAAGAAAAGAGTTTAAAAAAGTAGTTTAAAAGTAACTAAAAGTAGCAGAAAACACAAAAATATACAGCTAGAAAAATAGAGGGATAGATAATAAGTATAATAGATTAAATAAACTTCAAACAAGCAAAGGATGGCAGAGATTCAGAGAGGATACAGAAAGCATGCCCAGAACCATAGCAATGAATGAGAAACAAGATGGCCGCGCCCGTTCACAACCGCGTGGGTAAGTTCGCGCGAGATTTTCCTCGCGAGCACGCGCGAAATTGTACTAGCGAGCAGCACAGTTTGCGAGATTACACATAGCGGCCGGAAACGGAATTACGTCACGCAAACAAGATGGCCGCGCCCGTGTACGACCGCTAGGGTAACTTGGCAAACGTATAGCGACAAGCGCCTCGCGAACACGCGCAAAAGCACGCGAACATACACGTTGCAAAAAAAAAATAAGTGTATTCGCAAGCATTCGCGGCTCCCGAAATCGATCTCGCACGGATTCGCGCCCCAAAAAACGCGCAAAATTGCAGAAAAAACGGTTTTTGCTAAACTGAAAGCAATGAGCAGGTGCAAAAGTTCAAACTTAACATTTGTAACATTCACTGTAGTGCTTCCTGAGGGGCCCCTCCAGAGTTTGCAACTATTCTATGACCCTGCTATGACCCAAACAGCAGGCTCATAGAATAGCTACAAGTAGACCATAAAGGTCCTGTGAAAAAAAATTTCACTGCAACAGAAAGCAAATTACAGATAAGGAAGGAAGCAGGTGCCAGCCAGACTGGAACTTTCTAAATAACTGACACATTAATCAACCACCAATTAATTCATGGCAGTTGAAGTAGGGGAGGTGTGCTTGCTTTTTTCACCCCCCATAAACTACAGTGATAAACAAACCTAATGGGTGGCAGTGAGGATGTACCAGAGGGTGGCATGGGTGTCCCAGAGGGTGGCAGTGGTGAAACAGAGGGTGCTGTGAACCTGTGATGATAAACCAGACGTAGAAACAACATAGTCGCGGCCGTTGCGTGCCGAAAAGTAAGTTCGCAATTGCGAAATTGTCCCAAAATCGTCGCGAACGCGCGCCAACACAAAAAACGGGAAAATCCGCAAATCCGCGAGAGTTTGCGTATCTTCGCGGATTGCGAATCCGTAAATCCGCAATTTCGCGTACGCGAGATCCGCTAGATCCGCCCATGCTTACTCTAGTGGCAGTGGTTGCAAGGTACCTATATGGTCATGGGTTGTTGGGGGCGCTTAATGTGACTGAAGCACAATGGTATCACGGGTAATGGGGAACAATGGTGATGGAATCTTAAGCGTGATAGATCAGCACAGGGGTAAAATAACAGACTCAAGTGTCAAGGAATTTGAGGGATTATGAAAACTCAGTCATGGCATAGTTGCAGTCCATGAAGCACCACATGGGTAATACAACATAATCCCTGCAAGTTAAGCCCACTGCCCTTAGGGCGCATGAGGGGGTCATGGCAATGACAATACTTTTGGTCTTACATAGGTGGAACACTGTATAGTCTACATGATGTCCTGAGGTTAGAAATAGAGGAGCGTATATTGGCAATGGCCACACAAGGCCACACAGATAGTCTCCCTATGCCACAGCTATGTTTACAAGTACATTGCAAGATTTGTACAGTATCCAACATAACACTTTAAATATGTTAATGTTGGGGGCGTGGCTAGCGGCCGAGTAAGATGGCTGCTGAGTGAAGGAGCTCCAGGGGAAGCCGTAGACTTCCACGTCAATCTGGCCAATTATCCGATGAACAGGTATATCCCAGGGGCCTGCGCTGGGGCCCAGGACTGAGCAGCAGCGGTAGGCGCAACTCCGGTTGACATTCGACACCGGGTTCCAGCATCACCAGACGACGAGCCACAGCGGCCTACATCCTGCGCAGCAACCGGGGCATAAATTACTGGGTGATCCCGGTGCATGATGCACAGACGGCGGATCGCACAGTGAAGGAGGTGCCAGAACCACCCCAGGTACCAATGGGAGAAGGTGGGACCCACGAGTGCACTGAGGAGCTGGTGTCTGCCCGCAATACAGGGGCAGCAACGAATGGAGAGGCGGAGGCGAGGTGAGGCCTGGTGACTGGGGCAGAGCCGGGGACTATATTACGCGAGGCACCGCCCCCCCTCTAACTGCCCATCCATAAAGCAAACTCCTGCACCTTAAGAGACCCTGGGAGCCTGAGCGGCACGGCAACACGTAGCTGGGGCGGAGCGCACTCTTGGTCAATGGACACATAGTTAACTCCGGTGGCTGTGAGTTGCACCGGACATACTAACAGGCAGTCAGTCACTGGCTCACCTGCAGACATTGCGCACCTAGATAAGCCCTAGCAGAACTTGCCATATCGAGTAAGGGGCCCCTAATAATCTGCGGACCACAGGGACCAAGAGCCCGAGCGAGACGGCAACTCCGAATAGAGGCCTACCTTGGCAACATCAAGCGACTCCATGGCAGGCAGGGGCCTGCGGACTCAGAACACGCAAACCAAACTGGACAAATATGCCTATGGCAAAGACTTTCCGCCACTTCCTGAGGGACGCAACTCCTCAGGGAAGGCTGCAGATGGCGATGGGTCCAAGAAAGTGACACTGGAAGATATCATGGCGGCCCTTACGAGTGTCCAGGCTACAGTGGGGTCGATCTCCACGGATGTTTCCCTAGTAAGGGCCGACTTCCAGAAAATGACGGCCAGAGTCACAGAAGTCGAACAAGTCACCAAAACTTTAGTGACGGACACAGTTGCACTGCAGAAGGCGGTGTCCCGACTCGAAAATGACAATAGGTTGCTGACGGAAAGGCTTGACGACCAAGAAGGGTGCTCCCGCAGAAACAATGTTCGCACTCTTGGAATTCCAGAGAATGAAGGCGCTCCTGCAATGGATCTCTATGTTGAAGACCTGATCAAGACCCGGCTGCAGCCCAAAGGCCTTTCAAATTTTTTTTTGTAGAAAGGGCCCATAGAGTCCCGGGCGCCAAATCCAAACGGGGGGCACCCCCTAGACCGGTGCTTGCCCGCCTGTTCAACTTCCGCGATAGAGACTATTAAACTGCGAGAGTCTCCCCACCGATTCGAATCCAAAACTCAACGGTCTCCTTTTTTCCGGACTACACGGCAGCGGTCTCATGGCGCAGACGAAGTTTCCTGGAGGTCAAAAAGCACTACGGGCTCAGGAACTACTATACTCAATGTTATTCCCTGCAAAACATAGGGTGGTGGCGGAGGGCAAAACGTGGTTTTTTGAAACGCCGGAAGAGGCGCACAACTGGCTTGAAGGGTTGCGACGAGTGGACAGGCCGCCCAGCGGAAACAGAAGTCAGCGCCGAAAGGACGAGAATACTGATATCAGCAGCCAAGATCCGCGACAATCAGACCCGGACTTCTCGCAATGGTCAGAAGCAGACGATCTGGGCCATGGCTAGAACTACCAGTAAAATAACAACCGGGCACTAGGCGCCCATGTAGGAAAGAGCCACAGACATGCCGACTTTGGACACTGGGCTGACGCAGGATCTGGAAGGAAGGGAAGGGCTGCGCTCCCCCTTGGACTTCTTACCCCGCCAAGCAAGTACACTGTTCGGGGCTGGGATGAAGCACTCTGCTGAGTTGGGGTGGCGGGCGGTTTCGAGTCCGTCAGGCAGGGAGGCAGGGTGTGAGGGCGGGATATGGGGTGGGGAAGTTTGGGTTCCGATTGTTTTTGTTCTATTTTGTAACGGCACGAATGACAAAGCACACAGCCTTCTGGCTGGCAGCTCTCCGCATAACATGGTCAGGAAACAGATTATGCTCCGCAAGCACCGACTCCATGGCAACACATACCTCAGCTGACCATGACCTGGGCGCAACCCCTGAAGCTCAGGTGACCCCCCTCACGCTCTTAACTTGGAACGTCCATGGGCTAGGGGACAAAATTAAGAGGGGACTGGTATTACAGGCCTTGAAACGTCAGGCTCCCACGTTGGTGCTCTTGCAGGAAACACATCTCACGGGAACGGCAAGTAAGGCACTAGACAGATGGGGGTATAAGATGGTGGTGCACTCCGAATTCTCGACGGGCTCCAGGGGAACAGGCATCCTGGTGCGGAAAAATTCTTCCTTCATAATACTCCAAACCAGGAAAGATGATCAGGGTATATTTGCAGCACTACAGGGACAATGGGAAGGAAGGCTTATCAACGTGATATCTGTATACATCCCCCCGGCGCACCATGCGGTGGCGCTCCCAGCACTTAGCGACTTTCTACTCACACTACCGGAAGGGGACCTTATTATTGGGGGGGCTTCAATGCCACAATGGAGGCTAACTTAGATAGATATCCAGTCAAGACACAGACACCTGGGGTCTCTTGGTTGCAGAGCTTCGCGGAGGCACTGGGATTTATCGACGTCTGGAGACATGCCCATCCCGCAGCACACCAATACACGTTCCACTCTAATGCGCACAACAGTCTGTCTAGAATAGACTATTTCCTAACATTAGGCACCACCCTGCAGAATGTTGTAGATATTGTGATCAAACCCAGGGGCATATCCGACAACGCACCGATTGTATAGACCTTCTCCTACCACCATAAGTCCCGGCTGAGGATTTACCCTATATACCCCGGGTACCTAAAAGTCCCAAAAATTTGAAAAGAACTCCACAAAGCCACAAAATACTTTTTTGTGGAAAACGCTGCGTCTGTTAATTCCCCGTCAGTGGTTTGGGAAGCCTACAAAACTGTCATTAGGGGGCAAGCAATAGTATCCATCACAGGGCATAAGCAAGAAAAACAGAAAGAGCTAATGGACTTGGAGCTAGACTTGCACTCGGCTGAAACAGATCACTCGGCAGACCCTACACCTGACACAGCGCACGCTCTACACCTCAAACAGCAACGATACAGGGATTATTAATTGCGAAACAAAACAGTGTTTAAGCTTACGGCAACCAGGCATAGGATATATGATGTAGGGGACAAGGCAGGGAAACTACTGGCGTGGGTAGACAGTTGTGAAAGGAGTCCTAGGGGCATAGTGCAGATACGGACAGTGGAGGGGTGGCTAACGATGGACCCTCGGACCATAGTAAGTACACTAGCAGGGCATTTCCAAGAGGTTTACACGTCGACATCGGACATATCAGAGGCTGAGGCCACGGCAGCCATAACACATATAGAAATTCCCAGGCTCTCGCAGGAGACTTCTCTGGAACTGGAGGCGGATCTTACAGAGGACGAGTTGCAAGTAGCAATCCGTTCTCTGCAGTCAGGCAAGTCACTGATTTGATTTGATATGATTTTTATTTTTGTAAAGCGCGCGATTGCCCGTGGGCATGTTGGCGCTGGATCTGTTTCAGGAGACACATGGTCCAGTTTGCTCAGGTCTATCTTGCTTTGAACAGCCAGGTTTTTACTTCCTTCCGGAAGATGAGCAGAGAGGTGCTATTTTTAATAGTGACTGGGAGTAGGTTCCAAGTCCTGGCCTTGTGCAGTATGAAACTATTTCCTCCCCACATAGCCTGTCTAAACCTTGGGACCTGGAGCAGTTGAGACTGGCTAGATCTGAGGGTTCTGGATGGTTCATAGGGTTTAAGCCGTGTTCTAAGGAACAAAGGGCCAGAGCCATGAAGGGCCTTATAGGCCAGGCAAAGTCATTTAAACACCACTCTTTTGGGAATCGGGAGCCAGTGGAGGTGCTCCAGTCTGTGGGCTATTGGATCGTGCTTGGGGACGTCCAACACCAATCTGGCTGCTGCATTCTGTAAACGTTGGAGTTCAGCCATGATTTGGACCTGGGCCCCAGCATACAGCGCGTTTCCGTAATCTAGCCTTGATAATGCCAGTGCTGTTACAACCGTTTTCCTGGTGTCCAGCGGGATATAGGGTAGCAGCTTCCTTATCATTTTCAGAATATACCATACCGCCGATGTTAGTTTGCTGGCCTAAGCATCGAAGGAAAGCTTACTATCCAAAGTAACACCTAGGTTCCTTACCTTCTGAACTGGAGAAAGGCAATTGCCCAGGCTATCTGGCCACCATTCTGGTGTCCATACATTGGCGTCAGATCCAAGCAGCATTACTTCCCTTTTATCTCCATTCAGTTTTAGGCAGTTACTCGGCATCCACTGCTTGATTTGTGACATACAGGACTTGACTTTTTTTGCGGTTTGGTCAACATCGCTGGCTAAGGACACAACTATTAGTGTGTCATCGGCATAGGAGACAGCCACAAACCCACTTTCCCTTATGATCGCCGTTAGAGGTGCCACGTAAAGATTGAAAAGCGTGGGACTTAGGGAGGACCCTTGTGGCACCCCACATGGTGATTTGAAAAGTTTGGATCTTGCTTCTCCCAGCTCTACTGTGAAGGATATATTGCTCAGGTATGAGGCTAGCAGTGTGCGTGCTGAGCCCTGAACTCCTACCCTGGCCAGACGATTCAGGAGTGTCTCGTGGTTGACCGTGTCGAAGGCCGCCGAGAGGTCTTAAAGGACCAAGGCGGCCTTCCCTCCGGGGTCAAGCACGCTCCTGAGCTCTTCCACTTCCGTTAGCAGTGCCGTTTCGGTCCCATGTCCCTCTCGAAACCCGAACTGAGAGTGGTCTAGGATGTTTCCATCTGAGAGGTACTGGGCAAGTTGTTTGTTCAAAAGTTTTTCCACACCTTCGCCGCAAAGGGAATCCTTGCTATGGGTCTAAAATTGCCAGGGTCCTCCGGGTCTAGCTTTTTTTTTTTAGGAGTGGCATTACTGATGTAGATTTCCATGCTTCAGGGAAAACTCCTTATAAAATGATATGCCTAAACAGTTTTTCCAGCTGTTTGCTCAGTAGCTCGGGAAAAAGCTGTATCACCTTAGGCGGGCATGGGACCCAACGGGATCCCGATAGAATTGTACAAACAAATGGCGGAAATGATTAGTCCACACTTACTGAAGATGTACACTGACAGTCTCGAGAAAGGCGAGCTGCCGCTGGACCAACGGCTGGCCACATTAGTGGCTATCCCGAAGTCCGATAAGCCCCCATCCGAATGCACCCCCTACCGCCCAATGTCTCTGTAAAATGCGGAGGCTACAATTCTGGCCAAACTACTAGCGAACAGATTGATGGTGAACCTCCCACACTTAATCCACCCTGATCAATCCGGCTTCATGCCAAATAGAAACACCGCACTAACCCTCAGGCACTTGCAGGGAGCACTGGCTAAGGCACCATCCCTGTCAGAGCTGGCAGTTATCATATTCCTGGATGCGAGGATGTCTTTTGCAATGGTGGAATGGAATTACCTCTTTGCGGTCCTTCCACATTTGGGGTTTGGCCCTAGGTTTTGCACGTGGATCCGTCTCCTTACACAGGGCCCCTGGCATATGTGACAGCTAATGGGTACCTATCGGATGCTATACCACTGGCGAGAGGGACGCGCCAGGGATGCCCCTGTTGCCACTCATTTTCGCGTTAGTATTAGAACCCCTTGCGACGTGAATTAGAGGAGCTCCATTATTAAAAGGCATCCGATGGGAGGAAGGGTGGGAGGACCGTCTTTCCCTGTATGCTGATGATATTCTGGTGTACCTCACAGATCCCGAAAACTCCATATCAGTGCTCCTTAAGACATGTGACAGCTTCTGAAGGATATCGGGGTACACTATAAATTGGTCAAAGTCGGTCCTATATGTACTACAGGGCCCCGCACCACAGCTCCCAGACCGTTGCCCACTTGTAATCTCGCAGGATTCCTCTAAATACCTAGGCATACACATCACGACTGACACTGCAGATTCCTTCTCCTAAAACGTGGCACCCCCCCCCCCCCCGGAGCATCTCAAGAGAGACCTGGTGCATTGGGAATCCCTTCCCCTGACACTGTTGGGGAAGGCAAAACAACAGTTGATGGACAGAATGCAGAACAATGTCATACATTCACCCCAGTACAGATATCTGGGCCTAAATCCATAGTTTTTTTGCACTCCACACAACCCCAGTTCAGACATGGCCATATGCAAATCAGCCTTGACCCTATGCCTCATGGGAACAGTCCAGCCCGAACTGCCAAGCCGTGTCTTTCCTGGACCGGAATCAAGCATCCTAGGACCGGTTTCTGGCTATCAGCCATCTTCTGCAAGGATAACTTGACTCCAGTGGTGTGGAGAGCATGGGACTCACGTCTGAGCATACCCATCCCACTCGGGGTGACAAATGCAAAACAACAGTTGATGGACAGATGCAGAACAATGTCATACATTCACCCCAGTACAGAGATCTGGGCCTAAATCCATCGTTTTTTTGCACTCCACACCACCCCAGTTCAGACATGGCCATATGCAAATCAGCCTTGACCCTGTGCCTCATGGGAACAGTCCAGCCCGACCTGCCAAGCCATGTCTTTCCTGGACCGGAATCAAGCATCCTAGGACCGGTATCTGGCTATCAGCCGTCTTCAGCCAGGATAGCTTGACTCCAGTGGTGTGGAGAGCATGGGACTCACGTCTGAGCATACCCTTCCCACTCGGGGTGACAAATGCAAAACAATAGTTGATGGACAGAATGCAGAACAATGTCATACATTCACCCCAGTACAGAGATCTGGGCCTAAATCCATCGTTTGTTTGCACTCCACACCACCCCAGTTCAGACATGGCCATATGCAAATCAGCCTTGACCCTGTGCCTCATGGGAACAGTCCAGCCCGAACTGCCAAGCCATGTCTTTCCTGGACCGGAATCAAGCATCCTAGGACCGGTTTCTGGCTATCAGCCGTCTTCAGCCAGGATAGCTTGACTCCAGTGGTGTGGAGAGCATGGGACTCACGCCTGAGCATACCCATCCCACTCGGTGTGACAAATGCAAAACAACAGCTGATGGACAGAATGCAGAACAATGTCATACATTCACCCCAGTACAGAGATCTGGGCCTAAATCCATAATTTTTTTGCACTCCACACCGCCCCAGTTCAGACATGGCCATATGCAAATCAGCCTTGACCCTGTGCCTCATGGGAACAGTCCAGCCCGAACTGCCAAGCCATGTCTTCCTGAACCGGAATCAAGCATCCTAGGACCGGTGTCTGGCTATCAGCCATCTTCAGCCAGGATAGCTTGACTCCAGTGGTGTGGAGAGCATGGGACTCACGTCTGAGCATACCCATCCCACTCGGGGTGACAAATGCAAAACAACAGTTGATGGACAAAGCTAAAGCTAAAGAATGGTGATGGATTAAACCCAGATCAGTTGACTGGGGGTGAGTGTTAGATTTGCTCAAACGCTCCGTCCATCATCCCCTTTTGTATCGCTTTGTTCGCCCTATGTGTGGCAGGGTATGCTCAGACTTGAGTCCCTTGCTCACTTGGCCACTGGATTCAAGATAGCCTGGCTGATGAGTATTATGAATCCGAAACCGGTCCCAGGATGCTTGTTTCCGGTCCAGGGAAGACATGGCTTGGCAGTTCGGGCTGGACTGTTCACATATGGCATAGGGTCAGACTGATTTGCATATGGCCATGTCTGAACTGGGGTGGCTGAGTGAGCTAAAGAATGGAGATGGATTAAACCCAGATCAGTTGACTGGGGGTGAGCGTTTGATTTGCTCAAACGCTCCGTCCATCATCCCCTTTTGTATCGCTTTGTTCGCCCTATGTGTGGCAGGGTAGGCTTAGACGTGAGTCCCTTGCTCACTTGGCCACTGGATTCAAGATAGCCTGGCTGATGAGGATTATGAATCCGAAACCGGTCCCAGGATGCTTGTTTCCGGTCCAGGGAAGACATGGCTTGGCAGTTCGGGCTGGACTGTTCCCATGAGGCACAGGGTCAGACTGATTTGCATATGGCCATGTCTGAACTGGGGTGGCTGAGTGAGCTAAAGAATGGTGATGGATTAAACCCAGATCAGTTGACTGTGGGTGAGTGTTTGATTGGCTCAGACGCTCCGTCCATCATCCCCTTTTGTATCGCTTTGTTCGCCCTATGTGTGGCAGGGTATGCTCAGACGTGAGTCCCTTGCTCACTTGGCCACTGGATTCAAGATAGCCTGGCTGATGAGGATTATGAATCCGAAACCGGTCCCAGGATGCTTGTTTCCGGTCCAGTGAAGACATGGCTTGGCAGTTCGGGCTGGACAGTTCCCATGAGGCACAGGGTCAGACTGATTTGCATATGGCCATGTCTGAACTGGGGTGGCTGAGTGAGCTAAAGAATGGTGATGGATTAAACCCAGATCAGTTGACTGGGGGTGAGTGTTTGATTTGCTCAAACGCTCCATCCATCATCCCCTTTTGTATCGCTTTGTTCGCCCTATGTGTGGCAGGGTATGCTTGGACGTGAGTCCCTTGCTCACTTGGCCACTGAATTCAAGATAGCCTGGCTGATGAGGATTATGAATCTGAAACCGGTCCCAGGATGCTTGTTTCCGGTCCAGGGAAGACATGGCTTGGCAGTTCGGGCTGGACTGTTCCCATGAGGCACAGGGTCAGACTGATTTGCATATGGCCATTTCTGAACTGGGGTGACTGAGTGAGGGAAAGAATGGTGATGGAATAAACCCAGATCAGTTGACTGGGGTGAGTGTTTGATTTGCTCAAACGCTCCATCCTTCATCCCCTTTTGTATCACTGTTGGGGAAGGCGGCACTGTACAAAATGATGGCCTTGCCTCGGTTTTTGTATGCTCTCGAAAAACACGCCGCTTCCAGTGCCATTAAAATACTTTGAAACAAATAGCAGCGTCGGTGTCCACACTCCTTTGGGGTAACAGGCCGGCGCGAATAGCACAAACAAAATTGCACCGAAGCCGGTATGATGGAGGAATAGCACTCCCCAATATCCTGTTGTATTACTGGGCGGCACACCTTAAGGTCATTAATCAATGGATACACGCTTCACAGGCCGACCAAGCATATAGGGCAGATAGGGCTCAACTAGGAACAGGAAATATGCTCGCAGTCCTGTATAATAAAGGGCAAGCAGTAAAAATGGTGGGCCCCACCAAACACACGGCCATGCTATGGCACTCAGCGCAGACACGGTTGGGATGGAAGGGGATCATCATCAAACTTACCCCTCTCTGGGACACTAAGCAGTTGGGTCGCCTGAGTAATAGTAAGTGATTTGAGCAATGGGACAACATAGGTATTTCCACAGTGGGGGATCTGTGGGACAGAGGGAATATACTGCCATTTGACCAACTCAGGCAACAATATGAATTGGGCCTGACTGAGGCTTTCAGATACACACAAATACGCCACGCATTACTTGTGGTATTGCCACAGGACACTAAAGTCCCTAAAGCGTCCCCACTGGAAGATCTATTGCTTACAGATTACATTTCAAAACGCGCCACGTCCTTCACGTATCGCAAACTACTCAATAACCTGCCGGACCCTACAGTCTCACTACGGAACAGGTGGGGGGCGGACGTGGGGGACGTGGATGACACAGAATGGTAGGAGGCCCTAGCCTCGCCCAAAGAGGTAGGCATACCCGCAAGACTTAGACTGGTGCAGCTTAAGATCCTACAACAGATAAAAAAAAAAAATTTACCTCTTGACCTGTGCGGGGACTGAAATGGCAAACTAGGGCCAGTGCAGGCACACTTACCCCACGAGGCAACGATGTGACTGTTACAACTAGAAATGGATTCGACTGTAAACGTGTGTCTTACTGATAACCTATCTTTGCTGCTTGCCCCAGTGCTCCAACTATGTGTGTTGCTGTACACAGGATACCAATAAAATAGAAGAAAAGATTAAATGGTAAGGTGTAACTACATGTACTATCACTCCAGTGAAGGTAGCAGTCACTGATGCTTTACAGGTTTGCCGGGTGTCATCTTTCAGTATATGCACATATTTACAGCTGATGTGCATGGCTATCCACATGCAAAAGTGAAGGAACCCCTCTCTAATGCTGAGTAATGCAATGTAGGGACTATATATATATAGTGGCACTCAGGATTCATGAATAAATAAAAATAAAATCACACTTGTCTGGCCTACTTAAGCTGGACTCGTGATGGTCATACCATAGGCAAACAGATTTCGATTAGACTTTTTCCAAGGTGCATTGTGCCTGTGCCACACATCTTGTTTCCGACACAAAGCCCAAAAAGCAAATGTCTCTGCGCCAATAAATTCCAGGGTGGAAGTTGGCTAGTGTAGTGTGGTAATTGATGTCTGTCCAACAGTCACAGGGGTCATATTAGCTTAACAACACAGCATAATATTTGTCCTGTAAATTGGTAAGCATGATGCCAAATACACTATAGACTGGCTGAACCAGCCGGGATAGCTGCCAAGGTTTCGAATTGCTATTTGTGACGTTTTCATAATTTTAGTGAAATTATGAGTGAAATTCAACGAATATGAGTAACACTTTTTTGCAAGCAAAATCAAGCAGTAAAGAGGAGGGAAACAAAAACTATCAGAAATTACACCCATTTGAGCAACGTGACTGTGCCAGCAAAAGCACATTGTAATAGTATAGCAAGTCAGTGCAACAGTAGGAGATCATGACTTACACCATAGATGCCACATTTTCAGATTTTCCTCATATGCTATATACATATTTTGCATATGTCAAAATCCATCCAATTAAGCTTAATGCAGGATTTTATTTCCAGAAAATTCAGCAGTCCAGCCTAGCCACCTAGCTCGACAAGCATATAAACAGACAAAAAAAATCAACCCCACACACTGACCTGCAGTCTCAAGATCTGACTGCACTGGTGGCAGAACGGCAACTTAAGAGATACCTGCAACCTCATCTAAGGGGGCAAATCACTGTGGTCTCAGCAGTAACCCCCATCAGCCACGGCCGGTAGTGGGAGTACCGGCCGGGCGGTGATGTGGGGAGGGGGAGGGGCATGGTGGAGGGTAGTAATGTATGGATTACGGACTTTAAAAGGTAAGTAAACAAAATAAAATGAATTTCGTTGCACACATTGCATCACCAAATGTGATGTAGTGTGTGCAACGAAATTCGTTTTATTCATTTTTATGGTTACTGGTGAAGGGCTAATGGTTCCCTTTCTGCCTGGGATTACCAGCCAGGAATGAAGTGAAAGGGCACCGGACACTGTTGCAGGTCCCACTCAGGTGTCCTATATCCAATTAAGGGGTTCAGTACAAGAGTGGGGATCCCACGTGTAGGATCCTTGGACCTAGCTCTAGTGTAGGTATGTGACTTACTGGATCAGTGTACCCTTCGAGAAAGAAAATTTTCTTTCTAGTGTCCCCTCACTCACCAGGGTTGCCCCACGGTGACATGCTTCATCATTGGGGCCATCCCAGTTCTCTACGAAAAGGGGCGTGCTGCGACTCACGAACTACGCAGGAGCACTTAAGAGTGAAAGACTATGTGTGGTGCAAAGAAATATAGTGGTGGAGTGGGTGTGAGTTAGTTAAAAATACCGTGCTTAGTGGGCCTATCCAATTTATTTAGCTCCTATGCAGGTATGTTAAAAGTGGAGTTAGTGTCACTGTGGGTCAACCAATAATGCAGTTGATTCAGTGAGCGATTTTGGTCGACATGTTTCATGCTACCCCTAGCATTTTTTCGGGACCATGCAGGGACCAGCCCTGCATATGCCACTCCTATGTCCCAAGATATGGGAGCAGTGAATATACAACAATACAAATAATAATCTTAGCATGCATTCATATTGGAAATAGATACGTTTGTCTTAAATAGATGGTGCTGAAAAAATAAAGCATATCGTTAGTAACATACCTTCCCTAGTGGAAGGGACACATAGTGTATTCTCATGCCGCTCGCATTCCGTGCTTAGATTGATGGTTGCACCATATTGGCGCGTGCAGGCTTGCCAGTCTCTGTCCATATAGTTTGTGCTGCATGTTCGTGAATTCACACACAGAAACAAGACAGGACTTAATGTGACCAAGACGTTAGACACACATAACATATATTAAGTACACAAAAAATATGAAATGGAAAAGGGTTTCCAATATTTACTTAGTAAAGTGCGAAATGACACTTCATGGTCTCGCTGGGGGGGGTCAATTTCACTTATGGGACTCACTGCTGTAAAATGATGCACAGATGTGTTACCGGTTAGATCCATAGTCAAATGGTTATAAAGTTCGAACTCGTTTAAGTTTAGCCATATAAAGGACCTGCTTCGTCCATAATCGGCGCCAACAGTGTACTTACTTCCTGGCTGGTAAATCGCTCGAAAGTACCTACTCGGATACCTCCCCGGGACCGCATCTTACCCGTCTGCTGCTCGTGTGCTGTTTTTAATCCTCTACGACTTCCGGGAACCTCCTCTGACAGCTAGACTGTGCCGTTGCGGCGGCCATCTTGGAAGTATGCAATTGGAGGGATTAATAAAGTATTGAAAAAGCCCGTGATTATTCGAGGAGTTTGTAAAAGAATATTTCCATGTAGCGATTAAAAGGGCAAACGATGGGTCTCATGGGGTCCTTATATTTTTATCCGATCTCTGGTCACTTAATTCTACGGTAAAAATCAGTAAAATTAATAATATCATGTAGACACCATGCGGAAGGTAGTTAGTTTGCTTAGGAATCATTTGTCAACTGATATGATGGTGGTTAATATTCAAGGCAGTGAGGGTCCCCTTGTAGCTATCTATTGAAAAAAAAACCAACATTGAAATTATTATCGTGGGGTAAGGAGACTACAGTCGTGCAGTCGATACCATGGTTGTAAGTCAGTAAGAGTCCCCCTATGGCTCACCAAAATAGGGACAAAAAGAAAATTATTACCAAAGTGATCGAGATAGAAAAACAATTGTGATCGAGATAGAAAAACAATTGTAATTGTACAGTCTATATTCTTGATCAGCATTCTAAATAGGGCAGGTAATTCTCCGATTTTGAAGGAACAGAGCAAGTCCCCAGATCACTATCTTACTTAGAACCTGTCAATGTATTGCCCATTTATCTCACAAACCCAGTAGCCAAAAACATAAACGTGACAAATCAATTGATAAACAATTCGAAACAATTAAGATAAAGATTTGAAAAAGGGAATAGAAACCTCAACAGTGTGTGTATTATAAAAGTATACAATTTATTACAAATCAAATTAAAAACAGTAGATATACAGTGTAATAATAGTACCCAAAATCACAAACATCAATGGTTAAAAAATTTTTGTTAATCAAGTGAACACAATCTTTTTTTAAAAAAATTTTCAATTTTTAAAAGCAGTCAAAAAAATCACAGTTGTTGTAGGAGTCGACGCGGCGTTTCGGTGTTTGAATGATTTCACCTTCTTCAGGACAAACAATTCTATTTAAAAAAACATCACAATTAGGTACATGCTGTGATTCCATCCAAGTTACATTGTGTTTCATATTCTTACTGACACATAATTCGTTAAAGATCATGGGGCACATTTTGAATACACACTGGTCAATGTTTTCATTCTAGGGGTTTTACAAAAAGGCTTCATGGGAAATGTCGAAGGATAACTGGCAATACATATGGTTCTTAAGGTATGGTGATATCTAGTCACCATTTCGGTAGCTTATGTTACGTTGGTAATAAAACATATGGCATACCTGTGGGTCATTTATTTAACACTCCTCACTTTCATGATTTTCTAGAGGTAGTTAGGAGCGTAGTCTCTCTTATGTTGGAAACTGCTGGTCTTTGTTTGATTCCAGACACGAGTTCCTTAATATAAATAATTAACGGTCACATTATTGGTTTCAATTCAAGTTAAGCAAGGCTTCTCATTCAATTTGCCCATTAGTACTGTTAGGTCTAATTATTTTTACCTCCTCGTTGCAGGAACTTTTTCAATGATGAGGATACTGGAGGGGGGCCACCGTATTGATAATTAAAATAACTGTGAAATGAGAAAAAAGGATGTTGTACTTAGCACTTCTTGGTTGGAGTTATGCTTTTCCCATTGTGTCTTTATTAGAGACAGAATCCCAGGGTCTCTGTTGGTATATCCCGGGTAGTGAGTGGTATCTTATATGTTACAAAAGGAGGGGCAAGGTAATTCACCTTCACTTTGCTGGAAAAAACTGGTTCTCTTATTTAAGGGATTTTGTTAACAGTTTCTGTAATAGTACCATGGTATCTTTTGATCTTTCCCCTAGGGTTTTACAAATAATGGTTTCAGCATTTCATTTAGTCAATGCTACTCACTTTTAAAAATGGGATAATATGTCCCTTACTGCAGCGCCACTGGATGCCTTCAATTCTCCCGGCAGCGTCAGAGTATTGTTTTTGATTAAAAAACCAAGGTCTCTCTTCAATCCGACCTAAAAAGGTTATACAATGTTTGATGTTATTTTCGTCATATTTATAGACTTTATATGGCAAAAAATTAGAGGCAATCTATCTTCTAAATTGTACGGTCTGCTAGTGGCGGTTTGTGCCATTAATTTAGTTTTCAGTAACCTAATCTTGCAGTTTAGAAAAGGGTTTCCCTCGCAGGTCTATGGTTTCCTGCAGTTTTATCTGAGATCGAGATAATGCCAGTCGCTCAACGCTAAAGACAGAACTATGATTGTCCTATAGCTGTGTGCAGAGCCCGTGTGGTGCCCGCTTTCCTTCTTGCAATCCGCATCTAGTTTTAAAGCTTGCTAGCGCAGTCTCTCGCATTAAGCGTCGGCTGTGGTTATCAGCGCATACATTCTCGCTCTCACCGTGTTGGTTGTAATCGGCCTCCCTGCTCCCCTCTCAGTCCGGCTCGCAGTTTGTCAGTTATGCGGCTAGTGTTGATTCTGCCGTTTTTAGCCTTTGTTTGCGCGGGAAAGCATTAATTAGTCGGCGCGGGAGAATGTCGTGTTGCCTACGTCATCTCTCTCGGCGCTAAGCTGTAGTGAACTACAAATGTAGTTCTATAAACAATCCCCCGTTTTAATAATAGAAGGACCTGTCCCAGAAGGATTTAATTCCTGAACCTCTTACGTGATGAGTTATATTTCATTTTTAGCGCTATCGTATTCTATAACGAACGCGATTTCCCTATCGGAAAATTAGTGATATTTCATACTGAATTAATTGGTTTGTTAATATTCGCATCCCGCTATTTTACGGGGGACGTCTGGCTCTATTCGTGGGGTACTGGATATTAATTTCATGGTTGTTTGCAGCGGTTTTCTGGCTTTCAGCGAGATTCTGTCTACTCTGGTTACGCTAGGCGTCTTCTATGTTTACTCTTCCTTTTTGTTGTTGTTCACAGTTCCAAGACATGCTCCTTGTACAATATCTTTGCAAATATCTTATAAACTAAATGGTAACTGTTGGTGAGGGACCAGAGGTCACAGTCTCAACCGCATTTTTTTGGGGACCATGTGTAACAATGTCCAACACATTATTTAGGATCCATTGTCAACTTGTTTATCAGAGTCTGTGTATATAAGGGTCTTATTACATTGATCATTAGGGCTATTTACAAAATTCTTTCCCAGTCCTCTCTAGAGTTGAGGCCATCATTTACAGAATTAAAGCGTGACATATAGAATTGCTCGCGTTTTTTACGCTTTATATTAGTGTCACCTCCTCTCATGTTCTGGGTTATGATTTCTAGGCCACACCATTTTAGTTCATCTATTTTGTGGCCTGCTGTTTTCCAGTGTTCTGTGAGCGGTGCTCCAATTTTATTACACCGAATGGCAGACTTATGTTCGTTCAATCTTAATCTGATTTCACGTGATGTTTCGCCGATGTAAATATAGTCACATGGGCATCTCAGCAAATATATCATATTTTTAGATCTACAATTTATAAAGGATTTGATGTTATGTTTCACTTTCTTATGCTCGACGCAGTGGCCCTTGATTATATTGCTGCAATTTGAACAATTACTGCATGGGAAGGTGCCTACCGGAAGAGGGTTATTATCAATAGTTTTTTGGAAATGATGACTCTCTCTATACGTGTGGACTATGCTGTTGCTGATCGTCCTATTCCTTCTGCAAGCGAACAAGGGTTTTGGAATTGGTTGTTTATTTTTACTATTATTAACCAAATTCCAATTGCGATTAATTATATTTTTAATTTTGTTGCTCACTCCACTGTAATTTGTTACGAAGACTAGTCTTTTTTCTGTTTCCGGATTTTTTATTTTATTTTGAAATAGATTATCTCTATTGTAGTACCTGGCCCTCTTTAGGGCTTGTTTCACCATCTTTTTTGGATATCCCCTATCTAGAAATGTATTAGACAAATTTTCGGCATGCTTTAAAAAATCTGTATTTTCTGAACAGTTACGCTTTAATCTTAAGAATTGTCCGAATGGGATATTCTGTTTCTGACATGGTGGGTGGTAGCTCTGGTAGTGTAACATAGTATTTCTGTCAGTCTTTTTTGTGAATAGCTCAACTTTTAAGATGCCATCGGAGTGTTTAATTATTATGTCAAGGAATTCACACCTCTCTTGATCAAAGTTACTTGTAAAT
Organism: Lissotriton helveticus; assembly: GCF_964261635.1. NCBI lineage: Eukaryota > Metazoa > Chordata > Amphibia > Caudata > Salamandridae > Lissotriton > Lissotriton helveticus. Next base: position 606,378,820 of record NC_136073.1, read on the forward strand.
TTGAGATTTTTATCCCCTAGATTTAGCCAGGAGATGAATTCCTCTAAGGTCTCCATGGGTCCTGTCCATATGAAAAATATATCATCTATATATCTTGAATATATAGAGGTATTTTCATAAAATGGGGCTGCGGTGTTAAAAATATGTTTTTCTTCAAATTGTGCCACATATAAGCATGCCAGGCTCGGAGCACAGGTGGCTCCCATGCTCGTGCCCTTCGTCTGTTTGTAGAGATCTTTCCCGAATAGGAACAGGTTGTTTTTTAAGACTGTGGTGACACAGTCAATGATGAACACTTCATGGGGTGTAGGGTCCTGATCTTCTGTATATAGGAGCTTTTTGATAGTCTCAATGGTGCTGTCCTGGGGTATGTTTGTATATAATGCTTCTATGTCTAAAGACACTAGGTATTGTGTCTCGGGGTTAAACGGGAGATTTTCCACTTTTTGAATAATGGCTGCAGTGTCTTTAATATATGCTTTCTGTTTAGTTCCATGAGTTTGCAAAAAAATATCGGCGTATTTACTTAGTGGCTCTGTGAGGGACCCTATACTTGACACTATGGGTCTCATGGGTGGATCAGTTGGGTTCTTGTGGACCTTAGGAAGTCCGTATAATGCCGGTATTGTGGGGTTGGTGTTTAATAAAAATTTGTATTCTTCTTCACAGATGACCTCATCCTCCTTAGCCAGATCCAAAAGTCTTTTTATGTTGGACTCAAGGTCCGACCACTCTCTCTTGCTTGACCTCTGATAGTGGTCTCCATTATTCAGGAGTGAAACCATTTTTTCATTATATTGTAATGTTGACATCACTACGATACTACCGCCTTTATCGGCCGGTTTGATAGTAAGCGTATGATCTTTCTCTAGTTCAGACAGTGCCTCTCTCTCTGTTCTACTGAGGTTGAATTCTATCCAGTTTTTCTGTTCTAAGACATCCGACACACTTTTGGTCACGGCTATTTCAAAAGCCTCTATTTGTTTATTTGTTTGGCCTATTTGGGGTGTCCACGTTGATTTTGATTTGAGGCCTGATTTGTTTTGGCGGGCGGGTCTTTCCTTATCTTCAAAAAATGTCATCAGTCTTACTTTTCTGAAAAAATTTTGAAGGTCCCTCTCTAGGCTAAATTTATCTACCGGGGCAGTGATGGCAAAACCTAAACCTTTCTCTAAAACTTTGGTTTGGGAGAGGGACAGCACCATGTTAGAGAGATTAATAACAGGTGCTTTCTTTAGATGTCCCAATTCTTTTGGCTCCTCGTGTATGGTCTCTGTTGATGTTGAGGCACATGTTTGCCTCTCCCTCTCCCTCTTCCTCTCTGTTGGGTGAAGTTCTGTCGTTGTTCTAAAAAAGGAAGTGAAGGCTTACTTGTGCCCCTTGGGGTTTCTTGTTCCTTGTTGGTTTGCCTATTCTCATTTTGGATTTCTGACTCACTATCAGTGCTGGTATAGGATGTGTCGAAGAAACGAACCTTCTTTTTTTGATAATGATTATTTCCTTGGTGTGGTTGCCAGGGTCTACGGTATTGGGGCGTTTCTCTTGGTCTGTCATAGTAATCTTTTTGAAGGTAAGGGTAAGTGAATTCAGGATTATATTTGGCCACATCGTTTCTCAGTTTATTGCTTTTCTTATTAAAAAGGTAGTCCCTGTAGCCATCAACATCTTTCTGGATGTCTTCAAGTTTTTTAATCGCGTCTTCTAGGGCCGTGCTCTCTGTAAGTTTTTTTTCCATGTCTTTGAGTTCTTGTCTCTCTATTATTAAAATGTCTGAAGCTGTTTCAATAATTAAAAGCATCCAGTCACGGCTGCATCTATTCGCTACCAAGGTCCACTTTTCTATAAATTTAGAATTATTGATGAAAATCCCGGGTTCATTAGTTACTTGAAGTCCCTTTGGGATTATTCCATTCCTACAATAGTCTATTAAAAAATCTGAGTGTAACTCTGTACGTATAATCTTTTTCTTTGTATTCCATAGCTTACGCCATTCTTCTTCATCTGTATTGTTAATTTGAACAGATGGTATATTTTTTGTGGTGCCATTAATTATTTTATTAAATTGATCATCGTTATAACTTAAGATCTTTATACCTTCCATAAAGGCTACTTATGTATACAAGGTGTGTAACACCTCCCCGGTTAACAAACCGTATGTACGTATGTGCTCCGAGCCTGGCATGCTTATATGTGGCACAATTTGAAGAAAAACATATTTTTAACACCGCAGCCCCATTTTATGAAAATATCTCTATATATTCAAGATATATAGATGATATGTTTTCATATGGACAGGACCCATGGAGACCTTAGAGGAATTCATCTCCTGGCTAAATCTAGGGGATAAAAATCTCAAATTTACAAGTAACTTTGATCAAGAGAGGTGTGAATTCCTTGACATAATAATTAAACACTCCGATGGCATCTTAAAAGTTGAGCTATTCACAAAAAAGACTGACAGAAATACTATGTTACACTACCAGAGCTACCACCCACCATGTCAGAAACAGAATATCCCATTCGGATAATTCTTAAGATTAAAGCGTAACTGTTCAGAAAATACAGATTTTTTAAAGCATGCCGAAAATTTGTCTAATAAATTTCTAGATAGGGGATATCCAAAAAAGATGGTGAAACAAGCCCTAAAGAGGGCCAGGTACTACAATAGAGATAATCTATTTCAAAATAAAATAAAAAATCCGGAAACAGAAAAAAGACTAGTCTTCGTAACAAATTACAGTGGAGTGAGCAACAAAATTAAAAATATAATTAATCGCAATTGGAATTTGGTTAATAATAGTAAAAATAAACAACCAATTCCAAAACCCTTGTTCGCTTGCAGAAGGAATAGGACGATCAGAAACAGCATAGTCCACACGTATAGAGAGAGTCATCATTTCCAAAAAACTATTGATAATAACCCTCTTCCGGTAGGCACCTTCCCATGCAGTAATTGTTCAAATTGCAGCAATATAATCAAGGGCCACTGCGTCGAGCATAAGAAAGTGAAACATAACATCAAATCCTTTATAAATTGTAGATCTAAAAATATGATATATTTGCTGAGATGCCCATGTGACTATATTTACATCGGCGAAACATCACGTGAAATCAGATTAAGATTGAACGAACATAAGTCTGCCATTCGGTGTAATAAAATTGGAGCACCGCTCACAGAACACTGGAAAACAGCAGGCCACAAAATAGATGAACTAAAATGGTGTGGCCTAGAAATCATAACCCAGAACATGAGAGGAGGTGACACTAATATAAAGCGTAAAAAACGCGAGCAATTCTATATGTCACGCTTTAATTCTGTAAATGATGGCCTCAACTCTAGAGAGGACTGGGAAAGAATTTTGTAAATAGCCCTAATGATCAATGTAATAAGACCCTTATATACACAGACTCTGATAAACAAGTTGACAATGGATCCTAAATAATGTGTTGGACATTGTTACACATGGTCCCCAAAAAAATGCGGTTGAGACTGTGACCTCTGGTCCCTCACCAACAGTTACCATTTAGTTTATAAGATATTTGCAAAGATATTGTACAAGGAGCATGTCTTGGAACTGTGAACAACAACAAAAAGGGAGAGTAAACATAGAAGACGCCTAGCGTAACCAGAGTAGACAGAATCTCGCTGAAAGCCAGAAAACCGCTGCAAACAACCATGAAATTAATATCCAGTACCCCACGAATAGAGCCAGACGTCCCCCGTAAAATAGTGGGATGCGAATATTAACAAACCAATTAATTCAGTATGAAATATCACTAATTTTCCGATAGGGAAATCGCGTTCGTTATAGAATACGATAGCGCTAAAAATGAAATATAACTCATCACGTAAGAGGTTCAGGAATTAAATCCTTCTGGGACAGGTCCTTCTATTATTAAAACGGGGGATTGTTTATAGAACTACATTTGTAGTTCACTACAGCTTAGCGCCGAGGGAGATGACGTAGGCAACACGACATTCTCCCGCGCCGACTAATTAATGCTTTCCCGCGCAAACAAAGGCTAAAAACGGCAGAATCAACACTAGCCGCATAACTGACAAACTGCGAGCCGGACTGAGAGGGGAGCAGGGAGGCCGATTACAACCAACACGGTGAGAGCGAGAATGTATGCGCTGATAACCACAGCCGACGCTTAATGCGAGAGACTGCGCTAGCAAGCTTTAAAACTAGATGCGGATTGCAAGAAGGAAAGCGGGCACCACACGGGCTCTGCACACAGCTATAGGACAATCATAGTTCTGTCTTTAGCGTTGAGCGACTGGCATTATCTCGATCTCAGATAAAACTGCAGGAAACCATAGACCTGCGAGGGAAACCCTTTTCTAAACTGCAAGATTAGGTTACTGAAAACTAAATTAATGGCACAAACCGCCACTAGCAGACCGTACAATTTAGAAGATAGATTGCCTCTAATTTTTTGCCATATAAAGTCTATAAATATGACGAAAATAACATCAAACATTGTATAACCTTTTTAGGTCGGATTGAAGAGAGACCTTGGTTTTTTAATCAAAAACAATACTCTGACGCTGCCGGGAGAATTGAAGGCATCCAGTGGCGCTGCAGTAAGGGACATATTATCCCATTTTTAAAAGTGAGTAGCATTGACTAAATGAAATGCTGAAACCATTATTTGTAAAACCCTAGGGGAAAGATCAAAAGATACCATGGTACTATTACAGAAACTGTTAACAAAATCCCTTAAATAAGAGAACCAGTTTTTTCTAGCAAAGTGAAGGTGAATTACCTTGCCCCTCCTTTTGTAACATATAAGATACCACTCACTACCCGGGATATACCAACAGAGACCCTGGGATTCTGTCTCTAATAAAGACACAATGGGAAAAGCATAACTCCAACCAAGAAGTGCTAAGTACAACATCCTTTTTTCTCATTTCACAGTTATTTTAATTATCAATACGGTGGCCCCCCTCCAGTATCCTCATCATTGAAAAAGTTCCTGCAACGAGGAGGTAAAAATAATTAGACCTAACAGTACTAATGGGCAAATTGAATGAGAAGCCTTGCTTAACTTGAATTGAAACCAATAATGTGACCGTTAATTATTTATATTAAGGAACTCGTGTCTGGAATCAAACAAAGACCAGCAGTTTCCAACATAAGAGAGACTACGCTCCTAACTACCTCTAGAAAATCATGAAAGTGAGGAGTGTTAAATAAATGACCCACAGGTATGCCATATGTTTTATTACCAACGTAACATAAGCTACCGAAATGGTGACTAGATATCACCATACCTTAAGAACCATATGTATTGCCAGTTATCCCTCGACATTTCCCATGAAGCCTTTTTGTAAAACCCCTAGAATGAAAACATTGACCAGTGTGTATTCAAAATGTGCCCCATGATCTTTAACGAATTATGTGTCAGTAAGAATATGAAACACAATGTAACTTGGATGGAATCACAGCATGTACCTAATTGTGATGTTTTTTTAAATAGAATTGTTTGTCCTGAATAAGGTGAAATCATTCAAACACCGAAACGCCGCGTCGACTCCTACAACAACTGTGATTTTTTTGACTGCTTTTAAAAATTGAAATTTTTTTAAAAAAAAGATTGTGTTCACTTGATTAACAAAAATTTTTTAACCATTGATGTTTGTGATTTTGGGTACTATTATTACACTGTATATCTACTGTTTTTAATTTGATTTGTAATAAATTGTATACTTTTATAATACACACACTGTTGAGGTTTCTATTCCCTTTTTCAAATCTTTATCTTAATTGTTTCGAATTGTTTATCAATTGATTTGTCACGTTTATGTTTTTGGCTACTGGGTTTGTGAGATAAATGGGCAATACATTGACAGGTTCTAAGTAAGATAGTGATCTGGGGACTTGCTCTGTTCCTTCAACTTATACTCCTTGTCCCTAATCTGACTGAAAAGGAGGCCTCCCTCTTTTTTATACAATTCTCCGATTTTGTCATGACTTTTCAGGTCTGTGTTAAAGTTTTCTTTTGTTCCTGGAGAGTATCTATTATATAAACGCACCCCAAGGGATATCATCGTTGAGACCTTGGGAGTCCGTGCGTAGTTTGAACACCCATCTTTGTTCACGTTCGTAAAGTATCTTTTCTTGATTTTCCTTGGTTTTGACAGTTTCTAACACTACCCATCTCATATCATTGGGAGTGTGATTCATCTCAATGAAATGGGTTGTCATTCGTGTAGTGGCCCTTTTGCACCTGATGGTACTCCTATGTTCTACTATTCTCGTACTGATTTTGAGTGTGGTCATTCCAATGTAATGTAAATTACAAGTGCAGGTGATCCCTGCATGGTCCCGAAGAAATGCTAGGGGTAGCATGAAACATGTCGACCAAAATCGCTCACTGAATCAACCGCATTATTGGTTGACCCACAGTGACACTAACCCCACTTTTAACATACCTGCATAGGAGCTAAATAAATTGGATAGGCCCACTAAGCACGGTATTTTTTTAACTCACTCACACCCACTCCACCACTATATTTCTTTGCACCACACATAGTCTTTCACTCTTAAGTGCTCCTGCGTAGTTCGTGAGCCGCAGCACGCCCCTTTTCGTAGAGAACTGGGATGGCCCCAATGATGAAGCATGTCACCGTGGGGCAACCCCGGTGAGTGAGGGGACACTAGAAAGAAAATTTTCTTTCTCGAAGGGTACACTGATCCAGTAAGTCACATACCTACACTAGAGCTAGGTCCAAGGATCCTACACGTGGGATCCCCACTCTTGTACTGAACCCTTAAGGAGGTCGACCTAGTCTCTCTAATCCTCCTTCTCCTTCTGTTTCTCATAGTTATCTGGCAGCAGTTTGGCTGCGGGAGTTTTTTGACAATAATACAGGTCGACACCTGGTATTATCTGTTATTTTTAGTCCATGACCTAACAACAGACACTCTCCATAAAACAGTACACAAAATTTACCTTCGGTCCATATGATGGCTGAAATCACGGGTCTATCCTTTTCAGAAGAGGAGGTAGACAGAATTATTGCCTCCATTCTACCACACACAGGGGCTCCCAACAGGGAAAACAGTGATGCGACCCAGATTTGGGATGAACTAACTGAACTTAAAAGAAATCAAATCAAAACACTGATTCATGGTGTCATGATGGCAGAACATCTTAAGATCAGTGCAGCTCCGAGAGGTATCATTGTCAGAAATGAACCATTTATCTTCCAACAAGACCAACAATTTAAAAAGGATTGGTCTCTCATTTCATGCACTGTACCAGGGACTGGTTAGTGCTCATAGTGAAAACAGCAGCCCGCCTTTCAGAGACACTTCTGGAGGAAATCCATTCTTTAGAGATACGCTTAAAATCTTACCAAACTCCAAGTGAGCTAAAAAAGAGACTAGATGAATTAAACGAAAGCATGACGGAGTTCGAAATCTCCTTGAAAGACACTAAGTATGAGAAATTGTCAAAAGACCAAAAAGCCTTTTCAAATGAGAAAGTGTATCCTTATATCAAAGTGGACTACAAAGTAAGCAACAGAAATCCGGGATACAATACGGACAGTGACGGATCCGACACGGGTTCCAATAGTTCAGGATCTTCGTCCAACTACAACCACTCCATAAACAGGAGACCAAGAAGGGGAAGAGGAAATTCGGGTAGATATAGGGGGTACCAACACCCCCCCCCGTGGCCACCATATCAAGGTCCACAGCAATTTGGCCCACCGTTTGGCCCGCCTCCACCAGGACCTTTCTATTACGGCCCACCGATGTATCCTCAACAGCCTTTCCCAAACTGGGGGAATAACCAAGGAAATCAAAATAACCCAGGTCGCCCTTTTTTAGGCAGGGGCAAAACCCAACAACGGGTGAAAAACAAATCTGGACAGCAACTCCATTGGGCGCAACCTCTAGTGACCGAGGGACCACACACTCGCAGCAAGGGACCTCCGGAGCCATCCACGAGCGAGCACCAGACCTAGTAGTTAATCTATCCAACACTGTACTGACACCAACCCAAACTCAAATTCTCAATAAAGGCTTGGGTTTTGTACCTACCGCTAACACTGACAAATTTAGATTGTGCTGCGAACTCAAGGAGTTTTTAAGAAAACTGAAACTCCAGGTCTTTTTCAAAGAGAAGCAAAGTAATGACCCGATTGAATCAGATACAGGACTTAGGAAGAAGTCGACCTTTGTTCCACCTCCTGGCAACCTACCAGTTGAGATTTTGACTTTTGAAAAGGCTATCATGAAGGAAGTGAAAGAATTAGATCCACGAACAGTGAAAGTGTTCCAAAATACCAGCAACCAGGAATTCCAAGCCATACAGGAACTATCTAATCTAAGTTCCTTGACAATAAAACCTGCTGACAAGGGAGGAGTCATTGTGTTACAGAATACTGCTGATTACAGAGAAGAGTGCCTACGCCTTCTAGCAGATACCAGGAACTACACCATCATAAAAGATGACCCTACTGAACGACTGAGGATATCTATTGCCTACCTCATCGAAGAATCTCTGGCAAATGATTGGATAAGTAAAAAAGAAACGGAGTTCCTAGTAAACAACAAACCAGTCACTCCCTATTTTTACACAATTCCTAAAATTCATAAACGCCTGGAAAAACCACCGGGAAGACCCATAGTCTCTGGCATAGGATCAATCCTCGAGCCACTTTCCAAATACGCCGATGCCTTCCTAAGACCATTAGTACAAAAAACTGACACCTACTTACGAGACACGAAAGATGTCCTTTGCTTACTGAATGAACAGACCTTCGACCCCACATCAAGCATTCTTATAAGTCTTGATGTGGAGAGTTTATATGCCAGCCTCCCCCACAAAGAAACCCTCGAAATTCTTGAAGAAGTCCTTTTTGATTCCCAATGGAATTACAAAACACCGAGACATGTAGTACTGGAATGTTGTCGCTTGGCACTTACCGAGAACTTCTTCCGGTTTGAGGAGACCCTCTACCGCCAGCAACACGGGACCAGTATGGGCAGCACTTTTGCGCCGAGCATAGCAGGACTATATGTGCACCATCTAGAGAAGACAAAAATACTGCACGAGAGCAATCCTCACAGACAACACATTACATTATGGAAACGTTACATTGATGACGTCCTGGTAATATGGAATGGCAACGAAAATGAGGCACATGCTTTCTTCAAGTGGCTTAACCAGCAGGACAGGTTCCTCAAATTCACCAACACCTTGAGTAGATCTCATCTAGTGTTCTTAGACCTCAACATCATGGCAGAGGACGGATGTCTAAAGACGACGACACACTTCAAGGCCACTGCACGTAACTGCCTACTGACCTATGACAGTTTCCATCCGAGACATTTGAAACAGAACCTTTCCTTCGGACAGTTCCTAAGGTTAAGGAGAAACTGTACCAGTAAAGAGGACTACCTATCACAAGCAGATGATCTTAGCAAAAAACTACAAGCAAGAAACTATCCCAACAAGTTAGTAAAGAATGCAAAAAAACGGGCAGCGAACAACCACAGGGATGCTCTCCTGGAACCAAAAGTAAAAAATCCAACTGAGAACACACAACCCATTTGTATCACGACATTCACAAAAGTATTGGATCAGGTAAGGAAAATAGTCAAGAAACATTGGCCTATCGTTAACAGTGGTGAGTTGAACATACCTATCCCAATGTTCAGCCACCGCCGTGCGAGGAACTTACGAGATCATTTGGTCCATACCCGTCCAAAGTTCAACTACACAACTACCAGACAGCAACCTTTGCCCATGGGCCACTACCCGTGTAACAACTGTAGTGTTTGTCACCTCACAGCCAGTACTAAAAGTGTGGTATTTAACAACGGAACCAAGTGGGAATTGAGACAGATGTCAAATTGCAACACTAGTGGACAGGGGCGTAACACAGGCCCCCGCAGCCCACGCGTTGCGGGGGGCCCCCCAACTCATTGACAGACAGCAGGGCCCATGGGATGTAGTTTAAAATAGGTTATTTTCCTGTCTGCATCGTGTGCAGGGCACGCAGCTTAGTGGTCTTCAGCTAGGGAGGGGCTGGGCTGGGCGTGACTTTACTTTAAAATTATGTGCGTCACAGCTCTCCTTCTAATTGCGTTGTTGTGACGTTTCATTCAGGACTGAATTCAGAGGCGGCAAAAGTGCCTCGCGCCGCAGTAAACAAACCCTCGTGAGAGCAGGTAATGTAAATCATACATTTAAAGTACAGGCATGCACCGGAGTCACCCGAGCCTCAGACTTCGGTTAGATCGCATCATCGCACCGACCTGACGTGATTAATTAATAATTGCCCCATGCGGATTTTCTAGGGTACACAGTCAGTCATTGCCGAGTATAAGGGCCGTGCGAGGGGGTAGCCGGGGGCGAAGTGACTCCCTAGCACAGCAGGTAAAGACTCAGTGGGCCCCCTCCTGTCCCCTGTTCATTTTCAAATGCGGTATTTAAACCCTGGTGTGACTTTGCCTCTTACTCGCCAATTACCTTACAAGATAATTGTTCTTTAAACAGAGCATTCTTTAGCCACCCTTTAACATTATTTTCAGCTGTACAGTTTCCACTTTCCATGGAGATGTGAGCTTCTGATTTTCAATTTCGGTTTTGAAATATAGCATGGCAGACCTTTTTTGTTTGCTTTGTTTTGTAATGTATAGCGCAAACTAGACCCGAGCCGAGTGTCAGAGCACTTTACAGTACTACTTACAAGTTACATACTATAAAAGTAGCAGATTACTGTGAAGAAAACGTGAGGGTGAAAGCCAGCATACCAGAATGGGTCTGACGCGTAACAGAGGATGAACATTAGCGACACTCTAGGTCAAATTGCAGTGTGCCCTCACAGTATAATGTTTTAATAAAATGTACATATTGGGATGCAGTGCTTTGTTCACAGGGTGTTTCTGGATCCGGAGTTTTTTTGTTCCTTGAAAGTGTTGTACGAGCAGTTTGTTCAAATTCCTCTGGGGATAAACTTCCCTTTTTTGGGCCTGCTTCCCGAGGAGACATTGTGCTTTGTTTATTAAGCCTTAGTGGTTGTGACAGAAGGGAGTTTGTTTCTTTATGACCTGCATCCACAAGAAGAGGGGTGAGTTTTTTGGGCCAAGTATTTCGGGGTGCCACGCTGTGAGTAATGCATGCAAATATGATGTTTCTAGTGGTGATAGGCACTAGTCGAATTACATGATAAATGTGTAGAATGATTGTACCGTCTTGTTCCTGGGATAAGTCGTGCAGCAGAGTGTATGACTGCCAGGTGAGATGTGTGAATTCTGATGAGCGCATTGCCATAGTCCAGTCAAGATATCTAAAGGTATGCGCCTTACATTTAAGATTTAATGATTTTTGGATGCCAGAATCAGAATTGCGAGCTCTTTCTTATACTGTTTATGATGACAGGTATTCAAAGATTCAGTTGTTTGTCAGGGGTGATCCCCAGGGATATTAAGCTAATGAATGGGATATAAGCTGGACAGCCCAGCCAAGTGCCACACATTGCGGGTTAGGCTAGCATATTTTAATGCCTATTCCCGCATTGCAGCACTGGCATTAAATACCAGGCATTAGTGCCCTTAGGAGTTACCGCTCTTTTGTCCATGCAGCTTTAGCGCCCAACACTGAATAGCCCTGCTAAATGAGGCGCTGGCACCCAGACCATAAGCTGGGCCCAGGTTTGAAGAGGTGACTGTGGTTGACATTGCACACAGTAATTTCTGCTTGTGCCTGGCCCCCACATCACGTTGACCCTCTTTGCTGGAGTTAGACTGCACAGTGCATTGTTGCTTAAAACATAGTATTTTCTTCCTGTGGTTCCCAGACAAAGTGGTCCACAAGCTGTCTCAGTTAAATTGGAACCTGACCTGCTGGATGACACAAAGCAGACCTGTGTAAAAGTCTCAATGCTCGTGGGATCAGCCCCTATGCCTGGTTAAATGAGCTCTCTTTGGGTGGGAGAGATGCTATACAATAAACCTCTAATGTAGTTTGCATTAGTTGTGAAGCACTCTTTTGTACCTGGACAAGGTTTGTGCTAATTAAAGTGGTGAAAAATTAATGTGTAAAGATTGCAAGTTTCTACTTTAGCATGTAACATACAGAGCTGATCTCCAGCCCAAAACTAACGTCAGAGGCATAATTTGGGGTATACACCCACTACAACGCATTTTTTACAACGCACTACCATTACAACGGAACTTTTACAACGCAAATACTATTACAACGCATTCATTTACAACGCATGTTTTTACAACGCAGGTACTTTTACAACGCATACCATTACAACGTAAGTATTGGTAAGTATATAATTATATTTAAAATGTTATATGTTAGGTTTTTTTTAAAGGGGTATTTTTAGGGTTCAGGGTCAGTTTTGGGTTTTTGGGTAAAGGGGTATTTTTAGGGTTCAGGGTCAGTTTTGGGTTTTTGGGTAAAGGGGTATTTTTAGGGTTCAGGGTCAGTTTTGGGTTTTTGGGTAAAGGGGTATTTTTAGGGTTCAGGGTCAGTTTTCAGTTTTTGGGTAAAGGGGTATTTTTAGGGTTTAGGGTCAGTTTTCAGTTTTTGTGTAAAGGGGTATTTTTAGGGTTCAGGGTCAGTTTTCAGTTTTTGGGTAAAGGGGTATTTTTAGGGTTTAGGGTCAGTTTTCAGTTTTTGGGTAAAGGGGTATTTTTAGGGTTCAGGGTCAGTTTTCAGTTTTTGGGTAAAGGGGTATTTTTAGGGTTCAGGGTCAGTTTTCAGTTTTTGGGTAAAGGGGTATTTTTAGGGTTCAGGGTCAGTTTTCAGTTTTTGGGTACAGGGGTATTTTTAGGGTTCAGGGTCAGTTTTCAGTTTTTGGGGTACAGGGGTATTTTTAGGGTTCAGGGTCAGTTTTCAGTTTTTGGGGTGCAGGGGTATTTTTAGGGTTCAGGGTCAGTTTTGGGTTTTTGGGGTACAGGGGTATTTTTAGGGTTCAGGGTCAGTGTTCAGTTTTTGGGGTACAGGGGTATTTTTAGGGTCCAGGACTGGGTTTGGGTTTTGGGGTTCAGGGGTATTTTTAGGTTTTAGGGCTGGGTTTGGGTTTTGGGGTACAGGGGTATTTTTAACATATATATTTAAAAATTAATAATTAAATATTAACATAAATAATTAAAATATTAAATATTAAATTAATAATTTATTAATGAAAAAAAATATTATTAATAATTATTTTACCATATTATTTACTTACCTATACTTACGTTGTAATGGTATGCGTTGTAATAGTACCTGCGTTGTAAATACCAGCGTTGTAATGGTATGCGTGGTAAAGGGTCCTGCGTTGTAAAAAATGCGTGGTAATGGTCTGCGTGGTAAAAGTCAGCGTTGTAACGTCATATATCCATAATTTGGCTGCCACTTGTCAAGTAGGCCAATACAGAACTGATCTCATAGCATTCTGTAACCCAAAGCTGATGTCAGAGGCATCGTTAGGCTGCCAACGGGGGCGGATCTAACATCCGAATGTTGCCCCGTGCAACTTTTACACATAGCTCAAGTCTGTTTTTGTGACGTAAAACACAGATCAGAATGAAGTAGCTCACGAAAAAAACATCTTCAAACCTAGTGAGATAGCCACTCTTAGAAACATGTTTCTTAGGTAGCCCCTTTAAAATATTTTCATGCATACAGCACCCTAGAAGTGGCTCCACAGAAAGATGAGCTTTTCAGAAATAATAATCGCTAAATATGGGAGGGTGTGTGTTTTTAGTTGGAGCCTGGGCAGCGCATGCGGTGCTCTGCGAGCCATTCTGTATTGCAGTATTATTTGAAGCCCAGCCAACTCTCTGCCCATGTTTGTCATTGGCATGTGTCATTGTCCTTCACAAATGCTGGCTTCTGATTCGCTATTTGGCTTGTTTGTCCCTCCTTAGTACTGCCTTGTCTTCATTTGTAATCTCCCTTGAGGACTGGCCCTTTTACTTCGGTTGCTACAAAGTACGTCTTCTTTAGTCTGTAAGCACTATTTTCTTTAATGATTTTCTCTCACTGCAAGAGGGTCTCTCCTGCGTAGTTGTGACCACTGGCTTGTTTATTTAACTCGTAGCAAATGGGGAGCTCTACAGGCAGGGGCGGTGGGTGACATTTCAAAGTGGTGGGGCGCCAAGTGATTTGCATACAGCACCGCAGCGAGCGAGCGCAGCGAGCGAGCCCGAACCCCAAAAGTGGGGTTTGGGGGGATTACCCCACCCAAGAAAATTTTGAAAAAAAAGAAGAAAAATACATTTTCAAGCAAATTTGAGAAAGCAGGAAGGTTAATAAAGCAATTGTGAAAGTGCAGTTATTACATTAATATATGGCATAACATAGGTAGCTGCTTATTCAGTATAACCACAGAGCTTCATTCATTCCGTCCTATTACGCTCAGGTGCTGAATTCAGACTATAAGACTTTCATGAAAATCTCAGCTCTAAGAGTAGAAGAAGTTGCACAGCAGTTGGGAAACAGCCTTCACAAAGCATTAGGAAAATGAGAGGCAATTACTTGAAAGCAAACTGAAAGCAATGCATCAAGTAGTAACTTAAAGCAATGCATCCAGCAAAACAGTGCATGCAGTCAACCATACAAAAGTAAACTAAAGCAAGTGTGAACCTGTGAACCTTCACTTTGAAAGCAGGGTGCTAGTCAACAGGCCAGTCACATACATTTAAACTGAAGAAGAGTACACCTCAGCATGCAGGCACCAACATAAAAGCAACAAGCAAGTCAAACAGTTTAATGAAAGAAAAATGACTGGTCTGGGTCTGGATCTGACTTGGTACGAGCAGGATACAAAAAGTAAACGAGTAGGTGGTAACCCACTTCAAGTGAAGGAGCTGTAAGGAACCTAAGCGCACTGGTGTTGATACCAATAACAGGGCAGCTCTGGCTTTCTCAGGGTGGGTGTCAGCTGTGTGATGAAACCAGCATGTGAAGCAGTTACCTCAAACAAACTAAAACCAATGCACTCATCAAGACAAGGAGTTACATGAAATCAAATAGAAAACCACCATCAAGCCAGGTAGTCACCTAAAGGCAAATTGAAGTGACTGCACACTATGGGAAGTGAACTTCACCAGCCAGCCTATTACACTAAAGGAAAATAAAAGCAATGCTCCCAGTAAACAAGACAACATAAATTGAAAATGTTTCCCAGCAGGACCAACAGTCACAAAAAGTAAAGAAACAGAACGAAGTCAGAGGCACTCCAGGAATCCAGGAGAGTGGTCTGGTGGACTGTTCATGAAGGCTGAACCTGGTTCCCCAGAACGAAATTCGGCAGCTCTGGCGTAGTGCCACATCCCCCAATGAACACCATACTATCCCACTGAGACACCCACACTGTCTTCAGCTACAACCCAGTTGTGCCCTGCTACATATACCTGGATGCGGCGCAATTTAAATTATGCACAAGAGTGATATGCTGCCTGGAAAAAAAGTACCTTCCTGGAAAAAGCAAACCCTCATATGGATGCAAGATTAAGTAAAGCATATGAAATGTAAGTAGAACAACATGGCTACCTTAACACTTTTATACTTATTATTCAGAAATCAAGAGTGTTTTTTACTGAAACTTTAAGCACCACTACAGATCCCTGGGGGGACCAGTATCACGGTGTATTGCTTATATCCTGTGAACCGTGAGCAGTATGGTTTAAAAATACTACATTACTCAACACAGAGCCATTGCTTGTTTTTCTTTTTTTTGTTTCCTGTTTCATTATTTTTCATCCTTCCACTCCCTTATTGTTTCGAGGTCTCAGTTACTTTTCTTTTGTCCTCCACATGATAAATGCACCTTCCTTCCCATGATTTCCAATCTTTCCCATCCCCTCCTGTGATTTAACCTCTCAGTTCCCAGGTCATCCAATACCTGAAAAGTGGAACTGGGCCCCAGGACATGTATTAAATAGCCCCACATCCTCCACTGTCTCTCTTACTCAGGTACTTATGAAGTATTTGGTGACCTAAACATGGCCACCGAGATGGACATTAGCCATGTTGAAGTACATGGCTTTGAAATCAGGCACAATTCAAGGGTGCACATGGGTCAACAACAGACCAATTCGGTTGGCTGAAAGCCCCAATAGGTAAGTATATTGTATACAATTTTAGGAAAATCCAAATGTCTTGGCTACCACAAGACCTAAAAACTTCCTTGTCAAAGTCAAATTGTGGACCGCTGTTCCTGAGTCTCTGAGAAAGTGTACCTCATTTCTTTAATTTCAGAAAAAGCTGAAGACATGGTTATTTTAAACAGCGGCTATGTCACCTTAGCTTATTGACGCGCGTATTAATAACGCTCATATACTTAATAACGGTCATATACTTAATGCCAGTTGACTGAATTGTTTGTAATGCATTCATTAATACTGCAAACGCTCAACAAAGCTACAAATAACGTAAATCGTGCGCAATGTCAATATCATCATTCCTTTGTTAATGCGATGGGTGGATTGATGGGGAGAGGGTGGGTGGATGGATGAAGGGTGTATGGTAGGACTGGTGAAAGGCTGGCTGGATGGATGAAAGGGTGGGTGGATGACGGATGGCTTGCTGGCTGAATGAAAGGGTGGGTGGATGCATGGACGGATGAAAGGGTGGGTGCGTGAAGGATTGGTGGATGGCTAGAAGAAATGGTGCATGGATGAATGGATGTTTCAAAGGGTGGATGGGTGAAGGATGGCTGGATGGGTATGTGGATGGATCAAAGGCTGGGTGGATGGATGAATGGGTGGATAGTTCGCAAACAAATACTTAATAATTGCTTCATGTAAGTCTGTACAGGGTGGATGGATGGAATTTCAGGCATAATCATTTCAGGGCCTTTTGTAGACGGGAGGAGCGAGCTGCAATAAATGTATTCACAAATACCTCTTTCGTTCCATTACGTACATGAACTAGGTTTAAAAAGAAAAACTAGCCATGTTTAAAGAATCAGGTCGTAAATCATGTACAGTCAGTGCCAGTTTGCGTTCCCATAGAAAACACTGTGCCTCAAAAATGTAATTGCAAGCGAAAGAAACATACACAGCAGAAAAGAAAAATGCACGTTAGAAATCGGATTATAAAGCTGATCACATTTTATGCACAGCGAACCAGACTATCCCGAACACTAATGGTATTTACATAGCGCTTCGTACCGCTTTGGGTGGCGTACAGGTGCCTTATCGAACAGGTAGCAAGCGCAATCTGCGAAATGCGTGGCTGACGAAATATGCACCGATATAAATTGCACTTTAGGGAACAGATTAAAACGCCAATCACAATTCATGCACAGCGGGCCAGACTATCCCCAACAGTAATGATATTTACATAGCGCTTCATACCGCTTTGGGTGGCATCCAGGTGCCTTATAGGACGGGCAGCAAGCACACTCTGGGAAATGCGTGGCTGGCTAAATACGGACCGATATGGGATATGTATTCTTGTCTTTTTTACAACAATTTCATTTCAGTAGGATAAAAGAGCAGTTCACACATGAAACAGAGGGGTACAAAAAACAGAACGCGTTGTCGGGGCGTGCGATTTCGTGGTCTGCGAAGTTAAGTACTGCCCAATAGCAATCAACGTATTGGCGTTGCAACAACTGCATCTCCCTCCCTCTGTGTCACTCCATCCCTCACTCCCTCCCTATGTGTCACTCCATCCCTGTGTGTCACCCCCTCCCTCTGTGTCACCCCCTCCTTCTGTGTCACACCCTCCCTCGGTGTCACCCCCTCCTTCTGTGTCAGTCCCTCCCGCTGTGTCACTCCCTCCCTCTGTGTCACTCCTCCCTCGATGTCACTCCATCCCTCTGTGTCACCCCCTCCTTCTGTGTCACTCCCTCCTTCTCTGTCACCCCTTCCCTCTGTGTCACCCCCTCCTTCTGTGTCACTCCCTCCCTCCCTCTGTGTCACCCCCTCCGTCTGTGTCACTCCCTCCCTCTGTGTCACCCCCTCCTTCTCTGTGTCACCCCCTGCTTCTCTGTCACCCCCTCCTTCTGTGTCACTCCCTCCCTCTGTGTCACCCCCTCCTTCTGTGTCACCCCCTCCTTCTGTGTCACTCCCTCCCTCTGTGTCACCCTCCCTGTGTCACCCCCTCCTTCTGTGTCACTCCCCCCTCTGTGTCACTCCCTCCCTCTGTGTCACTCCCTCCCTCTGTGTCACCCCTCCCTCTGTGTCACCCCCTCCTTCTGTGTCACTACCTCCCTCTGTGTCACCCCTCCCTCTGTGTCACTCACTCCTTCTGTGTCACTCCCTCCCTCTGTGTCACTCCCTCCCTCTGTGTCACCCCTCCCTCTGTGTCGCCCCCTCCTTCTGTGTTACTACCTCCCTCTGTGTCACCCCTCCCTCTGTGTCACCCCCTCCTTCTGTGTCACTCACTCCTTCTGTGTCACTCCCCCCTCTGTGTCACTCCTTCCCTCTGTGTCAACCCCTCCTTCTGTGTCACTCACTCCTTCTGTGTCACCCCGGGTGGTTAAATATTAGAGAAAATTCTAGTTACCTGGAGCCCGGCTAAATAACTGCCCTGTCTTAAAAAGCTAGGACTGACCCAAGGTGTCACTCTGGATGCCTCCAGGCACATGTTTAGAAAATAAACTGCTGCAGGAGAGCCTGGTGGGCAGTGTGCTGGCTCACTGTCCCTGCTGAGATGAAAAGCAGGCATCCGCCCTGGTCATCGTTCTTGGCTCATCTCCTCTGAGAAGTCTGAGAGGTGCCAGAATAAAGTCTACTTATGAGAGCAAAAACGAGGCCCCAATCTATGCGCCACACAGGCGATGAATCACCACGGCGGTTTGCTTTTGTTAATTTATGTTTCGCTTCGGTGCTACCATGAGGACGGCCTCAGTTGGACACCCAACTGCCCTCCCGGCCACTGCATGCCAGCGAGCGCCCACTGCCCCAGCAACATGGACAAGCGGTCCCGGAGCCCCGCCAGGGAGTCCCAGCGGAGGCCCAGAGAGCCCCCGTCCAAAGAGTGCCGGGCCGCCGAGCCTCGGCCGGGCCTCCAGTAAAGAGGCCCGGTTCCCGTAGGGGCACCGGGCACGCCCAAGGCTGCGAGGGCGCGGGACACGCAGGTGACTCTGGACGGCGACGGCAAGGCCTCGGCCTCCACTGTGGTGGATGTGGACGACGTGGTGGCCTCCGACGACGAGGCCGAGATGACGGCCCTGCTGGAGAGTGAGAGGCCCGAGGAGGGTGAGTGGTCACATCCTAAATGAGGGGTTCTGAGAGAGGGTCCCTAGGTGATAGTGATGAAGCAAAGCTTCGCATATTTTGCGGCTTGCCGAAGTCAAGAACCTCGTTTATGTGTAATAAGGTAACAAAATGTATGTTTTACTAACATTTATTCTGTTTAGGCAAAATTCCCGAAGCTTGCCTATGTGTATTTCTAATGAATTTAATCCGTGTCCTCTAATATGGCCGCCGCTTGTATTTTAGTTACTGCGCATGCGTCAGCCACACTCACGTGTCCTGACGCGTCTGCAGAAGTGGAGGGAAAGTTATGCGCATGCGTAATTCATAGCTGTGCTTATCATGTGGTACTGCTCGTGCCACTGCTTTTGTGCCCGTATCAATGTAGCTAACATTTAGATGCAATAAGTTTATTTCTTGATGATGAGTTAAAAGTACAAACCCTGTGATGTGTTTTCATAATGACATTATTATGTATTAATTTGTTTTCGCTTACTTTTCATGTACCGCGGGGAATGGGGGTCCAAACTGATTGGGAGCCATATTGACGGTCTCTTCTGCGCATGACCAGGGAGCATTGAAAAGTGGCCACTTTGGACAGTGGAACTCAGCCAGCTGGCAGCCACAGTCAAGATGCGCCTGGGAAAGCCACCTCTGCGCTACGAGAACGGCGAATGTTGCTCCTCATGTGTTACAATGTTAATTTCCTGCACAGTTCTCATGAGAACCCCAAACCTGCTAGGCGGTACCCAAATATGTTAATGAAGGCTTCAAACCGTGTATTGTGATTGGTGTGTTACCCAAATCCTACCTTAGGACCAATCGAAATTGAGGGATTCTGACACTTTGCAACATTGGGGGGTGGTACACTGTCCCCAAACTGTATATCTACCCTGGGTTCACCTAGTGAACCGTCCGACTTGTCTGGTTTAGCTGACCTGTCACTGACCCAACGCACTCAATAGGTGACTGAAGATACAGAGCGCTGCGGAGCACTCTGTCCGAATTTGACCATAGACTGAGGTTTTACTGAACCTTAAAGTGCTGGCAAAGCACTTAGCTGGGAGTTCGCTGACCCAATCGGGGTCTTGATCGATAACTGCAGAGCGGGTGGAGCGCAGGCGTTGCTTCCGAACTGTGGGTTCCGGTCCTGTCCTGAAGAGGGTCCTGTCCTGAGGGTCCTGTCCTGAAGAGGGTCCTGTCCTGAGGGTTTGCTGTCCTGTCCTGAGGGTCCTGTCCTGATTCCTATTCCGAGGGTATCCTGTCCTGTCCTGGGTGTCCATTCTGCACCTGCTGTCCTTTGAGGGGTATCCTTCCTTGAGGGTTTCCTGTCCTTAACCGACCCGTGGCCAGGGTTTGGTTTCCACACCTTTCTAGGTAAATATTGCTCTGAACCTCTTGAAATTCTTGCACCTTCTGAATTTCTAACTTTTGCTTTAATAAAGTTCAACATTGCATATGTGATATTTTCCATGCCTTTCTGCAACTATTGAAAGTCATTTATATTTTCCATAAGTTTATTCCTATGTCTTCTCATTTGTTAGAAATTATATTTTGCATAGCAGTGTGTCATTTCCTGATATGGTCTAGAACTTCGTTGCCTAGATTGTTCAAAGGCCCCTTCACCTTAAGTGAAGCGTGTTATTCATTATAAGCTCTCCTATAGTCACCCACACTTAGGGTATCCCTGTTTAGATAATACTGACTTGCATAGTATCTTTTCTCGTTACATTTTATTAGTACCTTGATGATTACTCTGTCATTATTTCTTTATGCATATGTGATTTACGTTATCTTGGTTATTGATTGCCTTGTTTATTTGTACCTCATGCAAGAAAATAATGAACTTTAGATAAACATTTTAAAACTTCCAGTTGTCCGTGGTCATTTAAACAGTATTTGAATGTTATTGGTTGGGTTTGTATTTTGCTGCCTTTCCTTTACAGCTAGCTCCCTGATTCATTGTGGTCATTAGGCACCCGCATCGGTGGATGGTAAGTCGGGTGTACAGAAAATTGGTAGCAGGGAACACACACACACCAACTTGGTAGAGCTCGTGAAGTCACCTGATCGATGTATATGGTGATTTGAAAAGTATATGGGCCCTGAAGCCGGAAACGGCGAAAACTATTGGTCGGGTGACCTCGCGCGCTCTATCAGTTTTCTGGTAGCTAGAGGATGGTTAGGGACTAGTTGAGAGTAAGGCAGGGATTAGTTGGACCAGTTAAGTCGGAAGCTGCTATTATATTAATGCTGCTATAAGAGCGGCTGTTCTGAGGGAACTGATCACTCTCTTGTGAATACGCTGCTGAAACTCATGAATTTTTGTATTGTTATTATTCTTGTTCTTATATTGTTATATGTACTAATCCATGCATTTGTAAATCGAATCGTTACGTGTTGTCCGAACTCCCCGGGGAATTGAAAGGGCAAGTGGTGAATAGAATCCATTGTCCTGAGGTCACAGGTTCGAGGAAAGTTAGGTGCAGGTTAGGATAACCGGGAAGCACTAACTAGGGTTTTCTGAATACATGTGTGAATAAATGACAGTAACGGGGTTCATTGGCAAAATTCCCATAGTGGCGTAACCTAGTAAGGGTCACATCGGAAGAGTAGCAGGTTCCTCGGAGCTAGCGTGAAAGCAGAGGGGTCCGCTGAGAAACCTTAAACTCGGAATATATCCCGGAAAGAAGTGGATGAGTTTAGGGGAATAACAGGTTCACCGATGCTAGAGTGAAGGGTAGGCGGAAGAGATCTGCCCGCAGCGAGTGAAAAGTAAATGGAAGTAGTTTACTTGCAGTAAAACAATTCTTTCTCTGTCTAGACACTTGAGCACTGTGGCGAATGTGTATTTGTTGTAAAATAACCAAGCACTGAGCACTTTAAAAGAAAGAAAGTTTCCGTTACCTTGTGAAGGGAGGGAGTCAGTCGCGAAGCGCCTCTGACGTCACTCTGTGCCGCGCTGGGATTGGTAGAAGCAGCGGGCGGGTAGCGGAGCTGGAATTGTAAAGGAGGGGTGAGCGCCGGAGCGTGGGAACTGTCTCACGAAGGGGCCGCGCACCCATTGGCGGAGCTTATTTAGTGTCGCGCACCCATTGGTTGCACGAATTTCTGAAGCGCGTTCTGATTGGAGGTATTTTGTAAACAAAGTTTAGCGCAGAAGTCGTATGTGGCACTCGCAGACTACAGGAACTCGACCTGATCCAAGGCACCTAGGGTTTGAAAGGGATCAGTGGAAGACTAATAGATACGATATTATGTACGGAACCAAGAGAAAAATGTCCCTTGTAAGTAAGGTGAAAAATTATTTCAAAACGGACAAACCGATTAAATCTAGGGAAGGTGTTCTTGTCCCAGCACCCAATACTCCTGCCTCATTCATGATGTTTGACCGAGGGTACAATACCTGTGTGTGGTTGGAGAATTGGGTGAAGTACACAAAAGATGACGGAGTATTGGCTTTTCCGTTAGATGGTACTTTCAATGGTAGGATCTTATTTAATTTAAGAACCCGAATGAATGAACTGCATCCCAGACCGAGACTAACGCAGTATGAGGCATTAGAGGAATGGGAGATTGAGGCTTTTGAAAGAGAAAGACCCCGAATGGACAAGGGTTTGACCAAGTGGTACCCCAGGCAGAAACAGGAATCCAGGGATAAAAGGATGAAACAGTGGAGGCAGAGCATGATTGTTGAGGGTCTGTTTCCCATGATGCCGGCATGTCATAACATTGGAGCGGGTGAGAAAAGTACTGAAAAATGTAAGCATTGGGGGGCCCTGGGGGATTCAGATGATGAATTAATAGATGACATCTGTACCAGAAGTCCGCCACCCTACAATGAGGGAACCCGACCTTCCAGTGTAGGAGATGTTCCCCGACGCCACTTCCTAAAGGAAGAAGACAGGTCCCTGGGACTGGGAGGGGGTGGTCAAGTATTGCCCTATCCTGAAAAACCCGAACCGACGGAAACAAGGGATATATATCCCAAAGTGCCCGCGAGCCAGGAAGAAAAATATTCACGTACGAAAATCTTTTTTCCCAGACCCTTGTATGAAAGCGAAGAGAAACCATCGAATTCAGGACTGCCTTTTGTTCAACCTCCATATGGGGAAGAGCGCAGGTCCTTTAATACTGGAACTTTATTCCCGAAACCAAATTATGGGGGAGGACCAAGTGAAACGCATCCTACTGCCCCGAGTTTTACTCCTCCGTTGACCCCACAGATATTACATGACACAACTTTAAGAAGGGTACTAGTGGAAAAGGAGCAAGAGGCTCTAGCTAGACAAAGGACAGAAATAATTCAGAAAATTTCCCAGTTAAATACCAGTCCTGAGGCATTGACTATTCCAGTAACTATTGGACCGGTGGTCCCGTTATACGGAAATGGTCAGGGAAATCCGATTACTCCAGTTATGACCCCAGGCATGGCAACCCCGAGACAGGAACCGATCATCATAGATGATCAGTCCAGTGAGTGCGAGTCTGAAGTTGCGTTTTTGGAATTGCCAAACAAACAGACTGGAAAGGGAATACAGCAGAGGCATAACCCTTTTAATACAAAAGAAATTAAATTAGAGACAGCAACAGGTACTAGGAATGTCTCTCTGGTAACTCCGGATGAAATTGAGAGTTGGAGTCGTGAATTAGAGAAGCAGACTCCGCAAACAAAACCTTTAGACCTCTACAAGCTGAGGGTCGAAATAGAAGAATTAATGGCAGGAAATGTGGGGTTGGATCGATTGAATACCTACTCTGAAGAAGAATTGTCGTTCATATGTAAAAGCTTTACAAGGAACACCAGAGTGCTCCACGAAAAACTGACCGAAACAGCAGTTAGTATGGGGGTAGATATCTCAAAATCCAAGCCCTTACAGAAACCGTACAGAGCAGACTTCTCAGACAAAGATATAGAACACCTGAATGTGGCAGGGAAGAAGTTGCAGATTAAAGAATTAATGGGGGTACTGCAGAAATGGGGAGATGTGGAAAGATGGAGAAGCAGGTGGGCGAAAAAGAGGGAAGAGGTTCGCTCCCGACAAGTGACTCCCGAGTTTGCTTTAAGAGAGGTAGAAAAACCTGAGCAGTTATGCCCCATGCGCGAAGTCCCAGGAGGGAAATATGTGCATGTCCCCTGGTCTAGGCAGGATATTGTGTCCTTCACGAACGATTTTCCAAAATTACGAGAGAAACCAGTTGACTGGTACAGGCAGGTGGAGAGGTTCGTGAAGGTACAGAAATGTCTGTGGAAAGACCTGGATGGGTTTTTCGACATTGTGGTTCCAGTAGATTTATGGACCCAGTGTAAAATAGCCATAGACTGGCCTTGTGAGGAGTATCCCAGAAACAAGGAAACTGGGGAGCCATCAAAGGATGTCATGCGAAAATATGAGCAGGTAATTCAGCATTTGAAAGAAAAGGTGCCTGCAAAAGAAACTGATTGGACAAAAATAGATAGAACAACACAGGAAAGGGACGAGACAGTGCACTCCTTCTATGAGAGGTTATTACAGGTATTTAAAACATACAGTGGTATTGATAACATCGACCTGAAGGATATGACGCACTTTATTTACAGGTTTGTAAATGGTTTAAGACCTGAAATTTGTCAGTGGATAAAAGATAATAAAATCTGTTGGCATACTAAGAAAATGGATGAGGTCCTGCGGTACGCTAAGTACTGCGAGGATGAGATGGCAGAAAAGAAAAAGGCCCTCAAGGAAAAGGTGATGTGGGCTCAGGTGAAGCTCGCAGAACAGCAGGAAAAACAATTGAGTAACATGGTTAAAAATGCTGAGAACAAAGGTCCTGGGGGAGGGGGTGGAGGAAAGCCCAGGCCCAAATTTAGCAGGGAAGAGGCTATGAAAAAATTTCCCTGCCATCAGTGCGGCGAAATTGGACACTGGCGAAACGAGTGTCCCCAATTAGTCGATGTTAATGAAAAAACTCCTGATTTAACTCCACAGACGCAGAAAGAAAGACCAAGAAAGACTCAACCCCAGGTAAAAACAGTTCAGGTGCCTCGAGCACCCAAGCAGGTATACAGGGGAAGACAGGCAGAAGATGAAGAGATAGAGGTTTGGGAAAGCGGGGAGAACAGAAATACAGCAACTTCGCAGTATCTGCTGAATGATACCTTCCTTTGTAATGATCAGGACTGACGGGGCCTGAGAGGGGAGGACGAGGAGTGCGTACTTGGCGCTTCCTTGCCGGTAGACCAGTCTGGACCATATATTGAAGGAAAGGTTGACGGAAATGATGTCACCTTTCTGTTGGACACTGGCGCTACCCGTTCTACTGTAAGAACAGTGGACGTTCCAAACCTACCCCTCTCGGGAGAAAATATCCAAGTAGTGGGTGTATCTAATCAATTGATTAGTACTCCTGTTACCGAACCAATGGAAATTTCAATTGGAAATTTTAAACAGATGCATAGATTTGTCGTCTGTGACACCAGTCCAGTGAATCTACTGGGTCGTGACTTGCTGTGCAAAATGAACTGTACCATCTTTTGCACACCAAAGGGTGTTGAAATACAGACCCCAGATGAAGACGGCATTTATAAATTATTGTTGCTTAGACCTGACTCAGAAATTAAAAGATTGACCCTGCAGGACTTGCCCCAAGAACTACAGGAAGCCGTAAAGCCAGAGGTGTGGGATTTCACTGGAAAAGATGTGGGGTTGATGAAAGATGTGGACCCCATACAGATAGCCATCAAGGACAATGCAGTATATCCTAACACTAGGCCCTACCGAATGAATGCTGAAGTGAAAGCAGGTGTCACTCTGGAAATACAAAAATTATTAGAAGGAGACATCATACAGGAAGTGATGAGCAGCCCATGCAACTCACCGATTATGGGCATCAAAAAGCCTAGTGGCAAGTATAGGGTAGTGCAGGACCTGAGAAAGGTTAACAAAATTGTAGTTCCTTGCTGCCCTATTGTCCCGAACCCTGCAGTGATATTGTACCAGATTCCTTGGGATGCTGAATGGTTCACTGTGATTGATTTATGTCATGCATTCTTTTCGATACCCCTGCACCCCGACAGCAAATTTCTTTTCTCATTTGCCTTCGAGGGTCACGTGTATTGTTGGAACCGGGTCCCTCAAGGGTATACAGAGAGCCCCTCTATCTTTAATCAGATCTTGAAAAAATGTCTAGAGACTTTGATCTTACCTGGGAACTCTGTGTTAGTGCAGTACATAGACGACCTTCTATTGGCGTCTAAGAGTCACAGGGACTGTGTAGTGGACACCATTGCCCTCCTAAATCATCTGTGTGAGAAAGGGCATAAAGTGGCCCCTGACAAACTACAGTTCTGTGCGAAATCAGTAAAATATCTAGGACACCAGATAGAAAAGGGTGTCAGAAAAGTCACATCAGAAAGAGTGAGAATAATTCAAAAGATGCAGTTGCCCCGTACTCAAAAAGATGTCAGAATGTTCCTGGGGGTATTAGGGTACTGCAGACAGTGGATTCTGGGATTTGCAGCCTTAGCCAGGCCCTTGATAAAAATGACCACGAGAGGAATGCCAGACGTTGTAGAGTGGGACGATGAAAGTCTAATGGCTTTCACAAGACTGAAAAACTGTCTGTGTACGGCCCCTGCGTTGGGAATGCCAGATTATTCCAAAGAGTTTGCCCTTTTCTGTGACACTCGCGATAATTGCGCATTGTCAGTCCTGACTCAAGAACATGGCACGACCAGAAGGCCTGTGGCTTATTTCTCTGCCACATTGGACCCAGTAGCTGCTGGGTTACCAGGCTGTCTGAAAGCAGTAGCTGCTACCTGTGCAAGTTTGGAACAGAGTGAGTCCATTGTCATGGGACATCCTGTGACCGTATATGTTTCACATGGAGTGGTAATTCTATTGACCAGAACTAAAACACAGTATCTCACCCCTAGTCGGCTGACTAAATACGAGAGGATTCTTGTGGGTGCAGCAAATGTAAGCATTGTTAGGTGCGGTATTCTGAACCCTGCCACCTTACTCCCCGACCCCTTGGAAATAGAAGGTGGGGATGATGATGAACATGATTGTATTGACCTGACAGAGTTCAGTACTAAGCCACGCCCAGACATAAAAGAAGTACCATTGCCTGAGCATGATAAAGAACTATTTGTGGATGGTTCCTGTCTAAGACATGAACTAGGAGGCTTGAGTGCTGCTTATGCAGTAGTGTCTTTCACCAAAATTGAAGAAGCAGGTTACCTATATAACATCAAGTCTGCACAAGTAGCCGAATTGATAGCCATGATAAAGGCTTGCAAAATTGGGAAGGACTTACGCATAACAGTGTATACTGACAGTCAGTACTGTTATGGCGTTGTGCATGACTTTGGCCAATTATGGCTACAAAGGGAATTCATGACTTCCTCAGGTACTCCCATTCGGAATGCAAAGGTTGTTCATGACCTTTTAGAGGCCATCCAGTTGCCCAAAGAACTGGCAGTGGTAAAATGTGCTGCTCATCAAAGGAGCATGGACAGAGTATCACTGGGAAACGATTATGCTGACCGAGTGGCCCAATGGTGTGCCAAAGATCGGTATATTGTAAATCCAAAACGAGGGGGGCCAGGAACCAGCTGCCAGCTTCAGGTGTTTGAAGAAGTGCCTACGTGGGATGAAGTGAGAGAGTGGCAGGAATCGGCTCCTTGGCAAGAAAGAGAAAAATGGAAGGAGGATGGGTGTAGACCGAGACGTGTGGATGGTGTGATTTTGGGCCCAACTGGTATGCCTGTGTTACCCCGACACTTGCTTGGCACAATGGCAAGATTAATACATGAAGGATCACACATTGGTAGGGATGCCATGATTCTGGTATTTCAACAGACTTGGTACAGTAAAAAGTTCAGGAAGGTAGCGGAGTCCCTCTGCCAGAGGTGCCTGTCATGTCAACAGATGAACCCAGGCAAGAGGACAATGGTTGAACTGAGCAGGATTGGGAGATCAGGGGGTCCCTTTATAAGGATACAGGTTGATTTCATCACCATGCCCCGTTGTGAAGGGAAACGATATGTCCTTGTCATTGTTTGCGTATTTTCAAAATGGGTAGAAGCTTACCCTACTCCTCAAAGTGACGCACTGACAGTAGCGAAGTGTTTACTAAAAGAACTGATACCTAGATTCGGAATACCATACATTATTGAATCAGATAAAGGTGGACATTTCCAGAATGAAATAATGGCTGAACTGTGTAAGGCCTTTGGAATAAGGCAGAAACTCCATTGTGCATACCACCCAGAGGCTTCTGGAATAGTGGAACAAGTAAATGGAACTATCAAAAACAGACTAGCAAAGCTGACAGATGCTACTGGCATGACCTGGGTGAAGGCCCTGCCCCTGGTCCTGATGGGACTGAGAAGTGTTCCTGACCGCAAGACAGGCCTAAGTCCCCATGAAATCATTATGGGAAGAGTGATGAGACAAGCATGGGTGCCAGGAAGCAAACTGTTGAGTATTACTGATGATTTGGTGCTTGAATACTGCAGAAGATTGGGTGACCAAGTGCATTCTATCTCTCGCCAGATTGGAGACGACGGCATCCTCAATCCAACGACTCCTCTCCACAGCTTGGTTCCAGGAGACTGGGTCAAAATAAAGAAGCACACTCGATCAAGCTGTCTGGCACCAAGGTGGGGAAAGAAACACCAAGTAATCCTGGTAACAACCACTGCAGTGAAGGTCGCAGGTGTTCCTCAGTGGATCCACGCTGGACACACCCAGAAGGTATTGCCAGACAAAGGATTTGAAGAAGAAGGGCAACCAGCAGAGGACCCTGAAGGAGCCAGACCAGAAGCAACTGACAACGAGCAGCCCAGCACCAGTCAGGTTGCAGGAACAGCAGACGTTGGCCCAGGAGTAGTTGACTACGAACTGCCAAGAATCCAGCCTGCTGAAAGGGTCCAGGAAACTGAGCCAGGAGTAGCTGAAGACGAGCTGCCAAGCATATGGCCAGAAGAATGGATACCGATGATTGATCTGACCGAAGATCCCATCCGAACAAGAGAACGACTTAGTGAAGGTAGAGAGTGGACTAGTCAAGAAAAAAAAGGCACAGGCGAAGAACCTCAGCCGCTTGAGATTCACATCAAAACTGAGGAAGGAGAAGGTCAGACAGGGACAGAGCAGGTATTCGATACACCACCGCTAACACCTGATGCAGATAAGGGAGAGACTAGAAATAGAGTGATAGTTCGAGCAGAAGAAAATCAAGAGATCGAAGTGCTTGAACAGGATCAGAGAGGGTTAGAAGAACGGGTTCAGGAAACCGAAACAGAAACAGAGACAATCGAAAGCCAAAAACAAAATATTCCTGAACAAGGCCAGATTAGCAACCAGGCAGAAGAATTTGATGCTAGCCCTGGAACTAGTCAGATAAGGGAAGTAGGAGAAGAAAGTGGAGAAGAATTACCACAAGATAAAGAGAACAAGAGAATAAGAAAAGAAAGTGAAGTCCAAGTACCAACTAAGAGACTAAAGAAAAGAAACAACCTTGAGCCTAGGTTTGTAAAAAGATTGAGACTAAGGATAAAGACAGTGGAAGAAAAACGTGCAGAAGCAAGAAGAAGTGCTCAAATAGCAGAGCAAGAAGAAGACTCTTCCAAAAGAAGGAGTGAGCGAATAAAAAGACAAAACAAAAAGTACAAATCTCCTGAATGGACACTGGTTTTGGAGGAGCTTGAAGATCTTGATATAACTGACGTGAGCGACGGAGAACCCGTCCCAGAGTACTCAGCTGAAGAGGAAGACGAACCACCGTGAATTTGCACAAAGTAAGCTAGTTGTGTAAAAAGCCAAAAAGAGGGGTGAGAACACTCCTTCTGAGCCAAAATGTCTGATTCAACAGTGAATGGTAGACCTAGTTGCAGCCGTTTTAAGACGTGTTGCAAGGTGTGTATATGTAGTGTAGTAGTACTGATAGTTATCTGGATAGGATTAACAATTTTCATTCCCTTTGCTGTAAGTAAAGATACTAACATTGTCCCTACTGAAGTTGTAAATACTGACAATGAGGAGCTAACAACACAGAGTGTAGCACGACATGAAAGAGCTTTGAGACAAACAAAACAGAACTTAGAAGCATCAGATGAGGGAGGACTACATTATCATGGAATGAAGAACAGGACACACTTAAACGTTTTCGCAAACTTGTTAATACACTATGTAGAGACTATGGAAATTGAAGATTGCTATGTCTGCATGAAGCTACCTACTTCTGTGGCTGAAGGCGTGACATACCATCATCTGCCATTGACATATGGAATTTCCTGTAGCATTTTAGCTAGTTTATTTTATAAAAGAGGACCGTTACAGTACTATTACTCTAACAATGACGTGATTTTTTCTGAACTTCCTATACGTGGGAACTTGAATCCTGTACATACCAAAACTGACACCATAAGATATATGGGAGACTACTTTCTGACTATAGGTAACATTGACATAGCAGACGCACACAGAGATAACTTGACTTGTTCTTTGCGTGAGCAGGAAAAGATGTTCCTGAACATGGCAGAGAAAAGGAGAATTAAAATTCAAAAGAAGGCTAATGACGAAAGTCAGAAAAAGCCAAAGTGGGCAGAGAACATGGAAGGCACCTCATCTGGTGGAGCGGGTCCTGCTCTGTTGCTGGATTTTGAAAAGAAAGGCAAGCTATGTCTTCACCGCGAGAAGACTAGCTATTATAATAATGTTTTCATTGGTTCCAGTGAATGCGAACATAATTACAAGGTAATTGGAGGTTGGGGTTTTAAAAATGGGTCAGAGCCTGTGTTTCCTGGAATTTATTATATTTGTGGGGACAAGGCTTATTTCAAATTGCCGGATCACTGGTATGGAAGCTGCTACTTTGGCATTGTCTTCCCGAAAATATACCATGTGAATGGAAAAGCTGGAAGCAATGAAGATACTAATGGCTTAGTGCGTAGTAAAAGAGAAAGTATAGGTGAAATTATGGGTAGTATTTTCAGTGCACTGATACCTGGAGTGGGAGTGGTTCTGAACACTCACAGAATTTGCAAATTGTCTACTATAGTAGATGTGCTGTCTACTGAAACAGCTCATGGATTTCTGCTGGTCAATACCGAAATGGTTGCGATCAGATCAATGGTTTTACAAAATCGACTTGCTCTTGACACCTTATTAGCGAAAGAGGGCGGAGTCTGCCGGATGTTGAAGGCGCAACATTGTTGCACTTATATTCCGGATAAAAGTGTACAGTTTAAAAGATATGTGAAAAACATTACTAATTTGGCAAAGGAACTCAAACCACTCGAGGTTGATAGTGCCTGGAAGAGACTGGTAGATGGTCTCTCAAATGTAGGTCATTGGCTTGCTAGCATAGGTAAAAGCTTATTATTCAAAATTCTGATGCCAATTGGTATTATAGGTCTTATTATACTTTCCATTTTCTTATGCTGTAAATGCCGCAAGCGCACCAAAAAGCACGAGGTAAATGCAAGAGGAGTGAAACGAAGTGTGGATGAGATTGAATTAGAGGAAGTGAATGATCAGATATACAAAAAGGTGAAGACTTCTCACCCTGCTAAAACTGAGAGAGAAAAGTTAGAACGGCTTCTGGAAGAAATAGAACTTTATAAAGTATGAAAGAAAGTTGGCATCTGGTTCCATTATAATTTGTGATGATAGTGAATATCATCAAAGAGGGGATTGATGAAGCAAAGCTTCGCATATTTTGCGGCTTGCCGAAGTCAAGAACCTCGTTTATGTGTAATAAGGTAACAAAATGTATGTTTTACTAACATTTATTCTGTTTAGGCAAAATTCCCGAAGCTTGCCTATGTGTATTTCTAATGAATTTAATCCGTGTCCTCTAATATGGCCGCCGCTTGTATTTTAGTTACTGCGCATGCGTCAGCCACACTCACGTGTCCTGACGCGTCTGCAGAAGTGGAGGGAAAGTTATGCGCATGCGTAATTCATAGCTGTGCTTATCATGTGGTACTGCTCGTGCCACTGCTTTTGTGCCCGTATCAATGTAGCTAACATTTAGATGCAATAAGTTTATTTCTTGATGATGAGTTAAAAGTACAAACCCTGTGATGTGTTTTCATAATTAATGACATTATTATGTATTAATTTGTTTTCGCTTACTTTTCATGTACCGCGGGGAATGGGGGTCCAAACTGATTGGGAGCCATATTGACGGTCTCTTCTGCGCATGACCAGGGAGCATTGAAAAGTGGCCACTTTGGACAGTGGAACTCAGCCAGCTGGCAGCCACAGTCAAGATGCGCCTGGGAAAGCCACCTCTGCGCTACGAGAACGGCGAATGTTGCTCCTCATGTGTTACAATGTTAATTTCCTGCACAGTTCTCATGAGAACCCCAAACCTGCTAGGCGGTACCCAAATATGTTAATGAAGGCTTCAAACCGTGTATTGTGATTGGTGTGTTACCCAAATCCTACCTTAGGACCAATCGAAATTGAGGGATTCTGACACTTTGCAACATTGGGGGGTGGTACACTGTCCCCAAACTGTATATCTACCCTGGGTTCACCTAGTGAACCGTCCGACTTGTCTGGTTTAGCTGACCTGTCACTGACCCAACGCACTCAATAGGTGACTGAAGATACAGAGCGCTGCGGAGCACTCTGTCCGAATTTGACCATAGACTGAGGTTCTACTGAACCTTAAAGTGCTGGCAAAGCACTTAGCTGGGAGTTCGCTGACCCAATCGGGGTCTTGATCGATAACTGCAGAGCGGGTGGAGCGCAGGCGTTGCTTCCGAACTGTGGGTTCCGGTCCTGTCCTGAAGAGGGTCCTGTCCTGAGGGTCCTGTCCTGAAGAGGGTCCTGTCCTGAGGGTTTGCTGTCCTGTCCTGAGGGTCCTGTCCTGATTCCTATTCCGAGGGTATCCTGTCCTGTCCTGGGTGTCCATTCTGCACCTGCTGTCCTTTGAGGGGTATCCTTCCTTGAGGGTTTCCTGTCCTTAACCGACCCGTGGCCAGGGTTTGGTTTCCACACCTTTCTAGGTAAATATTGCTCTGAACCTCTTGAAATTCTTGCACCTTCTGAATTTCTAACTTTTGCTTTAATAAAGTTCAACATTGCATATGTGATATTTTCCATGCCTTTCTGCAACTATTGAAAGTCATTTATATTTTCCATAAGTTTATTCCTATGTCTTCTCATTTGTTAGAAATTATATTTTGCATAGCAGTGTGTCATTTCCTGATATGGTCTAGAACTTCGTTGCCTAGATTGTTCAAAGGCCCCTTCACCTTAAGTGAAGCGTGTTATTCATTATAAGCTCTCCTATAGTCACCCACACTTAGGGTATCCCTGTTTAGATAATACTGACTTGCATAGTATCTTTTCTCGTTACATTTTATTAGTACCTTGATGATTACTCTGTCATTATTTCTTTATGCATATGTGATTTACGTTATCTTGGTTATTGATTGCCTTGTTTATTTGTACCTCATGCAAGAAAATAATGAACTTTAGATAAACATTTTAAAACTTCCAGTTGTCCGTGGTCATTTAAACAGTATTTGAATGTTATTGGTTGGGTTTGTATTTTGCTGCCTTTCCTTTACAGCTAGCTCCCTGATTCATTGTGGTCATTAGGCACCCGCATCGGTGGATGGTAAGTCGGGTGTACAGAAAATTGGTAGCAGGGAACACACACACACCAACTTGGTAGAGCTCGTGAAGTCACCTGATCGATGTATATGGTGATTTGAAAAGTATATGGGCCCTGAAGCCGGAAACGGCGAAAACTATTGGTCGGGTGACCTCGCGCGCTCTATCAATAGCTCTGGCTTTAAGGAACAGATGCGTTTTTTTATTTTTTTCCTAAAATCCAGGTAGTTGTCTGAGCCGAAGTCCTTCACATCACAGATCACAGTAAATTATAACAGTTATCCAAATTAAAAAAGTTTATCTCTTTATCATGTGGAAGCTTTGACAAATACGCCACTTTATAGTACTGCACTGAGAAGTACTTTATTAAATGTGAAATTAAATATTGGCCTAAGATCACACCATTAAAACGGGGAAGCCGCAAATTTGACAGGTTTTCTGGGGTCAATTTATTAAATCAGTATCTGGTACGTACCTACTTTAATACCGGCACGAACTGACGAACAGGGAATCGACGATCTCTTCTCTTCATCTGCGAGTGCGACTCTCGTCTCGTGTCTCACAGTCAGAGGCCAGGGATGATTCCAGAACACAAGTAACACTAAAGGCGCGCATGGCCAATCACTGAATGGCTTCATATGCTGAAGTCACAGTGATTGGCCAGCAGGATATAGTGCTGAGCGGCCTGCCTGAGCCACCCACGCGCGGCATCCAATGATGGATTGCCTGTCCTTGGCGCACTGGACCAGCCAATCCTGGCGCTGTATAAGCTCCAGGATTGGCTAGGGGGGCACACACAGCACTCGCCCTCTCGCCTTCTAAACGACGGGGCCGGCTAAAGCCGCACCCCCTGGCCCCTTCGTCCGGTCTCAGCGTCTGCATGACGCTGACGCGCATGCTCGGGCAAGTTTCTGCCCATAATGCGCAACTCCGACTCGGAAACTCGGAAACTCGTTTGTTTACGTCGTTTAAATGCCAGCCAGCCAACCCGGCCCCACCCCCTGCGCACTCCCTATTCCAGCGGGTGTGTCCCGGCCGGAACTCCCGCTGGAAGCGCTTATATTAATATTTATTTAGGAGCTCGTTGTGCCGCAGCAGGTGCGTCCACAGGCTTAGTGGGGCTACGCCCCTACGCCCCAATGGACGCACCGCTGCTGTCTACAGGGGGTATAGGGAGACAGAAGCGGGAACCTCAGCAATGCCTTTAAGCATTTGGAATGCAGTAGGTCTTGCATTTGTGAGAGTTTAAGCTATTGGCATTGTAAATGACAATGCCTTTTATTTATGTTTTAAGAACCAAAACATAAAATAAAAGGCATTGTCATTTACCATGCCAATAGCTCAAACTTGCGTAAATGCGAGACCTGTTGCATTGCAGATGCTTGTTTACATATCGGGCAGGCAACCTGTTTCTAAGCAATCCTATTCTGTAGGTTACGGAGTTGAGTGCATGAAGGTCAGTGATTTGGCAATGATCGCACAATATTAAGTGGAGAGACTACAATTAGAACACTGAGGTTTCCAGATTCTATATAGGACAATTTATTCTTGGGGCAAGATCTTCTTCGAATTTCTCAGTGCTCAAAAGGGTGTAATTTCTGATATTTATATGCTTCCCTCATCTTTGTTGCTTGATTTTGCGTGCAAGAAAGTGTCACTCATTGTCATTGAAATGTCACTCATTAGTCTGAAATTATGAAAATGTCACACATAGGAATCTGAAACCTTGGCAGCTATGCAAGCGGCAGTAGGAGGCGCTGCGCTGACTATCAAATATCAGGGACAGCAAGGCGGGAATCTCTTTATTGATACAATGAATCAGCAAATGAAGCCTGCAAACCTGCGAGAGCAGGGCATGCTCGCCAGGGCACGCTGCCAGCCACATCAGCAGCTATAGTTTAGCATAGTAATTATGCAGGCAGGCATTTAGTAGGCAGCCCTAACGGCTTTGACAGCAGAGACGCTATGCCTGTAATGCGCGACAATGCACTTCAGTGCGGTGATGCGGATCACCACACTGAAATGCGTTAGTCTCACGCCTGATGCGTGTTACTTGGCAGGACTGTGGGATTGTCATGCGCAGGGTAAGATACACGTGAGGCGTTCGGAGCACTGAGACTGTGAGGCCACAATTAAAATTGCTAGCCACGGTATTCTGCCGCCCACATGTGCATGCTGCCACCGAACCTGCAGGTGACTATGAAGTACGTGGTTGCATATTGTCTTCTTTGTAGCACTTCACCCGGGCGACTTTTTGTGTAGTAATTAAACAGATTATTACACTGATCCCCCCTTCGACGTGTGTGTCCCTATTCTGTGCAGGGAGCTGTGCTGGATCCATTGACAGCATCACAGCCTGCCCCTGACTGTCCTCCTTCCCGACCTCCCCTCTTTTCCCGCCCCGCCTTTTGTACTCTCTGTGTCAGCAAAAAATCAGGCCTTCGGAATGTGGCGTCAAGAAACAAGCATTAGAAATGCAATCGGGCTCGGATTTATTTGAGTTTACACTAATGGCATTGTAAATGCCAATGTATTGTTGCTATGTGTTATGGAGTGTGTTCATGTGGTGTGTACTGCCAGTGATCTCCTTGTGAGTGTGAGAATATTGCACCGTTACTGCCTGTGATGTCCTTCTTGTGAGTGTGAGAAGCTTGTACCTCTGCTGCCTGTGGTCTCCTTGCGAGTGTAAGAAGCTTGCACTGCTGCTGCCTGTGATGTCGTTCTTGTGAGTGGGAGAAGATTGCACCTCAGCTGCCTGTGGTCTCCTTGTGAGTGTAAGAAGCTTGCACAGCTGCTGCCTGTGATGTCCTACTCACTACTCTACTCTACTCACTACTCTACTCACTACTCTACTCACTACTCTGCACTCACTACTCACTACTCTACTCACTACTCTACTCACTACTCTGCACTCACTACTCACTACTCACTACTCTACTCACTACTCACTACTCTACTCACTACTCTAACTCACTACTCACTACTCTACTCACTACTCTACTCACTACTCACTACTCTGCACTCACTACTCTACTCACTACTCACTACTCTACTCACTACTCTACTCACTACTCACTACTCTACTCACTACTCACTACTCTGCACACTCACTCTGCACTCACTACTCACTACTCTGCACACTCACTCTGCACTCACTACTCACTACTCTGCACTCACTACTCACTACTCTACTCACTACTCTGCACTCACTACTCACTACTCTACTCACTACTCTACTCACTACTCACTACTCTACTCACTCCTCTACTCACTACTCACTACTCACGACTCTACTCACTACTCTGCACTCACTACTCACTACTCACTACTCTGCACTCACTACTCACTACTCTACTCACTACTCTACTCACTACTCTACTCACTACTCTACACTCACTACTCACTACTCTGCACTCACTACTCACTACTCTGCACTCACTACTCTGCACTCTCTACTCACTACTCTACTCACTACTCACTACTCACTACTCACTACTCTACTCACTACTCACTACTCTGCACTCACTACTCTACTCACTACTCACTACTCTGCACTCACTACTCTACTCACTACTCTACTCACTACTCTACTCACTACTCTACTCACTACTCACTACTCTACTCACTACTCACTACTCTACTCACTACTATGCACTCACTACTCACTACTCTACTCACTACTCTACTCACTACTCACTACTCTACTCACTACTCTGCACTTACTACTCACTACTCTACTCACTACTCTACTCACTACTCACTACTCACTACTCTGCACTCACTACTCACTACTCTACTCACTACTCTACTCACTACTCACTACTCTGCACTCACTACTCTACTCACTACTCACTACTCTACTCACTACTCTACTCACTACTCTACTCACTACTCACTACTCTACTCACTACTCACTACTCTGGACACTCACTCTGCACTCACTACTCTGCACACTCACTCTGCACTCACTACTCACTACTCTGCACTCACTACTCACTACTCTACTCACTACTCTGCACTCACTACTCACTACTCTACTCACTACTCTACTCACTACTTTACTCACTCCTCTACTCACTACTCACTACTCACTACTCACTACTCTACTCACCTCTCTGCACTCACAGCTCACTACTCTGCACTCACTACTCACTACTCTACTCACTACTCTACTCACTACTCACTACTCTGCACTCACTTCTCACTAATCTGCACTCACTACTCTACTCACTACTCTACTCACTACTCACTACTCTGCACTCACTACTCACTACTCTACTCACTACTCTACTCACTACTCTACTCACTACTCTACTCACTACTCACTACCCTACTCACTACTCTACTCAATACTCTACTCACTACTCTACTCACTACTCACTACTCTACTCACTACACTACTCTACTCACTACTCACTACTCACTACTCACTAATCTGCACTCACTACTCACTACTCACTACTCTGCACTCACTACTCACTACTCTACTCACTACTCTACTCACTACTCACTACTCTGCACTCACTACTCACTACTCTACTCTACTCACTACTCTACTCACTACTCACTACTCTACTCACTACTCACTACTCTACTCACTACTCTGCACTCACTACTCACTACTCTACTCACTACTCTACTCACTACTCTACTCACTACTCACTACTCTACTCACTACTCACTACTCTTCTCACTACTATGCACTCACTACTCTACTCACTACTCTACTCACTACTCTACTCACTACTCACTACTCTACTCACTACTCTGCACTCACTACTCACTACTCTACTCACTACTCTACTCACTACTCACTACTCACTACTCACTACTCAGCACTCACTACTTACTACTCTACTCACTACTCTACTCACTACTCACTACTCACTACTCTACTCAGTACTCTGCACTCACTACTCACTACTCACTACTCTACTCACTACTCTACTCAGTACTCTGCACTCACTACTCACTACTCTACTCACTACTCTACTCACTACTCACTACTCTACTCACTACTCTGCACTCACTACTCACTATTCTACTCACTACTCACTACTCTGCACTCACTACTCACTACTCTACTCACTACTCTACTCACTACTCACTACTCTACTCACTACTCTGCACTCACTACTCACTACTCTGCACTCACTACTCACTACTCTACTCACTACTCCACTCACTACTCTACTCACTACTCACTACTCTGCACTCACTACTCTACTCACTACTCTGCACTCACTACTCTACTCACTACTCTACTCACTACTCTACTCACTACTCTACTCACTACTCTACACTCACTACTCACTATTCTGCACTCACTCTTCACTACTCACTACTCTGCACTCACTACTCTGCACTCTCTACTCACTACTCTACTCACTACTCACTACTCACTACTCACTACTCTACTCACTACTCACTACTCTACTCACTACTCACTACTCTGGACACTCACTCTGCACTCACTACTCTGCACACCCACTCTGCACTCACTTCTCACTACTCTGCACTCACTACTCACTACTCTACTCACTACTCTGCACTCACTACTCACTACTCTACTCACTACTCTACTCACTACTCTACTCACTACTCACTACTCACTACTCACTACTCACTACTCTACTCACTACTCTGCACTCACTACTCACTACTCACTACTCTGCACTCACTACTCACTACTCTACTCACTACTCTACTCACTACTCACTACTCTGCACTCACTACTCACTAATCTGCACTCACTACTCTACTCACTACTCTACTCACTACTCACTACTCTGCACTCACTACTCACTACTCTACTCACTACTCTACTCACTACTCTACTCACTACTCTACTCACTACTCACTACCCTACTCACTACTCTACTCACTACTCTACTCACTACTCACTACTCTACTCACTACACTACTCTACTCACTACTCACTACTCACTACTCACTACTCTGCACTCACTACTCACTACTCTGCACTCACTACTCACTACTCTACTCACTACTCTACTCACTACTCTGCACTCACTACTCACTACTCTACTCTACTCACTACTCTACTCACTACTCACTACTCTACTCACTACTCACTACTCTACTCACTACTCTGCACTCACTACTCACTACTCTACTCACTACTCTACTCACTACTCTACTCACTACTCACTACTCTACTCACTACTCACTACTCTTCTCACTACTATGCACTCACTACTCACTACTCT
This sequence comes from Lissotriton helveticus, assembly GCF_964261635.1. Taxonomy (NCBI): domain Eukaryota; kingdom Metazoa; phylum Chordata; class Amphibia; order Caudata; family Salamandridae; genus Lissotriton; species Lissotriton helveticus. Next base: position 606,418,849 of record NC_136073.1, read on the forward strand.
ACTCACTACTCTACTCACTACTCTACTCACTACTCACTACTCTACTCACTACTCTGCACTCACTACTCACTACTCTACTCACTACTCTACTCACTACTCACTACTCACTACTCACTACTCGGCACTCACTACTCACTACTCTACTCACTACTCTACTCACTACTCACTACTCACTACTCTACTCACTACTCTGCACTCACTACTCACTACTCTACTCACTACTCTACTCACTACTCTGCACTCACTACTCACTACTCTACTCACTACTCTACTCACTACTCACTACTCTACTCACTACTCTGCACTCACTACTCACTATTCTACTCACTACTCACTACTCACTACTCACTACTCTACTCACTACTCTACTCACTACTCACTACTCACTACTCTACTCACTACTCTGCACTCACTACTCACTACTCACTACTCTGCACTCACTACTCACTACTCTACTCACTACTCTACTCACTACTCTACTCACTACTCACTACTCTGCACTCACTACTCTACTCACTACTCTGCACTCACTACTCTACCCACTACTCTACTCACTACTCTACTCACTACTCTACTCACTACTCTACACTCACTACTCACTATTCTGCACTCACTCTTCACTACTCACTACTCTGCACTCACTACTCTGCACTCTCTACTCACTACTCTACTCACTACTCACTACTCACTACTCACTACTCTACTCACTACTCTGCACTCACTACTCACTACTCACTACTCTGCACTCACTACTCACTACTCTACTCACTACTCTACTCACTACTCTACTCACTACTCTACACTCACTACTCACTACTCTGCACTCACTACTCACTACTCACTACTCTGCACTCACTACTCTGCACTCTCTACTCACTACTCTACTCACTACTCTACTCACTACTCACTACTCACTACTCACTACTCTACTCACTACTCACTACTCTGCAGTCACTACTCTACTCACTACTCACTACTCTGCACTCACTACTCTACTCACTACTCTACTCACTACTCTACTCACTACTCACTACTCTTCTCACTACTATGCACTCACTACTCACTACTCTACTCACTACTCTACTCACTACTCACTACTCTACTCACTACTCTGCACTTACTACTCACTACTCTACTCACTACTCTACTCACTACTCACTACTCACTCCTCTGCACTCACTACTCGCTACTCTACTCACTACTCTACTCACTACTCACTACTCACTACTCTGCACTCACTACTCTACTCACTACTCTACTCACTACTCTACTCACTACTCTACTCACTACTCACTACTCTACTCACTACTCACTACTCTGGACACTCACTCTGCACTCACTACTCACTACTCTGCACACTCACTCTGCACTCACTACTCACTACTCTGCACTCACTACTCTACTCACTACTCTGCACTCACTACTCACTACTCTACTCACTACTCTACTCACTCCTCTACTCACTACTCACTACTCACTAATCACTACTCTACTCACTACTCTGCACTCACTACTCACTACTCACTACTCTGCACTCACTACTCACTACTCTACTCACTACTCTACTCACTACTCACTACTCAGCACTCACTACTCACTAATCTGCACTCACTACTCTACTCACTACTCTACTCACTACTCACTACTCTGCACTCACTACTCACTACTCTACTCACTACTCTACTCACTACTCTACTCACTACTCACTACCCTACTCACTACTCTACTCACTACTCTACTCACTACTCTACTCACTACTCACTACTCTACTCACTACACTACTCTACTCACTACTCACTACTCACTACTCACTACTCTGCACTCACTACTCACTACTCACTACTCTGCACTCACTACTCACTACTCTACTCACTACTCTACTCACTACTCACTACTCTGCACTCACTACTCACTACTCTACTCTACTCACTACTCTACTCACTACTCACTACTCTACTCACTACTCACTACTCTACTCATTACTCTGCACTCACTACTCACTACTCTACTCACTACTCTACTCACTACTCTACTCACTACTCTACTCACTACTCACTACTCTACTCACTACTCACTACTCTACTCACTACTCTGCACTCACTACTCACTACTCTACTCACTACTCTACTCACTACTCTACTCACTACTCACTACTCTACTCACTACTCACTACTCTTCTCACTACTATGCACTCACTACTCACTACTCTACTCACTACTCTACTCACTACTCTACTCACTACTCACTACTCTACTCACTACTCTGCACTCACTACTCACTACTCTACTCACTACTCTACTCACTACTCACTACTCACTACTCGGCACTCACTACTCACTACTCTACTCACTACTCTACTCACTACTCACTACTCAATACTCTATTCACTACTCTGCACTCACTACTCACTACTCTACTCACTACTCTACTCACTACTCTGCACTCACTACTCACTACTCTACTCACTACTCTACTCACTACTCACTACTCTACTCACTACTCTGCACTCACTACTCACTATTCTACTCACTACTCACTACTCACTACTCTGCACTCACTACTCACTACTCTACTCACTACTCTACTCACTACTCACTACTCACTACTCTACTCACTACTCTGCACTCACTACTCACTACTCACTACTCTGCACTCACTACTCACTACTCTACTCACTACTCTACTCACTACTCACTACTCTGCACTCACTACTCTACTCACTACTCTGCACTCACTACTCTACTCACTACTCTACTCACTACTCTACTCACTACTCTACTCACTACTCTACACTCACTACTCACTATTCTGCACTCACTCTTCACTACTCACTACTCTGCACTCACTACTCTGCACTCTCTACTCACTACTCTACTCACTACTCACTACTCACTACTCACTACTCTACTCACTACTCTGCACTCACTACTCACTACTCTACTCACTACTCTGCACTCACTACTCACTTCTCTACTCACTACTCTACTCACTACTCTACTCACTACTCTACACTCACTACTCACTACTCTGCACTCACTACTCACTACTCACTACTCTGCACTCACTACTCTCCACTCTCTACTCACTACTCTACTCACTACTCACTACTCACTACTCACTACTCTACTCACTACTCACTACTCTGCACTCACTACTCTACTCACTACTCACTACTCTGCACTCACTACTCTACTCACTACTCTACTCACTACTCTACTCACTACTCTACTCACTACTCACTACTCTTCTCACTACTATGCACTCACTACTCACTACTCTACTCACTACTCTACTCACTACTCTACTCTACTCACTACTCTGCACTTACTACTCACTACTCTACTCACTACTCTACTCACTGCTCACTACTCACTACTCTGCACTCACTACTCGCTACTCTACTCACTACTCTACTCACTACTCTGCACTCACTACTCTACTCACTACTCACTACTCTACTCACTACTCACTACTCTACTCACTACTCACTACTCTGGACACTCACTCTGCACTCACTACTCACTACTCTGCACACTCACTCTGCACTCACTACTCACTACTCTGCACTCACTACTTACTACTCTACTCACTACTCTGCACTCACTACTCACTACTCTACTCACTACTCTACTCACTACTCTACTCACTCCTCTACTCACTACTCACTACTCACTACTCTACTCACTACTCTGCACTCACTACTCACTACTCACTACTCACTACTCTGCACTCACTACTCACTACTCTACTCACTACTCTACTCACTACTCACTACTCTGCACTCACTACTCACTAATCTGCACTCACTACTCTACTCACTACTCTACTCACTACTCTGCACTCACTACTCACTACTCTACTCACTACTCTACTCACTACTCTACTCACTACTCACTACCCTACTCACTACTCTACTCACTACTCTACTCACTACTCTACTCACTACTCACTACTCTACTCACTACACTACTCTACTCACTACTCACTACTCACTACTCACTACTCTGCACTCACTACTCACTACTCACTACTCTGCACTCACTACTCACTACTCTACTCACTACTCTACTCACTACTCACTACTCTGCACTCACTACTCACTACTCTACTCTACTCACTACTCTACTCACTACTCACTACTCTACTCACTACTCACTACTCTACTCACTACTCTGCACTCACTACTCACTACTCTACTCACTACTCTACTCACTACTCTACTCACTACTCACTACTCTTCTCACTACTATGCACTCACTACTCACTACTCTACTCACTACTCTACTCACTACTCTACTCACTACTCACTACTCTACTCACTACTCTGCACTCACTACTCACTACTCTACTCACTACTCTACTCACTACTCACTACTCACTACTCTGCACTCACTACTCACTACTCTACTCACTACTCTACTCACTACTCACTACTCACTACTCTACTCACTACTCTGCACTCACTACTCACTACTCACTACTCTACTCACTACTCTACTCACTAGTCTGCACTCACTACTCACTACTCTACTCACTACTCTACTCACTACTCACTACTCTACTCACTACTCTGCACTCACTACTCACTACTCTATTCACTACTCTACTCACTACTCACTACTCACTAATCTGCACTCACTACTCACTACTCTACTCACTACTCTACTCACTACTCACTACTCTACTCACTACTCTGCACTCACTACTCACTACTCACTACTCTGCACTCACTACTCACTACTCTACTCACTACTCTACTCACTACTCTACTCACTACTCACTACTCTGCCCTCACTACTCACTACTCTACTCACTACTCTACTCACTACTCACTACTCACTACTCTGCACTCACTACTCACTACTCTACTCACTACTCTACTCACTACTCACTACTCTACTCACTACTCTGCACTCACTACTCACTACTCACTACTCTGCACTCACTACTCTACTCACTACTCTACTCACTACACTACTCTACTCACTACTCACTACTCACTACTCACTACTCTGCACTCACTACTCACTACTCACTACTCTGCACTCACTACTCATTACTCTACTCACTACTCTACTCACTACTCACTACTCTGCACTCACTACTCACTACTCTACTCTACTCACTACTCTACTCACTACTCACTACTCTACTCACTACTCACTACTCTACTCACTACTCTGCACTCACTACTCACTACTCTACTCACTACTCTACTCACTACTCTACTCACTACTCTACTCACTACTCACTACTCTACTCACTACTCACTACTCTGGACACTCACTCTGCACTCACTACTCACTACTCTGCACACTCACTCTGCACTCACTACTCACTACTCTGCACTCACTACTCACTACTCTACTCACTACTCTGCACTCACTACTCACTACTCTACTCACTACTCTACTCACTACTCTACTCACTCCTCTACTCACTACTCACTACTCACTACTCTACTCACTACTCTGCACTCACTACTCACTACTCACTACTCTGCACTCACTACTCACTACTCTACTCACTACTCTACTCACTACTCACTACTCTGCACTCACTACTCACTAATCTGCACTCACTACTCTACTCACTACTCTACTCACTACTCTGCACTCACTACTCACTACTCTACTCACTACTCTACTCACTACTCTACTCACTACTCACTACCCTACGCACTACTCTACTCACTACTCTACTCACTACTCTACTCACTACTCACTACTCTACTCACTACACTACTCTACTCACTACTCACTACTCACTACTCACTACTCTGCACTCACTACTCACTACTCACTACTCTGCACTCACTACTCACTACTCTACTCACTACTCTACTCACTACTCACTACTCTGCACTCACTACTCACTACTCTACTCTACTCACTACTCTACTCACTACTCACTACTCTACTCACTACTCACTACTCTACTCACTACTCTGCACTCACTACTCACTACTCTACTCACTACTCTACTCACTACTCTACTCACTACTCTACTCACTACTCACTACTCTTCTCACTACTATGCACTCACTACTCACTACTCTACTCACTACTCTACTCACTACTCTACTCACTACTCACTACTCTACTCACTACTCTGCACTCACTACTCACTACTCTACTCACTACTCTACTCACTACTCACTACTCACTACTCTGCACTCACTACTCACTACTCTACTCACTACTCTACTCACTACTCACTACTCACTACTCTACTCACTACTCTGCACTCACTACTCACTACTCACTACTCTACTCACTACTCTACTCACTAGTCTGCACTCACTACTCACTACTCTACTCACTACTCTACTCACTACTCACTACTCTACTCACTACTCTGCACTCACTACTCACTACTCTATTCACTACTCTACTCACTACTCACTACTCACTACTCTGCACTCACTACTCACTACTCTACTCACTACTCTACTCACTACTCACTACTCTACTCACTACTCTGCACTCACTACTCACTACTCACTACTCTGCACTCACTACTCACTACTCTACTCACTACTCTACTCACTACTCTACTCACTACTCACTACTCTGCCCTCACTACTCACTACTCTACTCACTACTCTACTCACTACTCACTACTCACTACTCTGCACTCACTACTCACTACTCTACTCACTACTCTACTCACTACTCACTACTCTACTCACTACTCTGCACTCACTACTCACTACTCACTACTCTGCACTCACTACTCACTACTCTACTCACTACTCTACTCACTACACTACTCTACTCACTACTCACTACTCACTACTCACTACTCTGCACTCACTACTCACTACTCACTACTCTGCACTCACTACTCATTACTCTACTCACTACTCTACTCACTACTCACTACTCTGCACTCACTACTCACTACTCTACTCTACTCACTACTCTACTCACTACTCACTACTCTACTCACTACTCACTACTCTACTCACTACTCTGCACTCACTACTCACTACTCTACTCACTACTCTACTCACTACTCTACTCACTACTCTACTCACTACTCTACTCACTACTCACTACTCTTCTCACTACTATGCACTCACTACTCACTACTCTACTCACTACTCTACTCACTACTCTACTCACTACTCACTACTCTACTCACTACTCTGCACTCACTACTCACTACTCTACTCACTACTCTACTCACTACTCACTACTCACTACTCGGCACTCACTACTCACTACTCTACTCACTACTCTACTCACTACTCTACTCACTACTCTACACTCACTACTCACTATTCTGCACTCACTCTTCACTACTCACTACTCTGCACTCACTACTCTGCACTCTCTACTCACTACTCTACTCACTACTCACTACTCACTACTCTACTCACTACTCTGCACTCACTACTCACTACTCACTACTCTGCACTCACTACTCACTACTCTACTCACTACTCTACTCACTACTCGACTCACTACTCTACACTCACTACTCACTACTCTGCACTCACTACTCACTACTCACTACTCTGCACTCACTACTCTGCACTCTCTACTCACTACTCTACTCACTACTCACTACTCACTACTCACTACTCACTACTCTACTCACTACTCACTACTCTGCACTCACTACTCTACTCACTACTCTACTCACTACTCTACTCACTACTCACTACTCTTCTCACTACTATGCACTCACTACTCACTACTCTACTCACTACTCTACTCACTACTCACTACTCTACTCACTACTCTGCACTTACTACTCACTACTCTACTCACTACTCACTACTCTGCACTCACTACTCGCTACTCTACTCACTACTCTACTCACTACTCACTACTCACTACTCTACTCACTACTCTGCACTCACTACTCACTACTCTACTCACTACTCTACTCACTAGTCTGCACTCACTACTCACTACTCTACTCACTACTCACTACTCTACTCACTACTCTGCACTCACTACTCACTACTCTATTCACTACTCTACTCACTACTCACTACTCACTACTCTGCACTCACTACTCACTACTCTACTCACTACTCTACTCACTACTCACTACTCTACTCACTACTCTGCACTCACTACTCACTACTCACTACTCTGCACTCACTACTCACTACTCTACTCACTACTCTACTCACTACTCTACTCACTACTCACTACTCTGCCCTCACTACTCACTACTCTACTCACTACTCACTACTCACTACTCTGCACTCACTACTCACTACTCTACTCACTACTCTACTCACTACTCACTACTCTACTCACTACTCTGCACTCACTACTCACTACTCACTACTCTGCACTCCCTACTCACTACTCTACTCACTACTCTACTCACTACACTACTCTACTCACTACTCACTACTCACTACTCACTACTCACTACTCTGCACTCACTACTCACTACTCACTACTCTGCACTCACTACTCACTACTCTACTCACTACTCTACTCACTACTCACTACTCTGCACTCACTACTCACTACTCTACTCTACTCACTACTCTACTCACTACTCACTACTCTACTCACTACTCACTACTCTACTCACTACTCTGCACTCACTACTCACTACTCTACTCACTACTCTACTCACTACTCTACTCACTACTCACTACTCTACTCACTACTCACTACTCTTCTCACTACTATGCACTCACTACTCACTACTCTACTCACTACTCTACTCACTACTCTACTCACTACTCACTACTCTACTCACTACTCTGCACTCACTACTCACTACTCTACTCACTACTCTACTCACTACTCTCTACTCACTACTCGGCACTCACTACTCACTACTCTACTCACTACTCTACTCACTACTCACTACTCACTACTCTACTCACTACTCTGCACTCACTACTCACTACTCACTACTCTACTCACTACTCTACTCACTACTCTGCACTCACTACTCACTACTCTACTCACTACTCTACTCACTACTCTACTCACTACTCACTACTCTACTCACTACTCTGCACTCACTACTCACTATTCTACTCACTACTCACTACTCTGCACTCACTACTCACTACTCTACTCACTACTCTACTCACTACTCACTACTCACTACTCTACTCACTACTCTGCACTCACTACTCACTACTCACTACTCTGCACTCACTACTCACTACTCTACTCACTACTCTACTCACTACTCTACTCACTACTCACTACTCTGCACTCACTACTCTACTCACTACTCTGCACTCACTACTCTACTCACTACTCTACTCACTACTTTACTCACTACTCTACTCACTACTCTACACTCACTACTCACTATTCTGCACTCACTCTTCACTACTCACTACTCTGCACTCACTACTCTGCACTCTCTACTCACTACTCTACTCACTACTCACTACTCACTACTCTACTCACTACTCTGCACTCACTACTCACTACTCACTACTCTGCACTCACTACTCACTACTCTACTCACTACTCTACTCACTACTCGACTCACTACTCTACACTCACTACTCACTACTCTGCACTCACTACTCACTACTCTGCACTCACTACTCTGCACTCTCTACTCACTACTCTACTCACTACTCACTACTCACTACTCACTACTCACTACTCTACTCACTACTCACTACTCTGCACTCACTACTCTACTCACTACTCTACTCACTACTCTACTCACTACTCACTACTCTTCTCACTACTATGCACTCACTACTCACTACTCTACTCACTACTCTACTCACTACTCACTACTCTACTCACTACTCTGCACTTACTACTCACTACTCTACTCACTACTCACTACTCTGCACTCACTACTCGCTACTCTACTCACTACTCTACTCACTACTCACTACTCACTACTCTGCACTCACTACTCTACTCACTACTCACTACTCTACTCACTACTCTACTCACTACTCTACTCACTACTCACTACTCTACTCACTACTCACTACTCTGGACACTCACTCTGCACTCACTACTCACTACTCTGCACACTCACTCTGCACTCACTACTCACTACTCTGCACTCACTACTCACTACTCTACTCACTACTCTGCACTCACTACTCACTACTCTACTCACTACTCTACTCACTACTCTACTCACTCCTCTACTCACTACTCACTACTCACTACTCACTACTCTACTCACTACTCTGCACTCACTACTCACTACTCAATACTCTGCACTCACTACTCACTACTCTACTCACTACTCTACTCACTACTCACTACTCTGCACTCACTACTCACTAATCTGCACTCACTACTCTACTCACTACTCTACTCACTACTCACTACTCTGCACTCACTACTCACTACTCTACTCACTACTCTACTCACTACTCTACTCACTACTCACTACCCTACTCACTACTCTACTCACTACTCTACTCACTACTCTACTCACTACTCACTACTCTACTCACTACACTACTCACTACTCACTACTCACTACTCACTACTCTGCACTCACTACTCACTACTCACTACTCACTACTCACTACTCACTACTCTACTCACTACTCTACTCACTACTCACTACTCTGCACTCACTACTCACTACTCTACTCTACTCACTACTCTACTCACTACTCACTACTCTACTCCCTACTCACTACTCTACTCACTACTCTACACTCACTACTCACTACTCTACTCACTACTCTACTCACTACTCTACTCACTACTCACTACTCTACTCACTACTCACTACTCTTCTCACTACTATGCACTCACTACTCACTACTCTACTCACTACTCTACTCACTACTCTACTCACTACTCACTACTCTACTCACTACTCTGCACTCACTACTCACTACTCTACTCACTACTCTACTCACTACTCACTACTCACTACTCTGCACTCACTACTCACTACTCTACTCACTACTCTACTCACTACTCACTACTCACTACTCTACTCACTACTCTGCACTCACTACTCACTACTCACTACTCTACTCACTACTCTACTCACTAGTCTGCACTCACTACTCACTACTCTACTCACTACTCTACTCACTACTCACTACTCTACTCACTACTCTGCACTCACTACTCACTACTCTACTCACTACTCTACTCACTACTCACTACTCACTACTCTGCACTCACTACTCACTACTCTACTCACTACTCTACTCACTACTCACTACTCTACTCACTACTCTGCACTCACTACTCACTACTCACTACTCTGCACTCACTACTCACTACTCTACTCACTACTCTACTCACTACTCTACTCACTACTCACTACTCTGCACTCACTACTCTACTCACTACTCTACTCACTACTCTACTCACTACTCTACTCACTACTCTACACTCACTACTCACTATTCTGCACTCACTCTTCACTACTCACTACTCTGCACTCACTACTCTGCACTCTCTACTCACTACTCTACTCACTACTCACTACTCACTACTCACTTCTCACTACTCTACTCACTACTCACTACTCTGCACTCACTACTCTACTCACTACTCACTACTCTGCACTCACTACTCTACTCACTACTCTACTCACTACTCTACTCACTACTCTACTCACTACTCTACACTCACTACTCACTACTCTGTACTCACTACTCACTACTCTGCACTCACTACTCACTACTCTACTCACTACTCACTACTCACTACTCACTACTCACTACTCACAGTACTGGTCGTACTGGTGGTGGTGGTACTGGTAGTGGCAGTACTGGTGGTGGTGGTGGTACTGCTAGTACTGGTAGTGGTAGTACTGGTAGTGGTAGTACTGGTGGTGGTGGTACTGGTAGTACTGGTGGTGGTGGTAGTACTGGTGGCTGTAGTAGTAGTAGTACTGGTGGCTGTAGTAGTGGTAGTACTGGTGGTGGTAGTACTGGTAGTATTGATGGTGGTAGTACTGGTATTACTGGTGGTAGTGGTGGTACTGGTAGTGGTAGTACTGGTGGTGGTGGTAGTGGTAGTACTGGTGGCTGAAGTAGTGGTAGTACTGGTGGCTGTAGTAGTGGTAGTACTGGTGGTGGTAGAACTGGTAGTACTGATGGTGGTAGTACTGGAAGTATTGGTGGTGGTGGTGGTACTGGTAGTGGTAGTACTGGTGGTGGTGTTACTGGTAGTACTGGTGGTGGTGGTGGTACTGGTAGTGGTAGTAGTGGTAGTACTGGAGGTGGTGGTACTGGTAGTGGTAGTACTGGTGGTGGTAGTGATGAAGCAAAGCTTCGCATATTTTGCGGCTTGCCGAAATCAAGAACCTCGTTTATGTGTAATAAGGTAACAAAAGTGTATGTTTTACTAACATTTATTTTGTTTAGGCAAAGTTCCCGAAGCTTGCCTATGTGTATTTCTAATGAATTAATCCGTGTCCCTAAAAATGGCTGCCGCTTGTATTTTAGTTACTGCGCATGCGTCAGCCACACTCACGTGTCCTGACGCGTCTGCAGAAGTGGAGGGAAAGTTATGCGCATGCGTAATTCATAGCTGTGCTTATCATGTGGTACTGCTCGTGCCACTGCTCTTGTGTCCGTGTCAATGTAGCTAACATTTAATGCAATAAGTTTATTTCTTGATGATGAGTTAAAAGTACAAACCCTGTGATGTGTTTTCATAATGACATTATTATGTATTAATTTGTTTTCGCTTACTTTTCATGTACCGCGGGAAATGGGGGTCTGAGTGAGAGGAGAGCCATATTGGAGGTCCCTTCTGCGCCTGTGCGACATTCGGCAGCACGAGGGACCTTGGCTGATGGAACATAGCCAGTTGGCAGTGATGGGCGAGATGCTCCTGAGAAAGTCACCTCTGCCCTGCGAGAACAGCGAATGTGGCTCCTCATATGATACATTGTTAAATTGTCATTGTGTTTCTGCACAGTTTCTCCTGGGAACCCCAAACCTGCTAGGCGGTACCCAAATATGTTAATGAAGGCTTCAAATCGTGTATTGTGATTGGTGTGTTACCCAAACCCTACCTTAGGACCAATCGAAATTGAGGGATTCTGACACTTTGCAACATTGGGGGGTGGTACACTGTCCCCAAACTGTATATCTACCCTGGGTTCACCTAGTGAACCGTCCGACTTGTCTGGTTTAGCTGACCTGTCACTGACCCAACGCACTCAATAGGTGACTGAAGATACAGAGCGCTGCGGAGCACTCTGTCCGAATTTGACTATAGACTAAGGTTCTACTGAACCTTAAAGTGCTGGCAAGGCACTTAGCTGGGAGTTCGCTGACCCAATCGGGGTCTTGATCGATAGCTGCAGAGCGGGTGGAGCGCAGGCGTTGCTTCCGAACTGTGGGTTCCGGTCCTGTCCTGAAGAGGGTCCTGTCCTGAGGGTTTGCTGTCCTGTCCTGAGGGTCCTGTCCTGATTCCTATTCCGAGGGTATCCTGTCCTATCCTGGGTGTCCATTCTGCACCTGCTGTCCTTTGAGGGGTATCCTTCCTTGAGGGTTTTCTGTCCTTAACTGACCCGTGGCCAGGGTTTGGTTTCCACACCTTTCTAGGTAAATATTGCTCTGAACCTCTTGAAATTCTTGCACCTTCTGAATTTCTAACTTTTGCTTTAATAAAGTTCAACATTGCATATGTGATATTTTCCATGCCTTTCTGCAACTATTGAAAGTCATTTATAATTTTTGCAAAGTTATTCCTATGCCTTCTCATTTGTTAGAAATTATATTTTGCATAGCAGTGTGTCATTTCCTGATATGGTCTAGAACTTCGTTGCCTAGATTGTTCAAAGGCCCCTTCACCTTAAGTGAAGCGTGTTATTCATTATAAGCTCTCCTATAGTCACCCACACTTAGTCTATCCCTGTCTAGATAATACTGACTTGCATAGTATTTTCTCGCTACATTTTATTTAGTACCTTGATGATTACTCTGTCATTATTTCTTCATGCTTATGTGATTTACGTTATCTTGGTTATTGATTGCCTTATTTTACTGTACCTCATGCAAGAAATTATTGAACTTTAGATAAACATTTTTAAAACTTCCAGTTGTCCGTGGTCATTTAAACAGTATTTGAATTGTTATTGGTTGGGTTGGTATTTTGCTGCCTTTCCTTTACAGCTAGCTCCCTGATTCATTGTGGTCATTAGGCACCCGCATCGGTGGATGGTAAGTCGGGTGCACCGAAAATTGGTAGCAGGGAACACACACACACTAACTTGGTAGAGCTCGTGAAGTCACCTGATCGATGTATATGGTGATTTGAAAAGTATATGGGCCCTGAAGCCGGAAACGGCGAAACTATTGGTCGGGTGGCCTCGCGCGCTCTATCAGTTTTCTGGTAGCTAGAGGATGGTTAGGGACTAGTTGAGAGTAAGGCAGGGATTAGTTGGACTAGTTAAGTCGGAAGCTGCTATTATATTAATGCTGCTATAAGAGCGGCTGTTCTGAGGGAACTGATCACTCTCTTGTGAATACGCTGCTGAAACTCATGAATTTTTGTATTGTCATTATTCTTGTTCTTATATTGTTATATGTACTAATCCATGCATTTGTAAATCGAATCGTTAAGTGTTGTCCGAACTCCCCGGGGAATTGAAAGGGCAAGTGGTGAATAGAATCCATTGTCCTGAGGTCACAGGTTCGAGGAAAGTTAGGTGCAGGTTAGGATAACCGGGAAGCACTAACTAGGGTTTTCTGAATACATGTGTGAATAAATGACAGTAACGGGGTTCATTGGCAAAATTCCCATAGTGGCGTAACCTAGTAAGGGTCACATCGGAAGAGTAGCAGGTTCCTCGGAGCTAGCGTGAAAGCAGAGGGGTCCGCTGAGAAACCTTAAACTCGGAATATATCCCGGAAAGAAGTGGATGAGTTTAGGGGAATAACAGGTTCACCGATGCTAGAGTGAAGGGTAGGCGGAAGAGATCTGCCCGCAGCGAGTGAAAGGTAAATGGAAGTAGTTTACTTGCAGTAAAAGAATTCTTTCTCTGTCTAGACACTTGAGCACTGTGGCGAATGTGTATTTGTTGTAAAATAACCAAGCACTGAGCACTTTAAAAGAAAGAAAGTTTCCGTTACCTTGTGAAGGGAGGGAGTCAGTCGCGAAGCGCCTCTGACGTCACTCTGTGCCGCGCTGGGATTGGTAGAAGCAGCGGGCGGGTAGCGGAGCTGAAATTGTAAAGGAGGGGTGAGCGCCGGAGCGTGGGAACTGTCTCACGAAGGGGCCGCGCACCCATTGGCGGAGCTTATTTTGTGTCGCGCACCCATTGGTTGCACGAATTTTCTGAAGCGCGTTCTGATTGGAGGTAGTTTGTAAACGAAGTTAGCGCAGAAATCGTATGTGGCACTCGCGAACTACAGAGACTCGACCTGATCCAAGGCATCTAGGGTTTGAAAGGGATCAGTGGAAGGCTAACAGATACGATATTATGTACGGAACCAAGAGAAAAATGTCCCTTGTAAGTAAGGTGAAAAATTATTTTAAAACGGACAAACCGATTAAATCTAGAGAAGGTGTTCTTGTCCCAGCACCCAATACTCCCGCCTCATTCATGATGTTTGACCGAGGGTACAATACCTGTGTGTGGCTGGAGAATTGGGTGAAGTACACAAAAGATGACGGAGTATTGGCTTTTCCGTTAGATGGTACTTTCAATGGTAGGATCTTATTTAATTTAAGAACCCGAATGAATGAACTGCATCCCAGACCAAGACTAACGCAGTATGAGGCATTAGAGGAATGGGAGATTGAGGCTTTTGAAAGAGAAAGACCCCGAATGGACAAGGGTTTGACCAAGTGGTACCCCAGGCAGAAACAGGAGTCCAGGGATAAAAGGATGAAACAGTGGAGACAGAGCATGATTGTTGAGGGTCTGTTTCCCATGATGCCGGCATGTCATAACATTGGAGCGGGTGAGAAAAGTACTGAAAAATGTAAGCATTGGGGGGCCCTGGGGGAATCAGATGATGAATTGCTAGATGACATCTGTACCAGGAGTCCGCCACCTTACAATGAGGGAACCCGACCTTCCAGTGTAGGAGATGTTCCCCGACGCCACTTCCTAAAGGAAGAAGACAGGTCCCTGGGACTGGGAGGGGGTGGTCAAGTATTGCCCTATCCTGAAAAACCCGAACCGACGGAAACAAGGGATATATATCCCAAAGTGCCCGCAAGCCAGGAAGAAAAATATTCACGTACGAAAATCTTTTTTCCCAGACCCTTGTATGAAAGCGAAGAGAAACCATCGAATTCAGGACTGCCTTTTGTTCAACCTCCATATGGGGAAGAGCGCAGGTCCTTTAATACTGGAACTTTATTCCCGAAACCAAATTATGGGGGAGGACCAAGTGAAACGCATCCTACTGCCCCGAGTTTTACTCCTCCGTTGACCCCACAGATATTACATGACACAACTTTAAGAAGGGTACTAGTGGAAAAGGAGCAAGAGGCTCTAGCTAGACAAAGGACAGAAATAATTCAGAAAATTTCCCAGTTAAATACCAGTCCTGAGGCATTGACTATTCCAGTAACTATTGGACCGGTGGTCCCGTTATACGGAAATGGTCAGGGAAATCCGATTACTCCAGTTATGACCCCAGTCATGGCAACCCCGAGACAGGAACCGATCATCATAGATGATCAGTCCAGTGAGTGCGAGTCTGAAGTTGCATTCTTGGAATTACCAAACAAACAGACTGGAAAGGGAATACAGCAGAGGTATAACCCTTTTAATACAAAAGAAATTAAATTAGAGACAGCAACAGGTACTAGGAATGTCTCTCTGGTAACTCCGGATGAAATTGAGAGTTGGAGTCGTGAATTAGAGAAGCAGACTCCGCAAACAAAGCCTTTAGATCTCTACAAGCTGAGGGTCGAAATAGAAGAATTAATGGCAGGAAATGTGGGGTTGGATCGATTGAATACCTACTCTGAAGAAGAATTGTCGTTCATATGTAAAAGCTTTACAAGGAACACCAGAGTGCTCCACGAAAAACTGACCGAAACAGCAGTTAGTATGGGGGTAGATATCTCAAAATCCAAGCCCTTACAGAAACCGTACAGAGCAGACTTCTCAGACAAAGATATAGAACACCTGAATGTGGCAGGGAAGAAGTTGCAGATTAAAGAATTAATGGGGGTACTGCAGAAATGGGGAGATGTGGAAAGATGGAGAAGCAGGTGGGCGAAAAAGAGGGAAGAGGTTCGCTCCCGACAAGTGACTCCCGAGTTTGCTTTAAGAGAGGTAGAAAAACCTGAGCAGTTATGCCCCATGCGCGAAGTTCCAGGGGGGAAATATGTGCATGTCCCCTGGTCTAGGCAGGATATTGTGTCCTTCACGAACGATTTCCCAAAATTACGAGAGAAACCAGTTGACTGGTACAGGCAGGTGGAAAGGTTCGTGAAGGTACAGAAATGTCTGTGGAAAGACCTGGATGGGTTTTTCGACATTGTGGTTCCAGTAGATTTATGGACCCAGTGTAAAATAAACATAGACTGGCCGAGTGAGGAATACCCAAGAAATAAGGAAACAGGGGAGCCATCAAAGGATGTCATGCGAAAATATGAGCAGGTGATTCAGCATTTGAAAGAAAAGGTGCCCGCAAAAGAAACTGATTGGACAAAAATAGATAGAACAACACAGGAAAGGGACGAGACAGTGCACTCCTTCTATGAGAGGTTATTGCAGGTATTTAAGACATACAGTGGTATTGATAACATCGATTTGAAGGACATGACGCACTTTATTTACAGGTTTGTAAATGGTTTAAGACCTGAAATTTGTCAGTGGATAAAAGATAATAAAATCTGTTGGCATACTAAGAAAATGGATGAGGTCCTACGGTACGCTAAGTACTGCGAGGACGAGATGGCAGAAAAGAAAAAGGCCCTCAAGGAAAAGGTGATGTGGGCTCAGGTGAAGCTCGCAGAACAGCAGGAAAAACAATTGAGTAACATGGTTAAAAATGCTGAGAACAAAGGTCCTGGGGGAGGGGGTGGAGGAAAGCCCCGGCCCAAATTTAGCAGGGAAGAGGCTATGAAGAAATTTCCCTGCCATCAGTGCGGCGAAATTGGACACTGGCGAAACGAGTGTCCCCAATTAGTCGATGTTAATGAGAAAACTCCTGATTTAACTCCACAGACGCAGAAAGAAAGACCAAGAAAGACTCAACCCCAGGTAAAAACAGTTCAGGTGCCTCGAGCACCCAAGCAGGTATACAGGGGAAGACAGGCAGAAAATGAAGAGATAGAGGTTTGGGAAAGCGGGGAGAACAGAAATACAGCAACTTCGCAGTATCTGCTGAATGATACCTTCCTTTGTAATGATCAGGACTGACGGGGCCTGAGAGGGGAGGACGAGGAGTGCGTACTTGGCGCTTCCTTGCCGGTAGACCAGTCTGGACCATATATTGAAGGAAAGGTTGACGGAAATGATGTCACCTTTCTGTTGGACACTGGCGCTACCCGTTCTACTGTAAGAACAGTGGACGTTCCAAACCTACCCCTCTCGGGAGAAAATATCCAAGTAGTAGGTGTATCTAATCAATTGATTAGTACTCCTGTTACCGAACCAATGGAGATTTCAATTGGAAATTTTAAACAGATGCATAGATTTGTCGTCTGTGACACCAGTCCAGTAAATCTACTGGGACGTGATTTGCTGTGCAAAATGAACTGTACCATCTTTTGCACACCAAAAGGTGTTGAAATACAGACCCCAGATGAAGACGGCATTTATAAATTATTGTTGCTTAGACCTGACTCAGAAATTAAAAGATTGACCCTGCAGGACTTGCCCCAAGAACTACAGGAAGCCGTAAAGCCAGAGGTGTGGGATTTCACTGGAAAGGATGTGGGGTTGATGAAAGATGTGGACCCCATACAAATAGCCATCAAGGACAATGCAGTATATCCTAACACTAGGCCCTACCGAATGAATGCTGAGGTGAAAGCAGGTGTCACTCTGGAAATACAAAAATTATTGGAAGGAAACATCATACAGGAAGTGATGAGCAGCCCATGCAACTCACCGATTATGGGCATCAAAAAGCCTAGTGGCAAGTATAGGGTAGTGCAGGACCTGAGAAAGGTTAACAAAATTGTAGTTCCTTGCTGCCCTATTGTCCCAAACCCTGCAGTGATATTATACCAGATTCCTTGGGATGCTGAATGGTTCACTGTGATTGATTTGTGTCATGCATTCTTTTCGATACCCCTGCACCCAGACAGCAAATTTCTTTTCTCATTTGCTTTTGAGGGTCACGTATATTGTTGGAACAGGGTCCCTCAGGGGTATACAGAGAGCCCCTCTATCTTTAATCAGATCTTGAAAAAATGTCTAGAGACTTTGATCTTACCTGGGAACTCTGTGTTAGTGCAGTACATAGACGACCTTCTACTGGCGTCTAAAAGTCACCGGGACTGTGTGGTTGACACCATTGCCCTCCTAAATCATCTGTGTGAGAAAGGGCATAAAGTAGCCCCTGACAAACTACAGTTCTGTGCGAAATCTGTAAAATATCTGGGACACCAAATAGAAAAGGGTGTCAGAAAAGTCACATCAGAAAGAGTGAGAATAATTCAAAAAATGCAGTTGCCCCGTACTCAAAAAGATGTCAGAATGTTCCTGGGTGTATTAGGGTACTGCAGGCAGTGGATTCTGGGATTTGCAGCCTTAGCCAGGCCCTTGATAAAAATGACCACGAGAGGAATGCCAGATGTTGTACAGTGGGACGATGAAAGTCTAATGGCTTTCACAAGATTGAAGAACTGTCTGTGTACCGCCCCTGCGTTGGGAATGCCAGATTATTCCAAAGAGTTTGCCCTTTTCTGTGACACTCGCGATAATTGCGCATTGTCTGTCCTGACTCAAGAACATGGCACGACCAGAAGGCCTGTGGCTTATTTCTCTGCCACACTGGACCCAGTAGCTGCTGGGTTACCAGGCTGTCTGAAAGCAGTAGCTGCTACCTGTGCAAGTTTGGAACAGAGTGAGTCCATTGTCATGGGACATCCTGTGACCGTGTATGTTTCACATGGAGTGGTAATTCTATTGACCAGAACTAAAACACAGTATCTCACCCCTAGTCGGCTGACTAAATACGAGAGGATTCTTGTGGGTGCAGCAAATGTAAGCATTGTTAGGTGCGGTATTCTGAACCCTGCCACCTTACTCCCCGACCCCTTGGAAATGGAAGGTGGGGATGATGATGAACATGATTGTATTGACCTAACAGAGTTCAGTACCAAGCCACGCCCAGACATAAAAGAAGTACCATTGCCTGAGCATGATAAAGAACTATTTGTGGATGGTTCCTGTCTAAGACATGAATTAGGAGGCTTGAGTGCTGCTTATGCAGTAGTGTCTTTCACAAAAATTGAACAAGCAGGTTACCTATATAACATCAAGTCTGCACAAGTAGCCGAATTGATAGCCATGATAAAGGCTTGCAAAATTGGGAAGGACTTACGCATAACAGTGTATACTGACATCAGTACTGTTATGGCGTTGTGCATGACTTTGGCCAATTATGGCTACAGAGGGAATTCATGACTTCCTCAGGTACTCCCATTCGGAATGCAAAGGTTGTTCATGACCTTTTAGAGGCCATCCAGTTGCCCAAAGAACTGGCAGTGGTAAAATGTACTGCTCATCAAAGGAGCATGGACAGGGTATCACTGGGAAACGATTATGCTGATCGAGTGGCTCAATGGTGTGCCAAAGATCGGTATATTGTAAATCCAAAACGAGGGGGGCCAGGAACCAGCTGCCAGCTTCAGGTGTTTGAGGAAGTGCCTACATGGGATGAGGTGAGAGAGTGGCAGGAGTCGGCTCCTTGGCAAGAAAGAGAGAAATGGAAGGAGGATGGGTGTAGACCGAGACGTGTGGATGGTGTGATTTTGGGCCCAACTGGTATGCCTGTGTTACCCCGACACTTGCTTGGCACAATGGCAAGATTAATACATGAAGGATCACACATTGGTAGGGATGCCATGATTCTGGTATTTCAACAGACTTGGTACAGTAAAAAGTTCAGGAAGGTAGCAGAGTCCCTCTGCCAGAGGTGCCTGTCATGTCAACAGATGAACCCAGGCAAGAGGACAATGGTTGAACTGAGCAAGATTGGGAGATCAGGGGGTCCCTTTATAAGGATACAGGTTGATTTCATCACCATGCCCCGTTGTGAAGGGAAACGATATGTCCTTGTCATTGTTTGCGTATTTTCAAAATGGGTAGAAGCTTACCCTACTCCTCAAAGTGACGCACTGACAGTAGCGAAGTGTTTACTAAAAGAACTGATACCTAGGTTCGGAATACCATGCATTATTGAATCAGATAAGGGTGGACATTTCCAGAATGACATACTGGCTGAACTCTGTAAGGCCTTCGGAATAAGGCAGAAACTCCATTGTGCATACCACCCAGAGGCTTCTGGAATAGTGGAACAAGTAAATGGAACTATCAAAAACAGACTAGCAAAGCTGACAGATGCTACTGGCATGACCTGGGTGAAGGCCCTGCCCCTGGTCCTGATGGGACTGAGAAGTGTTCCAGACCGCAAGACAGGCCTAAGTCCCCATGAAATCATTATGGGAAGAGTGATGAGACAAGCATGGGTGCCAGGAAGCAAACTGTTGAGTATTACTGATGATTTGGTGCTTGAATACTGCAGAAGATTGGGTGACCAAGTGCGTTCTATCTCTCGCCAGATTGGAGACGACGGCATCCTCAATCCAACGACTCCTCTCCACAGCTTGGTTCCAGGAGATTGGGTCAAAATAAAGAAGCACACTCGATCAAGCTGTCTGGCACCAAGGTGGGGAAAGAAACGCCAAGTAATCCTGGTGACAACCACTGCAGTGAAGGTCGCAGGTGTTCCTCAGTGGATCCACGCTGGACACACCCAGAAGGTATTGCCAGACAAAGGATTTGAAGAAGAAGGGCAACCAGCAGAGGACCCTGAAGGAGCCAGACCAGAAGCAACTGACAACGAGCAGCCCAGCACCAGTCAGGTTGCAGGAACAGCAGACGTTGGCCCAGGAGTAGTTGACTACGAACTGCCAAGAATCCAGCCTGCTGAAGAGGTCCAGGAAACTGAGCCAGGAGTAGCTGAAGACGAGCTGCCAAGCATATGGCCAGAAGAATGGATACCGATGATTGATCTGACTGAAGATCCTATCAGAACAAGAGAACGACTTAGTGAAGGTAGAGAGTGGACTAGTCAGGAAAAGCAAGGCACAGGCGAAGAACCTCAGCCGCTTGAGATTCAAATCAAAATTGAGGAAGGAGAAGGTCAGACAGGGACAGAGCAGGTATTCGATACACCACCGCGAACACCTGATGCAGATAAGGGAGAGACTAGAAACAGAGTGATAGTTCGAGCAGAAGAAGATCAAGAGATCGAAGTGCTTGAACAGGATCAGAAAGGGTTAGAAGAACGGGTTCAGGAAACAGAAACAGAAATAAAGACAATCGAAAGCCAAAAACAAAATATTCCTGAACAAGGCCAGATTAGCAACCAGGCAGAAGAATTTGATGCTAGCCCTGGAACTAGCCAGATAAGGGAAGTAGGAGAAGAACGTGGAGAAGAATTACCACAAGATAGAGAGAACAAGAGAATAAGAAAAGAAAGTGAAGTCCGAGTACCGACTAAGAGACTAAAGAAAAGAAACAACCTTGAGCCTAGGTTTGTAAAAAGATTGAGACTAAGGATAAAGACAGTGGAAGAAAAACGTGCAGAAGCAAGAAGAAGTGCTCGAATAGCAGAGCAAGAAGAAGACTCTTCCAAAAGAAGGAGTGAGCGAATAAAAAGACAAAACAAAAAGTACAAGTCTCCTGAATGGACACTGGTTTTGGAAGAACTTGAAGATCTTGATATAACTGACGTGAGCGACGGAGAGCCTGTCCCAGAGTACTCAGCTGAAGAGGAAGACGAACCACCGTGAATTTGCACAAAGTAAGCTAGTTGTGTAAAAAGCTAAAAAGAGGGGTGAGAACACTCCTTCTGAGCTAAAATGTCTGATTCAACAGTGAATGGTAGACCTAGTTGCAGCCGTTTTAAGACGTGTTGCAAGGTGTGTATATGTAGTGTAGTAGTACTGATAGTTATTTGGATAGGATTAACAATTTTCCTTCCCTTTGCTGTAAGTAAAGATACTAACATTGTCCCTACTGAAGTTGTAAATACTGACAATGAGGAGCTAACAACACAGAGTGTAGAAAGACATGAGAGAGCATTGAGACAAACTAAACGAGACTTAGAAGCATCAGATGAGGGAGGACTACATTATCATGGAATGAAGAACAGGACACATTTAAATGTTTTCGCA
The DNA here is from genome assembly GCF_964261635.1 of Lissotriton helveticus. Taxonomy (NCBI): domain Eukaryota; kingdom Metazoa; phylum Chordata; class Amphibia; order Caudata; family Salamandridae; genus Lissotriton; species Lissotriton helveticus. The sequence goes on from NC_136073.1 coordinate 606,442,140, forward strand.
AACTTGTTAATACACTATGTAGAGACTATGGAAATTGAAGATTGCTATGTCTGCATGAAGCTACCTACTTCGGTGGCTGAAGGCGTGACATACCATCATCTGCCATTGACATATGGAATTTCCTGTAGCATTTTAGCTAGTTTATTTTACAAAAGGGGACCGTTACAGTATTATTACTCTAACAATGACGTGATCTTTTCTGAACTTCCTATACGTGGGAACTTGAATCCTGTACATACCAAAACTGACACCATAAGATATATGGGAGACTACTTTCTGACTATAGGTAACATTGACATAGCAGACGCACACAGAGATAACTTGACTTGTTCTTTGCGTGAGCAGGAAAAGATGTTCCTGAACATGGCAGAGAAAAGGAGAATTAAAATTGAGAAGAAGGCTAATGACGAAAGTCAGAAAAAGCCAAAGTGGGCAGAGAACATGGAAGGCACCTCATCTGGTGGAGCGGGTCCTGCTCTGTTGCTGGATTTTGAAAAGAAAGGCAAGCTATGTCTTCACCGCGAGAAGACTAGCTATTATAATAATGTTTTCATTGGTTCCAGTGAATGCGAACATAATTACAAGGTAATTGGAGGTTGGGGTTTCAAAAATGGGTCAGAGCCTGTGTTTCCTGGAATTTATTATATTTGTGGGGACAAGGCTTATTTCAAATTGCTGGATCACTGGTATGGGAGCTGCTACTTTGGCATTGTTTTCCCGAAAATATACCATGTGAATGGAAAAGCTGGAAGCAATGAAGATACTAATGGCTTAGTGCGTAGTAAAAGAGAGAGTATAGGTGAAATTATGGGTAGTATTTTCAGTGCACTGATACCTGGAGTGGGAGTGGTTCTGAACACTCACAGAATTTGCAAATTGTCTACTATAGTAGATGTGCTGTCTACTGAAACAGCTCATGGATTTCTGCTGGTCAATACCGAAATGGTTGCGATCAGATCAATGGTTTTACAAAATCGACTTGCTCTTGACACCTTATTAGCGAAAGAGGGCGGAGTCTGCCGGATGTTGAAGGCGCAACATTGTTGCACTTATATTCCGGATAAAAGTGTACAGATCAAAAGATATGTGAAAAACATTACTAATTTGGCAAAGGAACTCAAACCACTCGAGGTTGATAGTGCCTGGAAGAGACTGGTAGATGGTCTCTCAAATGTAGGTCATTGGCTTGCTAGCATAGGTAAAAGCTTATTATTCAAAATTCTGATGCCAATTGGTATTATAGGTCTTATTATACTTTCCGTTTTCTTATGCTGTAAATACCGCAAGCGCACCAAAAAGCACGAGGTAAATGCAAGAGGAGTGAAACGAAGTGTGGATGAGATTGAATTAGAGGAAGTGAATGATCAGATATACAAAAAGGTGAAGACTTCTCACCCGGCTAAAACTGAAAGAGAAAAGTTAGAACGGTTGCTGGAAGAAATAGAACTTTATAAAGTGTGAAAGAAAGTTGGCATCTGGTTCCATTATAATTTGTGATGATAGTAGATATCATCAAAGAGGGGATTGATGAAGCAAAGCTTCGCATATTTTGCGGCTTGCCGAAATCAAGAACCTCGTTTATGTGTAATAAGGTAACAAAAGTGTATGTTTTACTAACATTTATTTTGTTTAGGCAAAGTTCCCGAAGCTTGCCTATGTGTATTTCTAATGAATTAATCCGTGTCCCTAAAAATGGCTGCCGCTTGTATTTTAGTTACTGCGCATGCGTCAGCCACACTCACGTGTCCTGACGCGTCTGCAGAAGTGGAGGGAAAGTTATGCGCATGCGTAATTCATAGCTGTGCTTATCATGTGGTACTGCTCGTGCCACTGCTCTTGTGTCCGTGTCAATGTAGCTAACATTTAATGCAATAAGTTTATTTCTTGATGATGAGTTAAAAGTACAAACCCTGTGATGTGTTTTCATAATGACATTATTATGTATTAATTTGTTTTCGCTTACTTTTCATGTACCGCGGGAAATGGGGGTCTGAGTGAGAGGAGAGCCATATTGGAGGTCCCTTCTGCGCCTGTGCGACATTCGGCAGCACGAGGGACCTTGGCTGATGGAACATAGCCAGTTGGCAGTGATGGGCGAGATGCTCCTGAGAAAGTCACCTCTGCCCTGCGAGAACAGCGAATGTGGCTCCTCATATGATACATTGTTAAATTGTCATTGTGTTTCTGCACAGTTTCTCCTGGGAACCCCAAACCTGCTAGGCGGTACCCAAATATGTTAATGAAGGCTTCAAATCGTGTATTGTGATTGGTGTGTTACCCAAACCCTACCTTAGGACCAATCGAAATTGAGGGATTCTGACACTTTGCAACATTGGGGGGTGGTACACTGTCCCCAAACTGTATATCTACCCTGGGGCCACCTAGTGAACCGTCCGACTTGTCTGGTTTAGCTGACCTGTCACTGACCCAACGCACTCAATAGGTGACTGAAGATACAGAGCGCTGCGGAGCACTCTGTCCGAATTTGACTATAGACTAAGGTTCTACTGAACCTTAAAGTGCTGGCAAGGCACTTAGCTGGGAGTTCGCTGACCCAATCGGGGTCTTGATCGATAGCTGCAGAGCGGGTGGAGCGCAGGCGTTGCTTCCGAACTGTGGGTTCCGGTCCTGTCCTGAAGAGGGTCCTGTCCTGAGGGTTTGCTGTCCTGTCCTGAGGGTCCTGTCCTGATTCCTATTCCGAGGGTATCCTGTCCTATCCTGGGTGTCCATTCTGCACCTGCTGTCCTTTGAGGGGTATCCTTCCTTGAGGGTTTTCTGTCCTTAACTGACCCGTGGCCAGGGTTTGGTTTCCACACCTTTCTAGGTAAATATTGCTCTGAACCTCTTGAAATTCTTGCACCTTCTGAATTTCTAACTTTTGCTTTAATAAAGTTCAACATTGCATATGTGATATTTTCCATGCCTTTCTGCAACTATTGAAAGTCATTTATAATTTTTGCAAAGTTATTCCTATGCCTTCTCATTTGTTAGAAATTATATTTTGCATAGCAGTGTGTCATTTCCTGATATGGTCTAGAACTTCGTTGCCTAGATTGTTCAAAGGCCCCTTCACCTTAAGTGAAGCGTGTTATTCATTATAAGCTCTCCTATAGTCACCCACACTTAGTCTATCCCTGTCTAGATAATACTGACTTGCATAGTATTTTCTCGCTACATTTTATTTAGTACCTTGATGATTACTCTGTCATTATTTCTTCATGCTTATGTGATTTACGTTATCTTGGTTATTGATTGCCTTATTTTACTGTACCTCATGCAAGAAATTATTGAACTTTAGATAAACATTTTTAAAACTTCCAGTTGTCCGTGGTCATTTAAACAGTATTTGAATTGTTATTGGTTGGGTTGGTATTTTGCTGCCTTTCCTTTACAGCTAGCTCCCTGATTCATTGTGGTCATTAGGCACCCGCATCGGTGGATGGTAAGTCGGGTGCACCGAAAATTGGTAGCAGGGAACACACACACACTAACTTGGTAGAGCTCGTGAAGTCACCTGATCGATGTATATGGTGATTTGAAAAGTATATGGGCCCTGAAGCCGGAAACGGCGAAACTATTGGTCGGGTGGCCTCGCGCGCTCTATCAGTAGTACTGGTGGTGGTAGTACTGGTAGTGGTGGTACTGGTAGTGGTAGTACTGGTGGTGGTGGTACTGGTAGTGGTAGTACTGGTGGTGGTACCGGTAGTGGTAGTGCTAGTGGTGGTGGTACTGCTGCCCGTAGTACTGGTAGTGGTAGTACTGGTGGTGGTGGTACTGGTGGTGGTAGTACTGGTGGTGGTAGTGGTACTGGTATTGGTAGTACTGGTAGTGGTAGTACTGGTGGTCGTGGTACTGTTAGTACTGGTGGTGGTGGTAGTTGTAGTACTGGTGGCTGTAGTACTGGTAGTACTGGTGGTGTTGGTGGTACTGGTAGTGGTAGTACTGGTGGTGGTGGTGGTACTGGTGGTGGTGGTAGTACTGGTAGTACTGGTGTTGGTGGTACTGGTAGTGGTAGTACTGGTGGTGGTGGTGGTACTGGTGGTGGTGGTGGTACTGGTAGTACTGGTGGTGGTAGTACTGGTGGTGGTGGTACTGGTGGTGGTGGTAGTGGTAATGGTAGTACTGGTAGTGGTAGTACTGGTAGTGGTAGTACTGGTGGTGGTGGTACTGGTAGTACTGGTGGTGGTGTTAGTGGTAGTACTGGTGGTCGTGGTACTGTTAGTACTGGTGGGGGTGGTCGTGGTAGTGGTAGTACTGGGGGCTGTAGTAATGGTAGTACTGCTGGTGGTGGTGCATGTATCAATGAGTCTAATTTTTCCTAATGAAATAGCCATTGGCATTACGTGAGACACACAAGACATTTGTGAATTCCCATTGTAACCGCGGGAAGGCTCTGTTTTCCCTGATTATTGCGTATTCACGTTTTTTTCAAAAACTTTACAAGAATGATGACTGCATGTTAACTCTGCGAGTCAGGCTCGACAGCACGTGTCACAAAGGTCACTTTTAACCCTCATCATTTATTCAACCAGTAGTCTGCATGTCAGCACTTATTAAAATTCGGAAAACAAAGCTTACAGACCCAGAATCCAAATGCTTTATAATAAAACGGCTTTAAACCCCGTTTTTTAAACCACAGACAAAAATAGTGCAGCGCAGCATGCGAGGAAAAGAAGGAAATGGCGCCCTTTGGAAATGAGAGTATTCAGGAAACACAAGAACTACAGTGTGGACGAGCATGTATGAGTCATCTTCTGTGAGCCTCGCCTGCTGCCTCTCCTCTCGTCATTTTACATTGAACGCGCTCACCGCTCAGACCATCTGGATTGCATTACACGGGCACTCTGACAGCTCCTAATTAAGATTAATAGTCGGCCGTGCGCGTAACCGTACAGAATATGCCAACATGGCCGCCTAACATTACATATGCCCTATGGCATCAAGACTACTACAAAAACAGCACCGCGCCGACCAATCACCGTTCAGATAATTAAAAAAATCTCGCGCACTAAGGAATGTTTCTTTCCCGAGCCCTAAAGAAACTTTTTTTTTTTTATTTAACAATAGGAGCTCGGAGCTCCGCCCCACTTCGTGGTGACGTAGGCCGAGCCCTACAAAAGTATCCCCAGGACCGAAACCAACTCACTTTCACTCCCTCACACACGCCTTTCACCAGCACCTGAATGCGCATTGTGGCCTAATCTAATGCATCTACACTTCTGGGCTGCCCTTTGTGCCATTCTCCCTGCCATTCCCCAGTGGATGTAATTAGCCCCTGTCGAAGAGAAGAGCACACAAGCACCCACCTGGATGCTCTTTTGCAACAGAGGCCATTCACTCTTACACTTGGCTTGTAGTGTGGTTTAAACTTTATTTAGCGCCTCGCCACGGGTTGGTTGTAAGCACTAATGTTCTCCTTAGTATCTCTTAATTTCTCTGCGGTGGGGGCAGCTTTAGTTCAGGTCCCCGGAGCGGTCCTGCTGCATGTGCTGTGAGACTCGAGCCATAACACTGTTGCCTTACCGCGGAATATTAGGAATGTATTGCGAGCCTGCATGCAGCCTGAAAAGGGCATTGGATTGATTGATGTTTTTTTTAAATTGGTCCAGTGACTCCGGTCCTGCTAGGGCGGGACAGGGTGGGGCGGGATTCCTAAGGCGATTGTGATGAACCACTGCTTTTCTTTCTTTTTTTATTTTAACTCGGTGGATATAGTGCATTTGAGGATGTTAGCTGTTTTTGACCTGCAGAAAATCGTTTGTTAATTATTTACATTGTGATTTCCAAAAAGGCATGACATTTACTCCAAGATAAGGATCAGTCTAAGGAACAGTAAGGTAGTGAAGTACTTAAAAGAATGCTTATTATTATCTTACTTCAATAGCCAATATGAGAGGCATGATTTAAGCCTAACACAATGAAATAGCAGGGAGTTCCAAAATTCCAGTTCAATGAAGATCGAAAATAAACATACTCACATTTTAATAGCTATTAAGTTTTCATATTTTGTACTTTCAAAGACACAGAAGTGGTATTTTATTTTATAGGTGCTGTTGAAGCCTTGCATCTCACAAGTTAGGAACGGGGTCACTTAACTGCGTATTACCCAAAATGCACTGAGTTGCAGAATGGAAGCCCAACTTATATTTAACAGATCATCAGTTACTTACAGTTGTATAATTATGCAAATGCTTCCATGGTCAACCTGTAGGCCAAGCTCTTCTCTTGGGTGCAAATTGTCACTGTACTGAGTAAGATCAAGGCTGACTTTAGGGATGTCCAGCTGGTGCCACCACATCAGGCGCCGAACTCAAGGGGGAGGACTGTGTTTTTAAATATCTTATGGTTCTAAAGGCACCTGTTTCAGAGTTTGTGTGTTCAGCAATTTTCAGGCAACAATAAAGATGTCAAGATAACTCTGGTGATTAATGTACCTACTGGAGAGATACTGCAGTTTTGTCTAGTGGCACTTTTGACTTATCATTAAATAGTGCATCGGCAGCTGCTGCCCATCTTTACTGGTGGAAGGGCCATGCTCCCCCACTTTTTTTTTTTTTACAAGAAGATTTTCTGTCAGGCTGAGCAAAGGTCAGCCTGAAAGACGCTCTTCCTGTTCAGGTAAGCTAGCCAGGAGTTAAACATGCGCTAAATGCCCAGGCACCTGGCTGCCTGAGCTGAACTTTGCCAGGCTGAAGATGTCACAGCTCCTGTCGGCATGACCCTTTCAGCCTGGCAAAGCACCTCAATGCTCTACCCTCATAATGAGGGGGCGCTTCATTGGTAGCCTCAGACCTGGGTGCTTCAGTTTGAAGCCCTAAAGTGCCCAGGGTCGGTTGTCTATCACTGCACTTCGTCACAGAGTAGGGTGGGGTTAGCAACTCTCACTAGCTCCATCCTAATCCATTTACATGCTGCAAAACATGTGTACTATGTAGATCATTGAATTGCATATTATTAAGTTAGCTCCATGGGTTACTGCTTCCTTCGGAGACATCCTTGTGTTACTTGCAGATTTTGAACTAAAATCCTAATATAGCACCGTGAGCTATGTACTATCATCATATAGCTGAACAAAGCAAACACAAGTATATGATGGATGGAGAGCTGAAACGTTTCAGACACTCACCCCAGTCACAGATCTTCTTGGTTGAATCCATCATTGTTTTTTAACTCACTTCCCCACCCCAGTTGAGACCCAGCCATATGCAAATCAGTCTGACCCTGTTCTACATGGGAACATTCGAGCCAGAACTGCCAAGCCAGGTCTTCCCTGTACCAGACACAAGCATCTTGGGCGCAGTTTCGGAGTAACACCCCTCATCAGCCAGGCTAGCTTGAATCCAGTGACAAAGTGGGCACAGGCTCAAGACTGATTTGCATATTGCTGGGTTCAAAATGGAATGGCACAGGGAGCAAAAAAACAATGGATTTAGGCCCAGATCTCTGTACCGGGGTGAATGTATAACATTGTTCTGTATTCTGTCCATCAATTGTTCTTTTTGCATTTATCAAATCGCTGAAGGCATACTGCAACCTATAAGTTAGAAAAGTATGTTGTTCGTTACGCTAATGTTGCTAAAAATGAGTTTAGATAGCAAGAAATCTGTTTTAGTAAAGCCATACCTAACCCCTGTGTTAAGTTGTAAATCCTGAGTTCCTCCTTCTCCAGGCCAAGCACTCCCAAAATGTACTGCCTACCAGTATGGGTGGCATGTGGCTCCTCACCTTGTAGTCTTCTTTGTCATATTTAACACTCCCTATACATTGATTTACACACTTGTATGATTGTCGCTGTATGATGTATGTGTGGAGAAATGTTCTCTGATATCCTACAGTGGTATGAGTAGTGCTATAAAATAAAGGAAATATTTGTTTTTGATGGGCTATAGAGAGTTGAACTTCTGAGGAGGACCAGACTGGCTTACCCAGCACCAGGTGTTTCGGTGGGATGGCAGGGTAGGAGCCAGATTCACTGAACGTGGGCAGCAGTTTTGTTGCTGAGGACATGCCGGCCATGTTGCAGCGCTTCTACATAAACAATGCAAAAACAAATGGTTTTAAAGTAAGTAATAAGCACCCTTTAAAACCACTTGCTTTTGCATTATTTATAAGCGCTGCAAGTACAAATGTGTCCGGCAGGTCCCTAGCAACAAAAATGGCCCCCATGGCAGTAAAAAGGACACCACCCTGCCAGCCCCCGAAATGCCCAGTAGGCAATGTGGGAGGAAGGTATTCATTGAATCTGTGGAGAGGGAGGACATTGGGGGGTCGCCAACAAAGATTGTCAAACAGGATGCCAACAGCACTAAATCCAGCCCTGCATATTATGTATTGGTTATGGGTGCCACAAGGTTATATTTGTATCATATATGAATTGTATTGGGTACAATAAAAGCAGATACTCTAATTTAGGCCCATGTACATGTCTTACTTGGATTGTGATATATTTTTGAGGGTGCCTTTTCACTCAATGTAGAGATTTCTAACCTTGACTTTCCTTCTCTTAGAATTCAGTAAATTTTTCAAATGGGGTGAGAAATCCTTCTCCTCTGATCATACTCTTAGGGCGCAGCCCACCAGTCAAACCTATACACTAGGCTATTTGTTCTATTATGAATTAATATTTTGCTATCCTCAGTTTCCCTTTTTCTTTCTTTCCTTTATCAGCACAGGGTCGGTAGTCCAAGTGGCTGACTCGTGCTAAATTGAATATAGTGGTTAGGTTTTCTGCAATGCCTTCACAGGTATCACCACTTTGAATTCTGGGATATGAAATCTCACTGTTCACAATACAGGTGCAACTTCAGCACTTACACTCGCTAAAAAGGCAAAACACGTTGAAGGTGTCAAGCATTACACAGGCAGCTAAGTTTAGATTCGTACATTTATGTGCAACTATTTGTCAATAGTACTGAGTGTGCCCTCTGCCTACACTGAAAAAGATAAAAAGCCCCCCTTTCAAAGAGGAACAGCTGATGAAGAGTTGCCCACAGTGGCATAACAAAAGCTCCCGTGATGGGCGGGGGACAAGCTTGAGAGGCCCCCTTTGGCCCTGGCAGGTACCTGTCTGAGAGATCTGGACTGGGTCTAGAGCATGGGGGGCCCCAGCATGTACTTTGCAGGGAGGCCCCCTCAATTTTCATTACGCCACTGCTAGTGGAGTAGTATATTTGATCACCTGCACTTGTAATTTACATTACATTGGAATGACCACACGCAAAATCAGTACGAGAATAGTGGAACATAGGAGTACCATCAGGTGCAAAAGGGCCACTACACGAATGACGAACCATTTCATTGAGATGAATCACACTTCCAATGATATGAGATGGGTAGTGTTAGAAACTGTCAAAACCAAGGAAAATCAAGAAAAGATACTTCACGAACGTGAACAAAGATGGGTGTTCAAACTACGCACGGATTCCCAAGGTCTCAACAATGATATCCCTTGGTGTGCGTTTATATAATAGATACTCTCCAGGCACAAAAGAAAACTTTAACACCGACCTGAAAAGTCATGACAAAATCGGAGAAATACCTGCCCTATTTAGAATGCTGATCAAGAATATAGACTGTACAATTACAATTGTTTTTCTATCTCGATCACAATTGTTTTTCTATCTCGATCACTTTGGTAATAATTTTCTTTTTGTCCCTATTTTGGTGAGCCATAGGGGGACTCTTACTGACTTACAACCATGGTATCAACTGCACGACTGTAGTCTCCTTACCCCACGATAATAATTTCAATGTTGTTTTTTTCGCAATAAATAGCTACAAGGGGACCCTCACTGCCTTGAATATTAACCACCACCATATCAGTTGACAAATGATTCCTAAGCAAACTAACCACCTTCCGCATGGTGTCTACATGATATTATTAATTTTACAGATTTTTACCGTAGAATTAAGTGACCAGAGATCGGATAAAAATATAGGGACCCCATGAGACCCATCGTTTGCCTTTTTAATCGCTACATGTTAATATTCTTTTACAAACTCCTCGAATAATCACGGGCTTTTTCAATACTTTATTAAACCCTCCAATTGCATACTTCGAAGATGGCCGCCGCAACGGCACAGTCTAGCGGTCAGAGGAGGTTCCCGGAAGTCGTAGAGGATTAAAAACACCACACGAGCAGCAGACGGGTAAGATGCGGTCCCGGGGAGGTGTCCGAGTAGGTACTTTCGAGCGATTTCACCAGCCAGGAAGTAAGTACACTGTTGGCGCCGATTACGGATGAAGCAGGTCCTTTATATGGCTAAACTAAAACGAGTTTGAACTTTATAACCATTTGACTATCGATCTAAACGGTAACACATCTGTGCATCATTTTACAGCAGTGAGTCCCATAAGTGAAATTGACCCCCCAGCGAGACCATGAAGTGTCATTTCGCACTTTACTAAGTAAATATTGGAAACCCTTTTCCATTTCGTATTTTTTGTGTACTTAATATATGTTATGTGTGTCTAACGTCTTGGTCACATTAAGTCCTGTCTTGTTTCTGTGTGTGAATTCACGAACATGCAGCACAAACTATATGGACAGAGATTGGCAAGCCTGCACGCGCCAATATGGTGCAACCATCAATCTAAGCACGGAATGCAAGCGGCATGAGAATACACTATGTGTCCCTTCCACTAGGGAAGGTATGTTACTAATGATATGCTTTATGTTTTCAGCACCATCTACTTAAGACAAACGTATCTATTTCCAATATGAATGCATGCTAAGATTATTATTTGTATTGCTGTATATTCACTGCTCCCATATCTTGGGACATAGGAGTGGCATATGCAGGGCTGGTCCCTGCATGGTCCCGAAGAAATGCTAGGGGTAGCATGAAACATGTCGGCCAAAATTGCTCACTGAATCAACCGCATTATTGGTTGACCCACAGTGACACTAACCCCACTTTTAACATACCTGCATAGGAGCTAAATAAATTGGATAGGCCCACTAAGCACGGTATTTTTAACTCACTCACACCCACTCCACCACTATATTTCTTTGCACCACACATAGTCTTTCACTCTTAGGTGCTCCTGCGAAGTTCGTGAGTCGCAGCACGCCCCTTTTCGTAGAGAACTGGGATGGCCCCAATGATGAAGCATGTCACCGTGGGGCAACCCCAGTGAGTGAGGGGACACTAGAAAGAAAATTTTCTTTCTCGAAGGGTACACTGATCCAGTAAGTCACATACCTACACTAGAGCTAGGTCCAAGGATCCTACATGTGGGATCCCCACTCTTGTACTGAACCCTTAAGGAGGTCGACCTAGTCTCTCTAATCCTCCTTCTCCTTCTGTTTCTCATACTATATCCTATTAAAACACAGAGTACAAAGTCAAGCAGTAAGCTCTGTAACAGGCACAGCACAGGGATTATTGATGCTCAAAAATTAATATAATAGTATTAAATAACCTTGTTGAGACTTCTGATAGTCTTGCTCTGGCAGAGCGATCTAAGGAGTACTGTCGGGGCCAGAGTTATGAGAGGCCGCAGGCACCAAATATTCTCTGGCAGCTGTGTCCGGTCCAAACTCACACAACAAGATCATAACAGGCTGCAGGCACCAACCACAGTCTGTCCAGAAGCCCATGAGGCGGTACTCACTCGAGAGACAGCAGGTACGCACCAATTACTGCCTGTGGTACCGGCAAGGTGACTCCAGCCAGAATTTAACTTAAAGAAAATGTGATAACTGGCGTCCACTCCCGCTCCCCGTGTGGCCTGCACCATTTATAGTTTGCATCCTGGCCGGCATTACTGGGCAAAATAAACATGGACACATTGTTGCAATGACTTTTCATGACTCTTTATCATGTGAATGCAATGCTGAATGAAGCCAGCGAGCGCAGCTGAGGCAGCCCCCAGTTCCTGCAGCAGTCAAATTTGGTGAGAGCAGCGAAATGGGCTGTGCGCTGCTTTGGTCAGTTATAGTGCTTTGGCTTGACAGCTTCAGGAGCCATTATAAAAGTGTGACTACGCATATTAGTGCGGTGATGCGGACCACCACACTATAATGCGTTAGTCCAACGCCTGATGCGTGGTACTTTGCAGGGCTGAGTCAGTCTCTGTGCCTCCCTTAGTATCAATTGCATCCGTAAACAAATCTTTGTCTGCAATGCAGACAGAATGTATGAATATTGATATGGTGCATGATAGTTTATACAACATTGTATTTCATAGGCATAGCAATGCTATATAATAGAGCAAAAAGATGACTACTCCGCAGCTACCCACATCTCACCAAACATACTGCAACCCACAAAACAGCAAATGGTTTGTATTGTCCCTACACATCACACCATGGATGTGTTCCTCACACAAACATATTGTCAACCAATATGTCAGCACAAGAAAGACATAAATACACCCATAGGCACTATTTTTACAATGACAATGCAGCCATCTGATGATATCAAGCCTGTCAGGTGGGATGAGAGGAGAAAGGTAAGTGAGGCTCAAGCTGTGTTTACCTGCAATGTACAAATTACTAAACAGTGTATCGCAGACAATAGGCCAGTTGCGTGCGGGGCCAAAACTCAAACATTCATCCTTTTGTGCATTGCATTGCAAACGTCGTTTTGCTCGTAAGTCACACATCGGTGCCAATGCGCTGAAAAAGGCATTGCGGTTAATGCGTCGTGTGTCTAGCATGCCTTGTTTCAACTCTGCAGGACTTAGATTGTTTCCTTCTTAATGTTAGGTCACTGCCTAAACATACGACAGAACTCTGCAAGCCTTCTGTAGGTAGGTTTCCTTACTGAAACCTGTTGACCCCAGCCTCCTCATCAGCTAAAACAACGGCCCTCCCACTAAATGACTCCATGTTTAGATTGGATAGGGAGCTCAGGATAGGGGGAGGTATTAATATTATTTTCAAAAACACGATTAAAATGTCTATTATAGATGCTTTACAACAAGGGGTGGTGATGGACAGAGTCTCTGAATTAAGCAGAGTACTCTCACCCAGTCAAGAGATCAGGGCTAGATCCAACACCGTTTTTTAGCTCATTGCACCATCCCAGTTTCAGAACCTGGCTGTATGCAAATTAGTCTGTCCCTGGCCCAGTGCATCATGGGAACAGGGCAGACCAGACTACAAAAGCCAATTCTTACACTGGGAAGGAAACAAGCTTCCGGGGACCGGTTTCTGGCATTTCAGCCGTCTTCTGCCCGGCTTGCTTGAATCCTGATGGTGCAATGAGCAAGGGACTCACATCTGAGCATACCCTTCCACGCTTAGGGTGGACAAAATTATTTACAACAAGGGGTGGTGATGGACAGAGTCTCTGAATTAAGCAGAGTACTCTCACCCAGTCAAGAGATCAGGGCTAGATCCAACACCGTAAGAGTGGTCTGCTTAATTCAGACACTCTGTTCATCACCACCCCCTTTTCTGTATCGTTTTTGGCCACTATAGGTGTGGCAGGGTATACTCAGACATGAGTCCCTTTCTCACTGCTCCATCAGGATTCAAGCAAGCCGGGCCGAAGAGGCTGAAATGCCAGAAACCGGTCCCCGGTAGCTTGTCTCCTTTCTGGTGAAGAATTGGCTTGGTAGTTTGGTCTGCCCTGTTCCCATGATGCACTGGGCCAGGGACAGACTAATTTGCATATAGCCAGGTTCTGAGCTGGGATGGGGCAGTGAGATAAATAACGGTGATGGATCAAGCCCTGATCTTTGGACTGGGTAAGAGTGGTCTGCTTAATTCAGACACTCTGTTCATCACCACCCCCTTTTCTGTATCGTTATTATAGATGCTGACACGGTTGATTGGGCAGAGATTTGCATATTCAAACTGGAACTTTTTCCCAAGGATCACTGGAGATGTGCCTTAGTATATCGATCACAGGGCTTAAAATGGAGTTTATTCAGCACCTAATTGAATACATGGCTCCTCATGTCCTGTCAGCAAAACTGTTTTTTTTATCAGGTGATTTTAATTGCTACCCGGAAGACCCAGACAACGAGGAGGCAAGCCTGTTTATTGCTGACATGGCCTCTCTCGGACTGCATCAAAGAGTAAACGGGTCCACGCAGGTCACAGGGCATATATTAGATCTAGTTTTCACCATCTCTATTCCTCTGGTTTGTGAACATCAACAATTTTTACTTTGGACGGACCACTCTTTGATCAATTTTAGGATTCCTACGACAACAGAAATGCATAAATCATCTAAAGTAGGTAAAAACCTAAGTAGACATTGGCGCAAAATCATTCCTGAGTCCTTTGCTTTAGCATTTAATCATCCCATCACAGCAAGTACCCCAGATGTGGATCAAGCTCTTTCTAAATATCATAATGTTCTAAATTGTGCTTCTGATAAGATTACCCTTCGTCAAAGGGATCATATTCCTTCACATGGTGCCCAAGCCCCTTGGCATACGTTGGCTCTTAGAATGGAGAAATCATCTTGTAAAAAATTAGAAAGACAGTGGAGGTGCTCTAATAATACTTGTGACAGAGAGCTGTATAGAGCAGCACGTACATGCTACCACCGCAAATGCTGCTCGGAAACTATACATCTCGGAAACTATACATCTCGGATCAAATTTCACAGGCAAAAAACTCATTCAAATGTTATTTAGAGTTCAAAATTATTCTGTAAACCCTAGAAAATGTACTCTAGTCACCCAGCCATCTCAGCCTCTTTGAGATTCTCTGGCTAATCACTGTGAAGAAAAACTAAACAAAATCTATCAGAAATTCCCCTACTATCTGGAGGGGACTTTTCCTTGCCTCCCCTCGCCCATGGGGTATCAAACTTGGAAAAGTTCAAGAAGCTTCCCTTGGATGAAATTCAGGTAACACTTGCTTCAGACAAATCCGGATCTCCTTTAGATATTTGTCCCGCCAATATCTCCGTTGTTATTCAATCTTTTGGTTAACACTGGAAAAATCCCTACCATATGGAAGGCTGCCTAGGTTAGGCCAATCCAAAAAAAGGCTAGTTTAACACATTTGAATCTCTCTAATTATTTCCCAATCTCATTGCTTCATTAATTAGGTGAGCTCTTGGAAGGATTAATTAACAAACAACTTTTAGAGTAACTTGAGGTTACCTACATCCTAGACCCATCACAGCGGGTTTCAGACCGTCTTACAGCACTGAGAAAGCCTTGGTAGTGGTCACAGACCATATCAGAGGTTCTCTAGATGGCAATATACCATCTATGCTAGTATTGCTCGACTTGTCCGCCATGTTCCATGCAGTGTCCCATCCCAAATTACTCTATAGGTTACAATAGATTGGCATTCATGGGACAGAGCTAAATTGGCTTGGCAGTTTCCTGTCCAACAGAACCCAAACCATTATTTGATGCTCTTTTAAATCTCGCACGATGTCGCTGGACAAGGGGGTGCCCCAGGGCTCTTGTCTTGACCCTCTGCTCTTCAACATATATTTTGCACCACTCACCAAGATTGTAAGAGCCTTTGGCTTTGAGATCATAATATATGCAGACTATACACAGCTTGTAATTTACTTTGAGAAAGATTTAGCCAAAACTAAACAAAGCTTTTTAGACAGATGACATCAATTGGCACATGGATTACAGAAAAAATTCTCAAGTTGAATGCAGAAAAAACGACTGTTTGGCAAGGCCCACCAACTATGGACTGTTAACTGGTGTCCATCAGAACTTGGGATTGTGGCAACACCCAAGCGGGTGGTCAAGAACTTGGGAGTCCACCTTGACCAACCTCTTACCATGAAAGAGCAGGTGATGTCAAATTCAGGTTCTTGTTTCCATATCAGGCACTTATTGAGAAGAGCGTTTCTCTTCCTTCCACTCATAGCAAGGAAAATGGCGGTCCAGGCCCTTGTGGTTAGCCACCTGGATTATTGCAACGTTTGTTTTGCAAATTAGACATTGCTATCAAAATTACAGGTGGTACAGAACACCGTGGATTGCCTTTGCAATTTGTCACCTGGGGCTGCCTCAGCTCCCCATCTGCAGACCTTGCATTGACTCCCGGTTCGGAAGAGAATAATTTTTTTAATGTGTTGTCTTACGCCTAAAGCTCTAACTAGAAACTGTCCTGGTTAAATAGCTACCAACCGTAGGCACTACAACCCGCTGAGATTTTTGAGACCGAGTGATAAAGCATTGTTACTCATTCCACGTGTCAAAAGCGCCTGTTCGGGCAGCATGTCTTATTCCTATCCGGCTCCTTATTATTAGAACAAACTGTCACACCATATTCGGATCTATTCAGATCATTCTCCATTTAGGAAAGTACTTAAGACAATGTTGTTCTTTTCTAGCTGCTCTTGTTGCTCTGTCTCTTGGTTGCACCGAGATACCCCTTGGGGCGATTCGAGTGAGTCATAAATTAAATTGGCATAACATAAAACCGTCTATTCCAGTACCAATGCATTAAAAAACCAATGCATTTGTAAAAAAAGGGCGGGATACAGGCAGGAAGTGATGCATTGGGTGTGACAGCCTGCTAACTAGGAAATGTGAATTTGCTTACGCCTTCACTTCTCTGTTAGTCAGTGCATAGTGGAGGAGGTTGCCTGAGGGTATCTGTTGGAGAAGTGTGTTAGTTGATATTGAGAGTGTGTGTTGTGTCCAGGGCCCTGTTGCTGTCATATATTGTGTAGTGTCATTGTTATGTATTTTGTATTGTCATTGTACTGTTGGTGTTTGTGTTTTGGGGTACTGTGGGTAGGTATAGTTGGTAGGGGTTTTAGATTTAGAGTAGACCATTTTTGGGGGATTGTTGAGGGTTGGGGTATGTCTGGGAGGGGAGGGGGTGGAACTTCAGTGAGCCACAGCTGGGATGGCTGGTCTGGCTCATACCACATTACCTCTCAAGGATGCTTGAGGCTGGTGGCAGGATGAGCAAGGGCTATGCTGCAAAGGACAAACATGACCGATGGGAGCAGGTGCGCTGGCACCACAAAAATATTTTCAAGGTGACCCTTACTACACAGTATTGGATATGGCCCTATACCTGTTACCTCAAAACATACACAATCCAAATCCGAATTAGAATATTATAAAATAATTTCTTTATTTAAAAAATTTTTTGTGTTGCATAATCTGCAATTAAAAACATATATTTGTGAAAAAACCACAATTTATAATGCTCTCTACATATATCATAAAAAACACTTCATCATAAAATTACATAAAAATCAATATTCACATAAGAGGGAAATACAAATACATTTTTCAAATGTGTAGACTGAACACCCCACTATTACCCCTTCTGCTATTTAACCACACCACAATAAACAGAGAGACAAAAACACAGACAATTAAATTTGTCATCCTACGACACATCAGGGTAACATTAATTTTTCAAACCAATCCTCTTAGCATATGCCTTTAGCTTGTGTTTAAGAATTGGTCACAGTCCCCAAAAAGATCGTGCCTGTTAATGGCGTCGACGCGTTTCGATGGCTTTCTCCTATTGTTCCATCTTTTTCAAGACCAGGATATGTCTCTCTTTTTTAGGCACTGATTGGTTGCCTGCTGGGGTTATGCCTGTTGGAGATACATCATATTAATTCTCTATTTTGTATTCCATTTAGCATCATTCAATTCCTGTAATGACTTAACATCTTAGACTAGCAACATTTTAGTCCAAAGATTAATTCTGCTCTATGGTTGAATACTTCTCACAATCTGATTCATTTACAACCCCGGTAAACACCCCGGTATAGTATTCTAAGTCATGTATTTTGATTTATGCATAGCCTATAGGTGATAATTTCACCATGCCCCATCGCTTTGTATAAAAAGTGTACATTTCTGCTTAATTTGCAACAAACAGTAGATGTATTACCTTATCTCATCTTACTGTTGTATTAGCACTCCTTTTTAATTGGACATACTCCTCTTTTTGGGGGGTTTACACGATTCTGGGGAATGTAATTAAATTTACAATAAGTAACCTAATTAACACACTTTCATGCTGCTCTTACTGCATGACTGAATATGAGGTTCTCCTTCTCACCTTCTTGTTGGAAACCCTTTTTTTCCCTCTCCTTTTTGTCGAGTCTTATCGCTTTGTCTGTTCCCTGGTTTAACTTCCTTTTAGTAAAAACATATTTTCTTCCACTTCTATCTGTTGGGGTAAAAGGGTCCCACATTACTTTTTACCCTTCATTAGTTCCTTTTTGAATGACAGACCCTCGTTAGTCCTACCCTTCATCTACCTTTAAAAGCAATCTTTTGAGGATCTCTTATACTTCCCTTTTCCGATTTTGCTCTCGCAATAGTACCCTACTCCCCTGGTTGCATGAAGGTGTCTCTCTCTTCTCTTTCTTAGTCCCTTACTACACACCAGCTAAAGCAGTATGAGCAGATATCGTCTCTGTGGAGACCGATCTAATAGACTTCCTGAGGCTGGAGATCGGTGGACCTGTCAGTATGTATGTATGTCATGTCTGTATATAGTGATGTACCTTTATTTGGAACACTAAACGGAAACATGATTAGTACTACATGTATCTTTTCCAACAATATAGGGACCATGGTGCATTCCTGTTCCTTCACCCTCCACTGGTGCTGTATTGGCAGACTGGCCCCAACACAGGCACCCTTGCACAATGGTGCAAGTGTGCCTGTGTTGTTACAAGGATTGTGTTTGCGCAGGAAGGCACAACTGCTTGCACAAATGTAAAACCTGAGACCCTTTCTCCTCTTTCTGTATGTATTGCAGAATGCAGCATACATGCATACATGAGAAAACGAGGAGAACTCCAATCATGTCTCCTCCTTTTGCCTCCCCTGGGGAGCCATATGGTCTTTGCACATTCTCAGGTCAGCAATGTGTCATAAATCTGGGCAGCCATCAATCGACCTGGGTGTTGTGTGATTAAAGCCCCCACAAGGCCCATGGAATACCTACCTAGTGCTGAGTCTGGCAAGGGAGTGATTTTGCCTGCGTTGCCGTACTCCTTATGTATTAGGCAATACTAACCCACCCAAAGTGGCTTTGCGTCACATCAAATTTATGTGACATATCAATTTGGCCCACTGGAGCATTTAAACAGGTTATGCTTGTGCGGTGCAAGGTGTTCATTAACTTGCTCCTTAGATACTTCCAGGGTAAATCGTGTCACCCATGTGCCTTGGCACACTGGACTCTACCGTTGTGCTGGCCAGCATTACTCAATCTAACCCATCCTGGACGCATGCTTCAGGCATGTCATCCTCAGTACCCCTGAAATCCAGCATCCCTAATGTTCTGGTGTGCAAATGGACTCGATGCATGCAATGAGCTGGGCATATTGCCAAATGCGTTTCCCAAGGTGTGCACTTCATCAATACTGTTATCTTATGGTAAAGTTTATAAATATGTTGACAGGCTAAAATGCAAAATTCACAATGCCATATCCTCTTTCATGTCTTTTAGTTGGCCATCTTCCATGCTCATGGGGAGAGGTGCAATTATTCCAGGACCCCAATGCTACCAGTAAGTGTCAATAGTAAATGGTACTATTTTGATGTATGTGTCTGATTGATGTAGGAATGAGCTATTGCAATATGTGGCGGGAGGTAACACCCAGCTACCATCAATGAGCTGTCAGTGATTCAGCGCATCACTGGGCGAAACTGTCTTTAGAAATTCTCACAGACAAAGACCACTGTTTTTACAGTAAGGTACATGTAAGCCGGCCACAGGAAATACACATCTCTAAATATGTACCTAGGCCCTTAGTTACAGGGAATTGGCTTAGCGCAGCACAGCAAGTCACCTTACTGCACTGCCCTACACCAATGTGAAAGGGTGTGAATGCACCGTATTATGCAATACAGTGCGTTCCTGTCCATTCTCCCTCCACTGGCACATTTCAGCAAACTAGTGCAAATGCAAGCACACTTGCACCATGGTGCAAAGGTGCCTGTGCTGTCACCAGAATTGTTACTGTGCAGAAAGGTGTACCTTCCTGCACTGCAACAATCCCAGGAGGCCTTTTCCCCTTTCTATGAGTGCTGCAGAATACAGAGCACATAGAAAGAGATAAAGACGAGGAGAAATGAAGATACGGCACATAAATAATACTATTCCTAAGTCCAGTGCGCCCCCTACAGCAAGTCGCCGTAACGACTAGCGATGTACTGGTTCGCGTTGAAACGGAATGGAATGCGTGAAAAACGCATTAGTTGTAATGAGACATATTCCTATTTGGTCTGTATATATTTATGAGGCCACTCAAACGCACGCAGGATGGATTAGTGTTGGTTCATGAATTTTATTCAGAGTTCTGTGTCATGCATGTACCACTTTATGTGGGGCAAAAGTGTTGCAGGGCTCTCATCAATAAACCCCTGAGTGAGAGCTGCAACGTGTGCAGCCTTGTGAAAGCCCGAATGGGGTATGCCAAGATAGCCACATTGTCTGTACTGTATCACCTAATCCATGTACACTTATGTTTATGATCAATGATCTAAACTTATGCTGGCCACCACTCCAACTCCCAATTTAGTGTAACCAGGCCCATGTGTCAAATTTGTCGATCTGGACATCTACATGAGTGTGAACAACTGGCCCATATGATATGGGTTCTATCTCATTGTGAGTTCTGTTACAGTCTGTGCAAATACACAGATGGCACTTGACTCAACTTAACTGGTACTAGTTGGTGATGTCTATGTAGTGACAACATATTTTATATATCTTCATCCCTATTGCTGGTGTTGT
The DNA here is from genome assembly GCF_964261635.1 of Lissotriton helveticus. Taxonomy (NCBI): domain Eukaryota; kingdom Metazoa; phylum Chordata; class Amphibia; order Caudata; family Salamandridae; genus Lissotriton; species Lissotriton helveticus. Next base: position 606,462,815 of record NC_136073.1, read on the forward strand.
TATGGTCAGGTACAGAGTAATTGTCTTACAATGTCAGACTAATTATGTCAGACATCATGTACATGTCTAGACTATGTTAACAATGTATTTATATTTTCTCCCTAGCCAACATGACTGCTGATGAGACCTGCACCTTCAAGCTGTGCAAGGAAAGTCACCAGCATGTAGGGAATGTCCGCAAAGCATACCGGAAGATGCAGGAATTGTAGACATGTGCTAAAGTCTCTGGTACTTGGAACATTGCCAGACCCAGCACACAGTCAAACCCTAGTATGTCACAGGCCATGCCAGACTATGGTCAAACCAGGCCAGACTCGGGCCAAGCCAGGCCAGGGCCATGACCATGACATACATAGCAGGGGCGTAACAAATACCCCGCAGCTCCCGCAGTGCGGGGGAGGGCAGTGTCCAGTACATGAAGGGGGCCCCCTCAGCTCATCTGCAGAGCTGTGACAGAGACCGGCTCTAAAGCAGCAGCTGCAGTCTGAGCCTTCGCTGAGCTCCTCGCGCTGACTGAAGAGAAACAAAGTAAAGTTACAATATTTCTCTTCGGTCAGAGCCAGGCCGGAAGGAGGATGAGGGTGGGGGCCCCAGAGAGGGCAGGAGGCATGCACAGAGCTAACTTGGCCCAGAGACATTACCCCCTCATGGGTCCTCCCCGTCCCAGTCCTAACAATGTGAGGCAGTCCTGCCTCCACCCAGCCAATCACAACGCCAGTATTTCCATAGTACATAAGCCCCGCCCACCTCCTACCACCATGCCTGTTTTTTTCTGCTCCGACGGTTGTCGGAACGCTGGTGCTCCCGGTTCCGTTCCCTGGATCCAGTTTCCTTTGGTGGCGGTTCCGTGAGTTTTTCTTGTATGTTTGATTAATTCTGTTGTGTTTCTTGTAATGCACGGCTCGGCCGCTCCGGTTTTCCGGTCGGCCGAGCTCCTGTTCTGGGGTCAGGTGCGCTCCCCACTCATGTGCTGGGCTGGGGCGGGAGTTTTGATGGTGTCCTGGCCTCGGGTCGTTCCGGCGCTGCTGCACTATCGCAGCGTCTGGCCCCCGTGGCCATTCTCTTTTGACCTGTGGCTGTGGGTGGAGACGTCAGGGCTGCCCTCTTTTTATTTCATTGTTCTACACACCTTTGCGTGATTGGTTGATTGGGGGCAGTATTTATTGGAGGTTGCTGGGCACTTCCTTTGTTGTGCTGATTTCCTGTTTGGTTACTTCTGGGTTTTTTCACCATCAGTGAGGGGGCTTCTTCTCCTGTGCCGGCTAAGGCTGTTTCCAAGCAGCATAATGTTCAGGATCTGCAGGAGGACGACGTCTTGCAGATTTGTAGGGCTGATTTACGGGACTTGATTGATTCTGCGGTCCAGTCTGCGCTGCTGGAGCCTGCGGCTAAGCGGGCTAAGGATGATGAGGAAGAACTGGACAATTCCCCTAAGGGAAAGTAACTCCAGGGCAAGGGGTTTTTGGACATGCTGGTGCATATTCGAGAGGTTCTTGGATTTGACCCTAAATCCCTGACTGAAGATGGGTTTTCCGCACAGTATAGTTCCTCTGTGGTGGATGACCTCCACTTCCATGATGTCCTGAAGGATATCCTCACGAAAGAGTGGCTGGAGGTGGATAAGCAGGGTATTCCGCGATTCCTGGGGAAGCGATATCGCCTGGCGGACTTTGATTCCCAGTTTCCTGCGATTCCGAAGGTTAATTCTCTTTTGTCTTCTATGGCTTCCTCCTCTTCCTCTTTATCTTCGGAGGAGGCTTCCCTGTCTGATCTGGTGGAGCGTAAGGTGGAATCTGCTCTCAAGCGTTCTTACGCCGCTTCTCACTTTGGGGTGCGTGCTAGCACTTATGCGGCCTATGCGTCACAGGTCCTGCTCAAGGATTTTGAGAGGCTGTTTGACTGTCTTCAGGATCATGGGGACCCTACTCCTGTGTTGGCTCAAATGGAGGTTCTGGCGCAATTCCTGTCAGATGTCACTTTTGATTCCTTGTCTTCTTTCTCCTCGGCTGCTGGGGGCGGCGGTGGCTGGTAGGAGGTCTCTGTGGACAAAGCCTCGGCGTCTTGATGCTGCGCAGAAGTCTTTGGTCCATAAACTGCCTTTTGAGGGTCCTCGTCTCTTTGGGGATGCCTTGAATTCGATGGTGCAGCGCTCTGCGGAGGAGAAGAAGTTGTTGAAGCCTTTTTAGCCTGCTCCTAAGAATAGGTCTTTTTTCAGGGGGTTTTGTCCTCTCAGCCCTTTCGTGATCGGGCCCGTGGTCGGGGGGCCGCGTTCCATTATAAATCCCGGCCTCAGCAGCAACAGCAGCAGCAGCTGCCGCAGCCTCCCTCGGGTGCTGGACAAAAGTGACTATGTCGCTGTGGGGGCTCGTCTCCATTTGTTTCTGGACCTCTGGTCAGCTCTGATCGCCGATCAATGGGTCTTGGATATCATCAGGTAGGGTTACCCGATTCCCTTCCGAGGCCCTCCCCCTCTGGCTTGTCTTCTGGTTACCCCATTGTCAAGCGACCCCGTGCGGCGGTCTGCCATGTTGTCCGGCGTCACCATGTTGTTCCAGAAAGGGGCGGTGGTGCCGGTTCCAGTGGAGGAAGTAGGCCTGGGGTTCTATTCCCGTCTGTTTCTGGTTCCAAAGCCCGATGGTTCCTTCCGCCACATATTGAATCTCCGTTCCCTGAACAAGTTGGTGCGGTTGGATCATTTTCGGATGGTCACATTGCAGTCCGTCATTCTCCTCATCCAGGAGGGAGATTTTTTTGCTTCCCTAGACTTGGAGGACGCCTATTTTCACGTTCCGGTCCATCCTGCCAGTCAGCGGTTCCTGAGGTTTGTGGTCCAGGGGATGCATTTCCAGTTTCTGGTTCTGCTGCTCGGCCTCTCCACTACTCCCAGGACTTTTACCAAGGTATTGGCTCCTGCTGTGGGGGTTTTGCAACATCAGGGTTTCTCCGTGTTTCCCTATATTGATGATTGTTTGGTCTCTGCTTCCTCTTTCCCTCAGGCTCTTCTGGCGGTGGAGGCTACGTTGTCCCTGTTCCAGGAGCTGGGGTTCAAGGTGAATTTGGCCAAGTCTCATCTGGATCCTGTTCAGAGACTTCAGTTCATCGGGGGTCTGTTCGACACCTCTCTGGGGGTGGTGTTTCTCCCTCCTGTTCGGATCCTTTCCTTACAGACTCTGCGGCGGGATCTGTTGAGTCGTCCCTCTGCCCCAGCTCGTGTTTGGTTGCGGGTCCAGGGGTTGATGGCTGCGACCACTGCTGTGGTTCCTTGGGCTCGCCTCCATCTCAAGCCCTTGGTGACTCATCTGTTAGCTCGGTGGGACCCCTCCCGGGCGGATTACGAGACTCTGATTCCTCTCTCTCCTGCTCTGATTCAGGACTTGGACTGGTGGCTTTGCACTCCCAACCTGGAGAAGGGGTGCGGTTTTGTCTTCCTCCTCCCCTTTTGTTGACGACGGATGCCAGTCTCTGGGGTTGGGGGGCCACTTTGGGCTCCTTGGAAGTCAAGGGTCGGTGGTCTCAGGGGGACAGCACCCGTTCCTCGAACTGGCGGGAGTTGGCGGCTGTCTGCGAGGCGGTGCAGTTCTTTCAGGTTCCTCTCCTGGGGGCAAATCTGTTGGTTCGTACCGACAACCATGTGGCTCATTGTTACTTGAACCGTCAGGGGGGGACCAGGTGCGTGTCTCTGAACATGTTGGCCTCCATGATTTGTGCATGGGCGTAATCTCATCTGTTGGCCTTGAGGGCGGTGTAAATTCCGGGACGGTTGAATTTTCATGCGGACGCTTTGAGCCGCGACCTTCCATCTTCTGTTCTGTACCATCTCTCTCTTCCTCTGTTCCTGTCCCTTTGCCTTGACTCCTTGGATCATTCTTTTTGCATCCCCTCACAACTCTCTCCTGCCCCGGTTTTGTTCGGAGGTGCTGTGTCCTCAGGCTTGGGCGGTGGATGCTCTTTCGATTCCCTGGCCTTCGGGCCTTCTGTATGCATTCCTTCCCATTCCCCTTCTCCCGAGGGTGCTGCAGAAGATTCGGAGGGAGAAGGTTTCGGTCCTGTTGATTGCTCCTTTCTTGCCTCGCCGCATTTGGTTTCCTCTCCTGCTGATGCTGGCGGAGGGTCGGTTTGTCCGGCTTCCTTTGCGTCCGTCTCCTCTTCAGTTTCCACTCCTGTCTCTGCCTTGTCTTCGTCATTTGCAGCTGATGGCTTGGCTCTTGAGCGGTTGACTTTGGAGTCTTTGGGTTGTTCGTCGGTGGTGGCTCGTGACATCCAGTTGTCTCGCCGCCCTTCGACCCTTAAGTGCTATGGCCGCCATTGGGGTTCATTTGTTTTTTGGTGTTCTTCTCATGGGGTGGATCCTGTACTGGGGGTTCCTACTTCTGTGTTGGAGTTTCTCCGGGATGGTTTTTTGAAAGGCCTTTCCCCTTCCACGTTGTCTGCTCAGTGGGCAGCGGTTCGTGCTTGTCGGGGTCCTGGGGCCTCCTTGGATGGTGTTGCCCCTTTGGTTAGTCGGCTTCTTCGGAGCTTTCGTCTTCGTCGGCCGGTTTCTCCTGTTCTCATTCCTTCTTGGGATTTGCCTACTGTTTTTCGTGGTCTGCAGTTGCCCCCTTTTGAGCCTTTGATGGAGGCGGATTTGTTGTGGCTGTCCGCTAAAGTGGCTTTCCTGTTGGCTATTACCTCCGCTGGCAGGTTGGGTGAGTTGGGTGCCTTGCTTGTTTCGTTTCCCTATCGGGTCGTTTTGCTGCTTGATCCGGCTTTTATGCCTAAGGTTTCTTCAAGTTTTCATTTGCAGCAGGAGGTGATTCTTCCTGATTTGCCTGCTGAGGGGGATTCCCTTGTTCCCCATTCTTTGGATGTTCGCAGGGCTCTCCAGATTTACGACCAATGTTCCCTGGGGTTCCGGAGTTCTCCTGCCCTGTTTGTCTCCTGTGGGGGTGTGGCTAAAAGAAAGAAGGTTTCCACTTCCAGGATCAGTCGGTGGGTCAGTTTGGCGGTCTCTCAATCTTACAAGTCTTTGGATTTGCCTCCTCCAACTCATGTACAGGGTCGGTCGATGCATTCTGTGTCTGCTTCCTGGGCTGAGGCGGCGGGGGTCTCTATCCAGGAGATTTGTAGAGCAGCCACCTGGCAGTCTCATCACACATTTGTGCGACATTATCGGCTTGATGTTTTACATGCCTCTGCTGACAGTTTTTCTGCTGGCGTCTTGAACGCTGTTGTTCATTGATCTTTTATTGATTAAAGTTTTGTACTCTGCATGGATCCCTGGTGTCCTGGGTGTTTTCTTTATTGGTTCTCTGCTTGTGAGTTCCTCACGTTGTTAGGAATGGGACGGGGAGGACCCGTGAGGGGGTAATGTCTTATTACTTACCGGTAATCTTCATTACCCCGATTAGGGTCCTCCCCGTCCCAGTCCTCTTCCCTCCCACCCTCCCACTGTGTTTGTGTCGGAGTCTTGTTGATAACAGGCATGGCGGTAGGTGGGCGGGGCTTATGTACTATGGAAATACTGGCGTTGTGATTGGCTGGGTGGAGGCAGGACTGCCTCACGTTGTTAGGACTGGGACGGGGAGGACCCTAATCGGGGTAATGAAGATTACCGGTAGGTAATAAGACAGTTTGCAGCTGCAGGATTCTCTACACTTGACGGGGCCCCCTCAGCCCCACACTGAAGAGAGTGCTGAAGCACAGGCCTGAGCAATGCATCAGTTCTGTTTAGCTTCAGCCTTTCTTTGGGCAGGTAGCTGTGTTCTGAAAGGTCTCCACACTGTGGAAAAGTAAATTTTGCCATGTTCTGTGTCCCTACGTGTCATCCATCATATGTTATGTGTGCATGATTAAATATGCATATGCATTCCCCATGTTCGATTAATGACGCAATTATAGTTGTGTCCATCTCTAATATGCCAGTTTCTAGTCCTCGTGAATACTACGAATATCAGGCCTATGTAAAGTTACGTTGCCACGTTTCTCAGTGTGCACGTTATTTCATTGTAAAGTCCCCGTTTCTAGGCCTCAAAAGGGCCCGAACATCAGATTCAGCTCCTGTCTCCTAAAGCCTCGCTGAGGAGCGATACAGCCCCCACCTGTATCCTCGACCCTTCACTTACTTCCTGCCTTGCAGTGCCCGGTTCAGCCTGGCTCTGCCTCTGAGTCTGCCAAAAGTATGTTATGATTCCAGTTATCAGTTCAGTCCTCCTTCTCTGCATTCCTAAGTTACTGAACTGCATCAATAGTTTCCGTCATTGTCTAGCCTTCACGTCTCCACGTTAGAGAAATACTGTATTAATGGTCATTTAATATTCTTCATCACGCACTACATGTAGAATAATGCATGGTCCAGTCTTAGAATCAAGTCAGCCTTTCCCCTCCTAACTTCTAGTTTATATCAACATGTTCTCTAAACATCAGATACTAGATACTGCTTAGGTACATGTCGCCCTGACTCTCCAGACTTCAGTCTCTGCTCCTAGCACAGAGTTCATAGCCCCCAGCTTCTCCTAGTGATACGTCATTGCTAGTTTGCGCGCACCATCAGGTTAGAGGTCCCGGCTCCTTAGGTAGCCCCCTCCATGGTTTCCGCCCCATTCATGACATATTCTGTTACGTTTGCATCACATGTCTATGTATACGCCCCGTTACACCTCTTTTCACCCTTATCTTTCGCGACTGCTACGCGTCACACCTTCTGCTCCACCCACTGCTACGCCTATTGCAATGTAATGCTATGTGTTTGCGTTATGTATATATGTTCATGCACTGTTATTAAAAAAATCATCCTTTCCCTTGTCCCGATCCTGACACCAGCAGCGCTGCTGGGCCCTGCCATCCTATTTCTATGCAGGTTGTCCTGTTCCTGTCCTTTATGCTGTAATAAACCTGCGAAACTCCTACTACCTCGAATTTTGACTCTTATTTATTGAGCTATCTGTTATTCATTTATACATTCAAAAATAGGGTATTATTTATTTATTTACCACATAATGGCGCCCGAACAGGGACTTGCCCTTTCCCCACGCGTCGGTGAAGCCACGCCGACCCCCTGACCCTCTGCAGTCGTGACGGAACTCTTCTGCGCACCGGCAGATATTTCTGCTTCAAGTATCCCTCAGGCCCACGGAGGAGACGGAGGAGGCGGTCCAGCATCCAAACGAGACGGTGGAGGAACGCGGCGAGTCCCGACCAGAGCCCAAGCCGAGAGTTCAAGGTCCGAGGTATCCGGAGGTCCACCCGTAACTGAAGTCCGAAGTTCGTCGTCCGTCGTCGTAGCAGTCCAGTCCAGTCTGAGGCCTTCCGTTCTTGCTGCCCGGTGAGTACCATTACTGGGGTGGTATCTAGACAGGGTCAATCTAATTGACTCTGGTCCGTGGGTTGGTGGTACACAGACCCACAAACGAAGTGTCCACTTCGGTGGATGCGGGTCCTGACGTGTCTCTTTATGAGACCGGTAAGTTTCGTACTGTTTCAGCAGTGCATCTAGTTCCTGCTCTAGTCAGTTCTGTTCTCGAGAAAATTCATGTATTCTGTGTTCCGTATTCCAGGTAGTATTCTGTTCGAACTATTATTTTTAAATGTTCTTCATGTATTTTAATGTCGTGGTATGAATGGGGAATAAGTATCGTGTTTATTGTGTATTGTATTGTGTCTAGATTATAGTTCAGTCATGCCGCTCTTTTCGAAATTACGTCAGTTAAAAACCAGAAAGGGTCTGCTGGAAGCAGCAGTTCCAGTTCCGCCTAGGGACAGTCCAGGTCATTTTATGTATCAGAAGCATGGCATAAGCGCCATATTGTATCTAGATTTATGGGTAGAGTATACCAAACAGTTAGAAGAAAAGTATAGATGGCCCGTATCGGGTACATGGGATGCCGAATGCATCATGCGAGTAGAAGAAGCATTATGGAAAAAGAAAGCCAGACAGTCACAGAAAGATGCCATCGAGTTATGGCGCAAAGAAGCTCATAAAAGAACTGAAAAGGAAATCAGAAAGTCAGAATTAAGTAGAGAATCCTTAGAACGAGCACAAGAAAAAGAACTAATCGAGATAGGTGAACAAGTCAAAGCCGAACAGTCAGACGGCCAGAGGCATGCCCTTATTAGGGGTATGTATCCTCTCCTTGCCGAGGGCTTGCCAAAAGCGACCCCAGAGGCATCCAGTAATTTCCCGCTACCATTAGTTCCGACCAAACTACGTCACAAACAGACCGCAGCTGATATTTTTATTTCGTCCTATTTGGACGACACAGTCCCAGAATATGCAAATCCTGTTCGCGCTCCGCCAGTCCCTGTAAATCAGGCACTTCCCGCTCCTCCAGACACCGGAGTACCTGTTACGGTACCCCCGGTCCAGCCCGCCATACAAGTCCAGCCTGCATTTCCATTTCCCACTCTGCCAGGACGAAGAGCCTCAGTAGACGACTCTAGTTTAGGGGCCGCAGGGGGAGGTACTCCTCAAACCCCGCCGCCACACAAGCGTTTAACGACAGCCGAATTACATGCACAAGCGTCACAGCGTACGCCCAGACATCAGACTGTAGCAGAAATAAGAAAATCCCTTGCCGAATGCGGCTATGATCCAGTCCCAGGCGAGGATAATATGGTTTTATATTCATTCCGCGTAAGAAAGGTGGCCGAGTATCTAGTCACCTTACCGAATATGAAAGAAGATCTAGACAGAATATATCGTTTCATCCGTACAGGGGATGATCCAGAAAGTATTAGCGAGGCCATGTCTCAAAGGAAAGCCGAGATCCAGCTCATGATATTAAAGTTTCTGATCAATTGTCTAATAAGAGAACAAGATTACCCGTCTAAAGATCCGGCTGAAATGAGAACCCTGACAAGGTGGAGTGATAATATAGCCGAGGGTAAGCACAAGACCGTCGGTGCTATGGAGAGTATGTACAAGAAAATCCGTAAAGAAATAATAAAATTACACGAACAGCGTAAAGAAGCACAAGTAAGCGAGAAAGAAAGTAACTCTGATCCTGAAGAGTTAGACGACGAGAATCCCGCCAGAATAGCGTATGTAGGAAAATCTAGATTTCCAGATCGCCATTTACGCCTAGAACACAAGTCTATTTTTCATTCTCCAGCACCAGAACAAGGTTCACTAGAACAAGTGTTTCAAGCTACCGATCACATTTTGAAATCACGAATCGGTTACAGTGAGTTAAGTACTATGCATGAACAAGAACTAGCCCGATCAGCAGTCCGATGGATTACAGATTCTACCACTTTTCCAGACGAAATAGTGGCACAAATGTTTCTGAAACTGCCCCCAGCCGAGCAACGACTGGTGGGTATGTATATGATCCAGCACCTCATTACATTGTATGAGGGTCAGCACTCTGATCCAGGCCCGTTACATGATGTCCTGAACGAGTTACTCCAGTATAGATGGAAAGGTCTAGGTACCGATTTAATTAGTGTCATTCTAGAACAGCGTCACAAATATAGAACGTTTTTGAATCCGCATTTTGTTCCTGCCTCACCCCCGGAAGGTAAACCATTTTACATGGAGAGACAGAATCCGTTACGAGAAGTCCACCCAGTCAGAGGAACGGGTGGCGAACTAGAACGAGTGTTTGTTTACACTCCGATTACAAAGATGGAACTCCTCGAGATGAAGAAATTAATTCCCTGTCATGACAAAGATCCAGCAGGGTTCCATAGAAAATTAAAAGACATGCTCCGTATGGGAGAATACACGTATCCAGATATAATTAAAATGTTAAAGGTTCTGCTGCCCGCAGGGGTGTATGAAAAGCTCAAGGAAAAAGAATGGGAGGTGGGGGAGAAAAAGATCGATTGGGCAGTTCTAGAAGCTGAAGATAAGGCACGAGTACCAGGTACCGGTCTTGGAGATAAATGTAAAGAATTACCGGAATTATTAATACAAGTTTTACCCAGATTATTGACAACTAGAAAAGAAGACTGGGATGCAATCTCAGCCTGTAAACAGAAACAAGACGAAGATATTAGTGATTTTTATTCTAGATTTGAAAAATGTTTTAGCATCAACAGTGGCCTCAAGACAAGTAGTGAGTCATACCCTCACCTTTTTGTTACTAAATTAGTCGAGAATTCAAGCCCACAAATTAAAAATCGAGTTTTGAAAGTCGAAAGTACCTGGCAAGCTAATACCCCGTCCCAGATGTTGCAGATGCTTCAATACCACCAGAATAGAATCAGAGAAGAACAAGAACACGAAAGAAAACGTATGAAAGACACGAAGATGAAAGTACTAGTTGCACAATCTGTTCCTCAAGACAGTCAGAAGAGGGGTCCGAATCAAGCCAGTCATCCTGCAGCTCCCGTTAAAGGGAACTGCAATTATTGTAAACAGCCAGGTCATTTTATAAATGAGTGTGCAGTTCTGAAACACAACATAGCTACTGGTAAGACTAAAGAAAGATCACGTCCGCCTAGACAAGAACAAGTTTCACAGATTCCTCAGCCACAGAATGCACAACAGACAGTTACCGCACCGCAGCCTATTGCTGCAACACAGCATGTTACATCGCAGATGTACCAGTATGCACAGTCTGAGTATCCAGAGTACCAGCAGTATTCATGAAACAGCCTAGAGAGGGAGGTAGGCTTGCCTCTCATCGAGATACCTGTAGATCAAGAAGGTCCCTATGTTCACAGTCAAGTATTAGGGAAAGACAGAAAGTTTTTGATTGATACAGGGGCAAGTAGGACCACAATTAGTCACGCCGAAGTTCCAGGGGCTCCGCTCTCAGGCTCAAGAAATGTTTCCCTTGGATTTTCAGGAAAACCTATCGTAAATGAGATTTCAAAGCCAGTTACTCTAGAAGTAGGTCCATTGTCCCGCACTACTGATCTGTTACTTACTAAGTCATGTCCAGAAAACCTACTAGGCATTAAGACACTGAAAGAGTTAGGTGCAGTTATATGCTGTTCCCCAGAGGGAATACATCTGTTCCTACGTGACTTTAAGGGTCACTATGTATTACGAGATTTTGATTCAAGACTGTCTAATGTTCCGCAGCACTTATGGGCGCAAGGTCCAACTGATGTAGGTTACATGCAAATCACACCCCATCGTGTGACTCTCAAGCCAGGTGTGGTGTTACCACGAATCAGACAGTACAGATTGCCACCTGAGGCTGTAGCAGCCTTATCCAAAATTATTGACGAGCTCATGGCTCAAGGAGTGGTTGTAGAAACTGACTCCAACGTATGTAATTCTCCGATCATTCCAGTCATGAAACGTACTGATCCAAATGCACCCCCAGTATATCGATTAGTGATTGACCTACGAGAGCTTAATAAATGTATTATTCCGCAGTACCCAGTTGTCCCAGACATCTCTTCCCTATTAACGGCCATTGATTCCGAAGCCACGTTCTTCACTGTCATAGACCTCAAAAACGCATTTTTCAGTGTTCCTATTCATCCAGACAGCCAGTTCCTTTTCGGATTTTGTTTAAATGGAAGGAGCTATATGTTCACACGCGCTCCTCAAGGTTTCACAGAAAGTCCTAGTATTTACAGTCAAGCACTTAAGAGACAACTAGACAACATTCACATGCCAACTGACACTGCCCTGCTCCAGTATGTCGATGATCTACTGATCACAGCCCGTTCTGAACGTGCTTGCGAGCGAGCATCCCTTACAGTCTTGTATTTCCTAGCCGAGATGGGGCACAAGGTGTCCCCTTCTAAGCTTCAATTCTGTGTCCAGCAAGTGGTATACTTAGGACACTTGCTGTCCAAGAGGGGTAGGCAGTTGACACCAGACCGTATCCAGTTAATAGCGAGTCTTCCTCAGCCCAAGACCCAGAAGGAGGTACGAGCTTTTATCGGCCTCACTTCTTATTGCAGACAATGGATTCCTCAGTATGCATTTCTAGCCAAACCACTGATACAGTTAACGACACAGGAGGCAGCCGTATCGACTGTCCTCCCTTGGACATCTGAACATACACTTAGTTTCAATGAGTTAAAGAAAGCTTTATGCCAAGCTCCAGTTCTAGCAACACCGAACTACAGTAAGTCTTTTACACTTTTCGTTACTGAACGCGAAGGTACAGCATTATCTGTTCTCACACAAGATCAAGCAGGACAATACAAGCCCTGTGCTTATTTTTCAAGCACATTAGATCCTGTAGCCCAGGCTCTGCCTGCGTGCCTCAAGTCAGTTGCAGCCACAGCACTAGCTATCAGACAAAGTGATTCCATAGTCTTAGGACACTCCTTGACAGTACAAGTTCCACATTCCGTGGAAGTTCTTTTAAACCGAACACAAACTCAGCACTTGACAATTGCACGTTTAACAGGTTATGAATTGACACTGTTCCAGCCACACATAGAAATCAGACGCTGCAACGTTTTAAATCCTGCTACACTGTTACCATCAGTTAATTCAAATCCAGCCACACATGATTGCGTGGAAGTAGTTAACATTACGACAAAGCCAAGACAAGATCTGACAGATACTCCGTTACCAGACCCCGACCTGACACTTTATGTGGATGGTTCATGTATGAGAACAAGTACAGGAGAACTAGTCGCCGTGTATGCAGTGACTACTGACACTGAAGTTATTGAAACACACCGTATTGATACCCTGTCCGCTCAAGCAGCAGAGCTAGTTGCTCTGACACAAGCCTGCATACACGCCAAGAACTTGAAAGTTAATGTTTACACAGATTCACGTTACGCATTTGGAGTTGTACACGACTTCGGAGTGCTCTGGCAGGAGAGAGGTTTCATGACTTCTCATGGAACCAAGATTCAGCATGGTCTCCTTATTCCAGCTCTGTTAGATGCCATACATTTACCGACATCTATCGCTATCATGAAGTGCAAAGCACATACGAAGGTTACTGACACCATTTCTCAAGGTAACGATCTAGCAGATCGCACAGCCAAGCTCACAGCACAGACTCTAGACATTCCAGTTAACATGACACACACTCCAGATCCGATTACATGCATGACAGTTAAGGACCCTACACAAGATGTCATAGATATCCAGTTACATGCTACTCCCGAAGAAATCAAGAAATGGTCCGAACAAGGAGGGGTCCAGACAGATCAAGGATGGTTAACGAAGGGAAGAGCCACATGGTTTCTCCCCGACTCTATGGTTCAAGTCATTATTAATACCGCACATAGTCCAGCACATTTAGGAGAAAAAGCTATGTTAGACAGTATCCAGAACATTTGGTTCAACAAGCATTTACGAGCTGCAGCCAAGCAGAAAGTCCGTACCTGTATGATATGTTGTCAGTTTAATCCAGGTAAAAGTGTCCCGGTAGAACAAGGTGGATTCCAGCCCCCTGACCACCCTTTTGAAGTCCTCCAGATGGATTATATTCAGATGGAGCGATGTCGAGGTTTCAAGTATGCCCTTGTAGTTGTATGCGCTTTGTCCAGGTGGACAGAAGCATATCCAGTCCCAGATTACACAGCCGCGACCACTGCCAAGCAGTTGGTTCGTGAGTTCTTCCCCCGTTATGGACTCCCTAGAGTCGTATATTCTGACAACGGCCAGCCATTCTCATCTGAACTCATGAAGCATGTTTCCCTGTTGTTAGGGTACCAGTGGAAGTTTCATTGTGTACGCCATCCTGAAGCAGCCGGTCTTGTAGAGAGACATAATCAGACTCTGAAAATCCGTATCGCCAAAGTATGCAAAGAAAAAGGTGTGGACTGGCTAGTAGCTCTGCCAGTCGCTTTATTTTATATGCGCATGGTCGCACATTCCAGATCAGGTCTGTCCCCGTATGAGGTCGTTTTCGGCCGCCCCCCTAACATGTGGGGTACTCCTAGACCCCGAAGTATTACCGATGTTTCAAGTAATATGCTGACAGATTACCTAGCTTCCTTGATGTCTGCCCTCAACTCATGTCGTTCACAGGTTGCCGCCGCATTTCCAGACAATACCGAGGTGGCACCGCATGAAATCGTTCCAGGATCCATGGTGATGGTGAGGAATTTTGACAGATCAAGTCCGCTGGAGCCTCGCTGGAAAGAGCCCCGACAGGTCCTCCTCACCACCCGTACGGCTGTGAAGTTGGAAGGTCGCAAAGGCTGGGTGCACCTTTCTCATGTAAAACAGTTTAATGGACTGAAACCCGTCTTAAAGAACATTTCCCAGGATTTGAAGGATTGCCAAAATATTGTTCTCAAGGACTGTCCCGCAAAAGACATTGCTACAAACCCTCCCCTGTTAGAGAAAACTCCGCAACAGGAGTATAAGTTAAAACTCCGGTCTAGTAAAATAAGTCAGTCAGTTTGATTGTCTAAGTCCTCCCCTAGGTGAAACGGTTAGACTGTTTCTGACATGTATAAAATAGACCCCCATAGTGAGAGAGTTAGTCAAAACTCAATTCGATGTATCGTTTTTCTGTTTCATATTGTTTCTCAGCATTATGATTTCCTGCACCAGTTATGCATTTTATCTGTATTTCCCAGTTCTTCATGTAAATAAGTCTGCTAATGCTACAGTAGAGCACACGTTTAGTGATCTACCTCCTCATGAACTCTCTTACCGCCTCGCTATGCAAAATAATTCCTTTATCCGCATGTTACATTATTCACACCAGACCAGCAATGCCACTAATTGTTGGGTGTGTGGTCGACTCCCCCTTTCCAGATGCCGAAGGGAGTTCTGCCACTCTTTCCTTATCCTTTTTCACATAATGGTTCGTGTGGAGCATGGTCCACGTTAACGTCATCCTCAACAGATATGTCTTTTCTTAACAGTACATGCTTTCCAGACAAGCAAGGTCTCCCCCACAGAACAGGTTTAGATCTAGAAAATGAAGTGTATAATTTAGGTAATTATTCTTCGAATTTCATGGTCTTGAATGTTCAGTCTGATACTACTCCAGACTTACCTGCTATTTCAGTACTGCCAGTCAAAGGTGAATTATGTGTCCGAAATAATGGTTCCGTACATGTAGGACATAGTGATTGTACTACTATTGTCAAGTATAGTGACAGTGGGAAATCTATCTTCAAAGCTTCACGTCATTCTTATTTTATTTGTGGTCAAACTGCATATGTTCGTCTGCCCCTCGGTTGGGAGGGAACCTGTTACATTGCCTTCCTACTGCCACCTGTTTTCCTAGCCCCACCTGATTATCATAGAAA
This sequence comes from Lissotriton helveticus, assembly GCF_964261635.1. NCBI lineage: Eukaryota > Metazoa > Chordata > Amphibia > Caudata > Salamandridae > Lissotriton > Lissotriton helveticus. The sequence goes on from NC_136073.1 coordinate 606,477,938, forward strand.
CACACATCTAGTACACGTTAGACATAGAAGGGAGTCCCCAATTGTCGATTATACTGAAACTGCTCTAGAACAGTATACAGATTTCAACAGAGGTTTCTTTTTCTTTATAGGACCTATCCAGAATAGTAAGCTAATCCGTAGGTTAACCAGAACCCTTGAAGCAGTAGTCAATGAGACTGCTTCTGCTCTAGGTAATTTAACTGAAGAGCAATCTGCTATGAGATTTGTCGTTTTACAGAATCGTCTCGTCCTTGACGTCATACTGGCCGATAGGGGCGGGGCCTGTAGAGTCATCGGATCTAGTTGCTGCATTTTCATTCCAAATAACGCGCCGTCTGTTTATTCAGCTATAACCAGACTCCATAAAATTGCCCATCTGTTACACCAAGATCCAGGCACCTGGACATGGTCCGGTTGGTTCTGGAATATAATTTCCGCCTGGGGATGGAAAATATTGTCCTTTCTAGGTATTGCAGTAGCGATCATATTCAGCTGCTGCCTCTGTATACAATGTGGCCCTGCGATTTGCGGCATTTGTGCTACCTCTTGTATTCCTAGTCCCAAGCCCCGTTCTAAATCCCGTTCCAGGATAATTCGAGACGAGCAAATGATACTGTATGAAATGATAGATGGTATCATGAATATTGATGTTTCCTGATGGAAACGTAGTGACAAGGAGGGAATGTGGAAAAGTAAATTTTGCCATGTTCTGTGTCCCTACGTGTCATCCATCATATGTTATGTGTGCATGATTAAATATGCATATGCATTCCCCATGTTCGATTAATGACGCAATTATAGTTGTGTCCATCTCTAATATGCCAGTTTCTAGTCCTCGTGAATACTACGAATATCAGGCCTATGTAAAGTTACGTTGCCACGTTTCTCAGTGTGCACGTTATTTCATTGTAAAGTCCCCGTTTCTAGGCCTCAAAAGGGCCCGGACATCAGATTCAGCTCCTGTCTCCTAAAGCCTCGCTGAGGAGCGATACAGCCCCCACCTGTATCCTCGACCCTTCACTTACTTCCTGCCTTGCAGTGCCCGGTTCAGCCTGGCTCTGCCTCTGAGTCTGCCAAAAGTATGTTATGATTCCAGTTATCAGTTCAGTCCTCCTTCTCTGCATTCCTAAGTTACTGAACTGCATCAATAGTTTCCGTCATTGTCTAGCCTTCACGTCTCCACGTTAGAGAAATACTGTATTAATGGTCATTTAATATTCTTCATCACGCACTACATGTAGAATAATGCATGGTCCAGTCTTAGAATCAAGTCAGCCTTTCCCCTCCTAACTTCTAGTTTATATCAACATGTTCTCTAAACATCAGATACTAGATACTGCTTAGGTACATGTCGCCCTGACTCTCCAGACTTCAGTCTCTGCTCCTAGCACAGAGTTCATAGCCCCCAGCTTCTCCTAGTGATACGTCATTGCTAGTTTGCGCGCACCATCAGGTTAGAGGTCCCGGCTCCTTAGGTAGCCCCCTCCATGGTTTCCGCCCCATTCATGACATATTCTGTTACGTTTGCATCACATGTCTATGTATACGCCCCGTTACACCTCTTTTCACCCTTATCTTTCGCGACTGCTACGCGTCACACCTTCTGCTCCACCCACTGCTACGCCTATTGCAATGTAATGCTATGTGTTTGCGTTATGTATATATGTTCATGCACTGTTATTAAAAAAATCATCCTTTCCCTTGTCCCGATCCTGACACCAGCAGCGCTGCTGGGCCCTGCCATCCTATTTCTATGCAGGTTGTCCTGTTCCTGTCCTTTATGCTGTAATAAACCTGCGAAACTCCTACTACCTCGAATTTTGACTCTTATTTATTGAGCTATCTGTTATTCATTTATACATTAAAAAATAGGGTATTATTTATTTATTTACCACAACACAAAAAAGAAACAATTGCAATTTATAGCTTTTGTTTCTTTCTGCTGTACAGAGGCCTGGAATGAGAGGCACCCCAGGATTTATCAGTGAATCTGAGAACTGGGGTGGAGAAAGAAACAGTGGTCAGAGCAGCAAAGAAAAAGGTCAGAAGGAAGTTCAAATGAAGAAGCAATCCTGAGAGGGAGAGGCAGGTGATAGAACTCTGTGTGTAAATGTGTGTGCGCACAAAGGGGCTTACCCTGCCCACCCCTCCCCTGCAGGAGGCCCAGGGACCCCTCAGTAATGCACCTTGCTTGTCCTGATATTCAGCAGACAGCAACTTGCTCTTTTCTTTGTGCAGAGTGCAATAAGTTGACACTGCCCTGAAGAAATGTAAGTAACACTTTATTGTTACATTTTAGGAAGCCACTGGTTCCACAGAAAGCCAGGCCAGGGGTTTTGTAATTGCAGGAGAGGGTGGAGGGCTCTTGCAGAAGGCCGGGATGGATGACTAAAGCAGGATTCAGTGATTGTCTGTGGACCCTCCCACATCCAGCCTTCAGCCTCAGTAAGAGTCCAGTATCGGAGTCAGACTACAGAGGTGGCAAGCAGCACAGAGCAGCAGGCTTTCACCCGGCCATGTTGGCATCCTTCAGCTGCTGAAGGGCTATGATTCCTGGGGGTTAAAGAAGTAGTGAGGCTAGCGCTGGACTAACTGGGGTCACCCAAACAGGTGAGTCCACCGACAGCCCTTTTCTTTCTACCGTGATGTAATAAAGGGAGGCATGGAGTAACTGACAGGCCCTGGGGGTACTGGGCCGATACCATAGCAATCATTATGCCTCACCACCTGGTCACACCAGACTTAACAAAAACCCCAGAAGCCCCCACTGGGGCCCCTGCAAGTACTGAACATAGGCAACTGTTCTAACAATGCCTGATAGCGGGTGGAATCTCGGTATGAGTGACTTCTTGCATTGCTTGGTCTGCTTTTCAGCGATAGGTTCTGTCCCACCCCCAAAAGTGAGATCTGACCAAGTAAATGCACCTGCATTAGGATTTCCAACCTCAAGCAGAATAACATTTACCACATATGTGGATTGCACATGTTGCTTTGGGAGGGAGACGAGAACCAAGCCAGGTTCGGATCCTGTGACTCTGGCAGTGGCGCTCTCAGCTCAGACTGTCAGTGTCTAGGTATTGTAGCAAGGTGGCCTTTTGGCTCAAAGCCCTGGCCTGCAGCTCTATCCCAATGATCCACTGAATAGTGGGCATTGCTCCTTCATAAATATTGAAAGCTGGGTGAAAAAGAAGGGATAGCTTTTCTGTTTCTCAAACGGCATTAAAATGAGTGCACTGCACTTTCTTAAAATGTTTGCTTTTCAAGTTGTAGGAAAGCACTGAAAACTTGTGTAAAAGCTCTTACAGCTCTGCTACTCAGAATAAAGCAAACATTTAAACTGCCATAGTCACGCTGCATTCAATGTACTTATTACTAGTGTCTTCCCATCACCTTGCAAATTTCTACGCCCAACACAATATCTCTCTTTTTCCCTGTTGGTTGCCTCACTTTTTATTCTTTGGGTTACTTGATCTCCGCTATCTCCTAACGTGTAGTTTTCATCCTGCTTTCTTTCCTCCCCTCTGTCTAGCTTCTACTATGATGTCCTGTTCTTCTGTTCCTCATTCTTCCATATAGTCCCCTTCATGCACTGTGAATGACCCTCATTTCAAGTAATCTTACTCTCTAGTCAACATCTGCTCAGAGATGGTCACTCTTAACCCTCCATATTCCCATTCTCTTTCTAGCTCTTTTGTTTCTTTCTCTGTTTTTTTCCTTTCTTGTTTTCTTCTCTTTTTCATAAATGTCCCTCCTTTCTGCCCTTAGCTCTCTGACCTGTTTCTCGCACTCATTCCTTTATCTCTTTGCCAACATTCCTGACTTTCTAAGTATTCTTTCTCTCCCTTCATCCCTAACTCTTTCAGTTACTCTGTCTCATACACATTATTTAAGAGTTCTCCTCCATTACTCAGAATCTCTCTACCCACTTTTTGTTATGACTGTCCTTCTCGATCTCCTTTTCTTTCTCTTTCTCTGACTGTATCATCTTGCATCCTCTTTCAGTCTCTCTTTCCTCTTATACATCCATTATGGCCTGCTGTCTATCGCTGTTTGACTGCTCTTATTTTCTTGCTGCCTCTTTCCTCCTGTATTGTTTCTCGTCAATGACGATCACTCTCTCCACCTGTCTTACAGCAGCCTCCTCTTTATGAATGTGTTTGGTCTAACTATGATTCTAACTCATGCACTGCCATACATCTCTCATTATGTTACCTTGATTGTTCATTTTTGTCTCCCCTCCCCCACTCTATTCCCTTGTATTAGTTCCTTGGCTCATCTAATTGGTGTCTGGAGGGTTGCGGAATAAATGAGTGTGCCAGTTAACTGTCACTGTGCTTAATGGCAGGGGCGTTATAATAGCCCCTACAGCGCGGCAGTCTCCGAGCTCCAGGGGCCCACCTCTGGCACTGTGCATGTGCAGCAGGCCCTTGCCCTGAGACAGGCCTAGACTGGCAGTACCTGGGGTTTTCCTGGGGCCGGTTTTGTTACGGGGCGATTTTCCTTTTGGGGATCTATATTACATCAGGCCACCCGACCCATCAAAGGTGTTTGGCGTGGCCTAAATGCCAGCTTTAGAAGTAGCAGCACTGGGGTTAAACTAAACGCCATTGTCCCTCTTTTATTTCCAAGTCAGTCATCACGGAAATAAAAGAAAGACAACGTCGCTCTGCGCTCACTCACGATAGCACATGGCACGAACTGTAGCGGAGCGGAGCGCCAGTCTAGCCCTGTAAAAGGTCATTGCGCTTGTTGGATTTGCAGGATGAAAGGTGTTTAGTAGGCTGCCGCAGTAGAAGGTCTTGCGGTGGGCTTAGTAAATGGGCACGCACTGCAAGGCAAGGTTAAGCACAATGACGGCCGGGCCCTGTGTCATCATAACAGCAAAATGTAAGCAGTCCCAGTTATTTATATGAAGGAGTTTAGCGCGCATCTGTACCGAGTTAGACCGGATAAGCATTACAAGCAAACTTTTAAGGCCAGGGAGAAATCAGATGCAGCCTAATCACCTGCTGATTTCCTCCTTGAAATATTAATTAAACATGCTAATATGTACATCATTGTTTGGCAGAGGCCACACAAAGTTGGCCGGCGTCTTATGTTGTTGCAGCTGTTGGCATGCATGCTTCTTCCATAAAGACTTCATGCCTCTCAGGATAATAAAAGAGACTTGCAGCAAAGGGCAGCAGTATGAAGAAAGTCGTCTTAGTATGTTTTACTTTTTGAGCAACATTACTGTGTCATAGGCCATGATATTAAGTTGAATACAGATTCAGAAGAAACCACTACTCAATGAGTGCAACATGCACTGTATGAGTTGGATGTATTTGCTATTTCAGCCATTGATGTATGCTTGTAGTGGTGAGAGCCTGTATGCTACATCTTTTCACTGATCTGGCACTGGCTGGATCATCTAACTGTATATTCTATAGCTAAGGTGGAGGATGAACCTGGGGTAGAGGCCCCTGCTTCTGCACTTCTGCAGCTCTTCTGTACAGTATGAGACCATGAGCCTTAATCCGAGACCCAGCCGCACTATAAGGAAGTGCCACCCCAGTGTTAACTCCTCAGTGTTAAGGAGCTGACTCCTGTGAGCCAGTCTACCTGTCCATGACAAGTTTCTGCGACTCTGCTCTCCTGCCTGTCCACACAACATGCCCTCAGCACCTTTGCTAATTGTTGTCTGCCTTCGTCAGACTGCAGGAACAATATTTCCTTAACAAAACTGTGGACATTATTTTGATTAAATAAAAAAATGAAAAACCTTTGGAACGTTGTTCAAGATAGATCTCCCCCCCTCTCTTTGACTCTGAAATTAACAAATATACTTAGATTACACAGAAAGAGTGCATCTGCAGGCAGAAAAGCACCCCCAGCACTTTCCACTAACTTTTGTGTAGGCTGCCACCTCCACTAATTACTTTTTTATCGGCTTGGGCTGCACTGCCCCGGTGCAGACCGGTTTTTCAAATGACTATGATCTTTTTAGCCTGGGTTATCAGTGCGTCTGTCCATGGTTGGTCATTTAGCACTGTAGGCAATTTGCTTTTAGAACTGTCAGCTCTAAAATCTACACTTGTTAAAATTCAGCAGCTACTTGAAATACAAAGCTACTCTTGCTACTTTTTCTTTCTGTGCCTCCTCGGAAAGAAATGCAAACGTTGAGTCTCTCAGGGGTGTCCAACATAGGTCCAGGAGAACAGGATCAATGCAAGATAATCTGCTATCCATGCGCTATGTAAACAAATGCAATTTAGAATCATTTTATGTTGATGTCTTCTATTTGGAAATCCTAAAAATTTGGCAAGGCCCTGGCTCTCCTGGACCTACCTTGTATGTCCCTGTAGTTTTTACAACGCAATGTCTGCCTTTCCGTCATAACACAGTCTTGAAGTGGTTCTTGTCCTTGCTAATGTGCTAAGGATTACAAAATACACAATGTAGCTATTTTGAGAACAAATGACTAAGGATACTATGGTTTGCTACCAAGTTAGTAACATGTCAGTTCAAATACGCAAGCCACCATTGACTGTGATATTTATTAGAAAGAGATACTTCTCCAGCATGTGTGTGTCCTTAACCCCACATTGCCAGTACTGCCCATGTCATTGACAGAAAGTGTGGGTGGGTATATTTATGATCTAGTTTTACACTGGCTGAAACTATTGAGAATGAGGTCATAATAGTAAGAAGCACAATAGTAAAATGAATTTTATTGACATCTTATTAGATTTAAAAAAAGTGACAATTTTTCAGAAAAGCAGTTTTTTCAAAATCCTGACTGTAATGCCCTGGGTTGCATGGGTGAGGCTGACTTATGTGTTAGTTAGCTTGGCAGGGCTTTTGTATGCTTGATTTCTTGGATGACCCTATAAGGGGCAGGACTCCATATTTGAGTGCATGCCTTAGACCAGCCCTGTTTGATTTTGCACCATTAGTGTTTTTAACACGAGACAGAGTGTAGTGGATTGTTTGATGAACGTGTGACTCTAAAGAATATTTTTGAAAATGTTAAAAATCTGTTATCCTGCTGTTTTAAATGAAAGGTTATAGTAAACATAAAACTACAAGAGCAACATTGTAAGAATTGCACCACCTTATAAGAGCTGCTTTGTCATGTATTTTGGCTTATGGAATAATTAAATTGCATGATATGTTATGTTATGTTGTTCAATAGTATGGTGTGCCACATTTCTCTATGTGTTATGTTGTCATGCTTTTATATTGTGTTTTGTTACCGGGCCGTGATACGCCATACCATTGCTGATTTAAAGAGTGCTGCAGGCAGATATAGGTCTCCTTAAGTGCACTAAGACACAAGAGGGAAGGGGGTGGGCGCAAGAAGGTTTATACAGCCAGCTCCCTTGCGTAGGTGAAGGGCACCATCCAGCAGTTTTAGAGTTGCATCGCCACAAACTTCGTGGGTAGTGCCAGCTCCTCTGAGGCATATTTTCACCTGAGCAGGGAGTAGACCCAGAACCTCTTTATATTCTTCCTCATTCGTGGTTCTGTATTTCTCTTATCAGGGAGAGGTGGTGGGAAAGCGTTCCTTCTATTGGGATGTTTACAGTGTCTGGCAACCCCCAGTTGCACAGGCTGCTTTCCAAATGAGGCTTGATGGGAGGTCGGCTCAGCCTGGCCTGTTTCCTTTCTCCTGATATCCTGCTTTCAGTTGGGTGAAGGGGCTTAACCAGCTCCGGCACAGCAGCTAGATCGGACCCTCCGTGCAGTTGATTGCTCTGGGTCTTCTTGGTCGGAACCTCGAGACCAAAATGGGCCAGACTTCCGTGTGGCTTCTGTCTAACACCCACATTCTGCCCTCAGGTGCCAAAAATTACAGACAAAGCAGTGACCTTTGATGGAAAACGTGCAAAAGAAAGAGATACAGATTTAGTGGTGCTTCTCTGGTTTATTTTCTATGTTCCCTGTAAGAACGTGGGTATGACTGGATATCCCGGTGCACTGTAAGGTCATAATTTACTATGTTTTAAAAGTTAATACATTTGAATATACAATGAAGAATATGTTGTATAATACACAACTTTTGCACCGCTTTTGCCTTTTAAAAAAACATTATTAGGGGAGAACCACCCCCTAACCCCCAAGCCCACTTGCAAGAGTCAAGCCAGCTTACTACGTACTATAGAGCATAGAGGGACTGCTCTGACAAACTATGCCAGGGCTGCTTTGGTTTCCCAGTCTGGCCCTGGCCTGAGAGCTCCTGACTGTTTCCAGAGCAAGGGGGGCCTCCTCATGTACTTTGCAGGGAGTCCCCTCAAGTTTTGTTACGTCACTGATACACAGTCACCCCTACGTGTAGCTCCGCCCACTTCCCCAGCAGCCCCATGTCAGCCCACATAGGCCAGGAGCCCACCTTCTCAGGACTAAGGGTCCCAATACATCATTATCCAGAAACTAAAAAAAGTCAACAGAAAAGTGGGCACTGTCCTTGAGAAGCATCACCAGCAGGAAACCCTGTTGACAAACCTCAAGATGGCTATTGAATAGATAGCTTGCACAGCTGATGTGAACATTTTTTTTTTTTTTGACAGTTTTGTATTTTGCATAGTATTTTAGGTAGGTTTTAGATAGGGTGTGTTTATTTAAGGTAGCTTTTAGATTTTTATATATTTTGTAATAGGTTTTAGTTTTTACATTTTTATGAGGATTTAGTGGGTAGGGGAAAATGTTTAGGCTTTAAGAAAAAATAAAGAAAGAAAGAACAGAAATACCCCCAAAAATTTATTTGATTAGGATTTGATGTGTATGTAGTTTATTTATAGGTGTAGTTGAATTTTGCAATGTGTGACTATGTGTGTTAAAGGGGGTGGGGGTTGATGCTTAACATGTCTGTTGTAGTATATGTGTAGCATAGGTTAAGATGAGATTAGGTATGCTAAGGTAGAGTTAAGTTAGTGTAGGATAGGATAGTTTAAGTTAGGTAAGGCTTAGTTTAGTTTACTTAACAGTAGTTAGTGTAGGGTAGCTGTTTTTATTCATAGGTACTTTACATTTCTTTGATTTGAAATAATGGTTTCGGCTTCCACGAATGCTTGTGTTTTACTGCGGAGGAGTTGTCATATTAGGTTATGTCAATTTGAGCACATGATGTAGGAATTCCCTGCTGTGTTTGTACATATGTGCAACTTTGAGATACCTATGTACAAGAGTCATCAAATTTGCAATGCAGCATTTCAAGGGATCTTCAACAATCTTTGCCCGCTGTAAGTGGGACTCTTTGTGTGAATGGATGCACTGCCCAACACAGGTAGTCACCTACTGTTGCACTGTGTGTGTACCTTTATGCTACATGTATTGTACGGATGAATTTCTCAACCAATAGTTACCATTGATTGCTATTTTGGGACACACACTGGTGCCTGCCACTTACGCACTCACCCTTGCACCATTTTACTATGACATCAGTTTTTATTGGTGACTAGTATCTATTGGAGTGGCCCCCACCTGGCCAGAAACTCCAATCATACTTGTCATCGACAACTTGCTAAGTGTGGCACTTCTTGCTTGTGATTTTATGCAACCACTTTCTAGGTTAGATGAACATTGGTCACACAATTCCTCTTCCCCTGGGCATGTGTAGCTTGTTCCATGGTTCTGTGACCTAGCTCCTAATATTTCATGTGTGTATATAGTAAAGTGTATGTCATGTGTGGTTACACTCACACTCATTGCATGTGAGGGCTCTCAGGGACAGAGTAACACATTGACCATGTGTATGCCAGTGTGCCTTACTACACCATACATCATTTAACACAGGAACCACATTGCTAATAGTTGCAGGTGATGCTTAAAGACATCTAGGGGGTAATATGGAGCTTCCATATCCTTCAGTGGCACAGGTATGATACCAAATGATAAAGAGTCTGGCCATTGGTATCTTGTTGTTATCATTGCATGTATTAATATAGTAAATATGTGATATCTTTAATGGGCTGACATGTGTGCATTATTATATTGTCATGATTACTGAGCGAGTTATCTGTGGTTGTCTGGGAATGTATTAGTTGCTCATATGCCTCACAGGACCCAATTTGTGCATGTATTCAAATGCATAATTGGTTGGAATTATTAACTGTCCTTCTAGGTACTGATGCCTATTGTAATGCCAGGAAGTTCAGTAGTTCAAGAAGACTTTTAACTTGATGCTATGACTTTGGAGGTACTTGATGCTTGGCTGTGTCCAAACAGACCATGTAATAGGGACTGTAGTGCAATTTCCTTCAAATGCTGAGAAGTGTGTTTTGTATTCACACATCCGCCATTGTCTAGTTAGTTGTACCTGCAAAATAAGTACAACACATGGGTTCATGTAAGTGCTTTTATATTCAAGTGTTTAACTGAGCAATTTGCAAGTACCATTCCTTGCAGCAACAACCCCAACATTGTTTGAGAGCCAGGGGATGTCCAGACAGAGTTAAAGGGGGAGACATGTCCTGTGCCATGCTGAGAAGAGAGTGTTTCAGTGAGGAGGAGGTCCACATTGCCATTAGGAAAGGTAGGCCACATCAGCAGTCCACCAATGGATTTGATCAACAGGAGGGCATTCAAAAAGGGGACAGAACCAGGTGAAAAGGGCGGTGGCATGATCCTAAACATGGGTCCAATGAGAAATGGGCCAAGTGGCACAGACAAATGTTAGCGGAAATTGCTCCATCGGAGAAGGTTGAAGTCCCCATCTTTGTCCAATGATGTTTGTGATGCCTCACCTGAGCCTTGTATTTGTAGTGCTAGAGGCATCTGAGGCACACATACATCAGGGGCAGAAGATGTGGTTACCCTGACTCCTGCAGCATTTACCTGTGCCAGCAAGGAAGGCAGTAGAGTGCAGAAAAGGGACTATTGACTTGTCAGCACAGCAACAATGCTGCGGTGGAAGGCACCCATTGTAACAATATAGGAGTCCTTCTTCTGCTCCAAAGATTCAAGGATGGTGCATATAGCCCCCAACTGGGTGCTAACACCACTGGTGTTACATCAGCAGATCTGTTGTTCTTACCTCATGACACCAGCGATGTCAGCCAGGGACTGTTCCAATCTGTCGAGTTGAAGGTAGATGCCTCTTATTGCCTCAGGGGTGTCCTTATCTGGACTGAGGCACTCACAAACCCCCTCTAGGCTGCCTGTGATGGTCTCCATACCCACTCGCACCTCATCCACCAGCTACTACTGAACTCCTACCGCCTGCTGTAAGAAGATAACAATGGGGTCCTTGGAGTCCAGGGCTGGCTTGGGTTGGCAGATGGGGTATGTCCAGATGTGGGCAGTTCCTCTGGATACCCTGACCCTCTGTTATCCCCTCTCGCTACCAGAGAAGGTGTTCCAATGGCATAGAAGTGTTGCCGAAAGGTGTAATTGTCCATTGGGAGCAGGATGTCATCACCAACAGGCTGCTCATCCAGGACAGGAAACTGTTCAGGTTGTGTTGTTTCTCCCTCTGCAATGAAATAGAAATATGTTAATAGTGATCTATGCTAAATGTTGACATGAGTAATCTGGGTGACATACAGACTTTATTCTCATTAACTTCGATGTCTACATTGATATGTAGGACATGTATGACTCTTAGGAAATATTGTCAAGTTGCACTCTAGTTGCCTTGCAGATGGCAGGATCTTAGCTTTGGTCACACTATCACTGTGTGACAAGGGTGACTTTTTAGACCAGACTTTGAAACATAGATAAACAGCTTGCTGGCCTGTCCTGTCTGTGCTGGTATGTTGATGTGAGATCCAAATCTGCCTTGCTGATTAGATTAGTATTTGTTTTTCTTGATGGCTATTCTGAATGCGGTTTCACATATTGACACCACCCCTGTGCACATTGCACCACGGCTCCCGGGTACCTGCATTTCCTCTAGGCACTACTCAGCCCACAGCTCCAGGGAAAGAGATGTGGGGTTGGTCATGTATTTGATTTGATCCTGCACTCTGCCTTTCACACACTAGACCACTGCATTCTGCATTGTTCTGCTGTCTTGCATGTACATTGAAGCATACATGTGGCCCAAGTCTCATATTTCAAGTGCGCGCACACAACTCACTACACAGTTAGCAACCTTGCCATACTGCAGGGATGTGTTAGGGCATGCACTTACCATGGTTTTCCAATGTTTGTTTCCTCATGTGATGTAATTACTAACACACTCTGCTCCATAGTTCAGAACAGTATGTAGTGTGTACGAACTCTGAAGTGTTAGGCCCAGTCAGACTAGGCAGGTTGCTAGCACTGACGCCCACCTATTTCATCATTACAAAATGTGGTTATCCGCAGAGTATTAAACATCATTTGACTGAGACCTGCTCACTTGTACATGTACAAAACTCCCCTGGCAACCCTCAGTTTGTCCCTGGGACTCCCTTTACTGTCACACACTGATGGCACCCATATCATACATTGACTCTCATGTGAATTCAACACCAACATAGTGAGTTAACATATCTAATTGACTGACAAGGCTGCCGATATTTGAGGGTTATGTTTCAAGCTGTACCCCACATGCTAGTAGTCATGATATTCTGTGACATGTACCTACCCAGGGTTGCCACACAACTAGGCCCATACACCTCACCCTCCAACCATCCACAAATCCAGCCCCTAGTTGTGGCAACCTAGCTCATCCTGTCACTTCACAATTCCCATCTACACATGCTACTGCTTTGACATATGTAGCAAGGTAAGATATTTATTTTTTCAGCACCCTCCTGACACGTGCAATATCTTCACCCAGGTCCACATCACATTTAGGATGTAGAACACCAATGACCTCATCTTTGTAATTCATTTACAGCTGCGACACAAGTGTGACACTATCACACACAGCAGTGCATGTGTTTTGCTCAGGCAATCTTGCAGCACTCATGTCACTTCTAATCTCCTTGCCGTGCAATGTCTCTCCATTGAAACACTGTACCAGTTCAATGTACTCCAGGGGCACACCGGGCTCACACACCATCTATTATTTAAAAAAAAACACACACACACACACACATGGGGGCTTATTATTGAGAGCCTTGCATCATCTTTGTACCATGTGAAGAGGTACATCAGTGGCGCAGGGCTCTAAATCATATTTCCTAAACTAAGCAAAGTTACCCTGCATGGCTTTGAGTGTCTTCATAAATGTTGATTAAGGCAAAGCAGTGCCAATCGGTGCCTTGCCTTACTCTGTGGTTGGGATATCTTCCATGGGAGTTGGCAGTGGGTGTTTCCAACAGCACCCTTGGATTTTGACGCTGCCCCAGATTAACACATGATTGCAAAAAACCTGGGGAAGTGCAAAATCCTTATGCCTCCTGAGGTGAGGCCTAACAAGTAGTAATTTCTTTATTTCTCCTTGTTCCTTCCTCTTTCTATTTGTGTTGCATTCTGCAGCACACATACAAAGAAGAAAACACCTCTAAGCAATGTTTCTGTGCAGGAAGGTGCCCCTTCCTGACAAAATGTGATCCTGCATGCAAAATATGCACACTTCCACTATGGTGCAAGGGTGCATGTGCTGGCACTAGCCTGCCAAAAATCCACAAGTGCAGGGAGAAAAGACAGGAATGCATCATATTGCATACAGGCGGTGCATTCCTGCCATTTAGCTTTGGCCTAGGGCAGCGGAGCAAGGTGACTTGCTGCACTGCCTTTCACCAAATTCCTTTCAATGAAGCTCATGATTCTCTGGTGTGCATCACTTACATTTTTAGTGACTATGCACGCAGTTCTTCACATGTTCCTATGTGGTGATACTTCACATAGCCCGCACTGTAGTGAGAATATGGGGTCAGCTGCAGACATTGTTAAGTTAGCATATGTGAAATATATGCTTAGACACCATTTTTCTGCTTTTGCACACGACACTGTATGACTCTCTTCTCGTAAATACAGGGCTTGCCTTCTTCACATGAGAAGGGTCTGATTTTCACATATCTATACTTAACACTGTGGTCTCTGTCTGCACAGTGTGTTCAAGGTCGAATAACAATGTATGCTGTTGATTCATGTTAGTCAGTCCCACGCACATAAACATAACAGGAGGCACAGCTGTCCAAAAGAAACTCGGGTGCTTTTCAATATGGCATTATATGCATGAAAGGGCACTTGGAGAAAACCTTTCCAACTGAGATGACCTGTGATTGTCCTGGGATGTGATCCATTGCATCTGATCTTGGAGGTATGGGGTCCCCCTGACAAAGCCTAGAAGTATTCTATAATTATAATAAATAAACTAGCTTCCAGCACGGGAAGGGTGGTAAAGGCGCTATAGTCCTGTTTCCACTTTCATTATAATATGATTTCCCCTTTTGTGTTTTATGGAATTGTAACAATGCTGATTGTATTATTCTTATGCATTTTGCTGCTAGTGTTGGCTAGTGCACTGTACATTAGAGAACGTTAGTTAAAATAAACATTTTAAACTATACCATTGTGGACTAGTAGGAGTGTTAGAGTGAAAGAGTGTTCTTGTTTTCCACTATTCTTGATGGGTTTACTAAGTCGCATGTTCTAGGTTGTCTTATCATTGGTAGCTTCGCTGTAGTACGGAGAACGAATGAGACACTAATGCTAGTCGGACTGGGGTTCTAGGCGCTGAGGTGGCTTTTTGGTACACCACAATACATCGAGTTCTGTGCATGAGCAGAATCCCTGCAACATGGCGCACCTAACGTTTGGTCTGGTACTTATTTTCGAGACACTTCGAAAGTAGTTGTACTTGTCCACAATACCCTCACTCCTGTTTTCCGGATAAACAGTTGTGATGGCATAACCTACCTATATTGATATTTTATAGGTTCTTTCAAGCTTGATATTATAAAAAGGTTCTTGTTATTAAATTACTGACCTTTTTGTGCTGCTTCGCAAAAAAGTTGTTTTACTTTTCTTTGTTCTTATGTCTGATATCGATATTGCTGCGCATAGTCGCGCACCACTCCGTCCTCATTTGGCTGCATATGGAGTGCCTGACGAGGGATTGTGCTTATTTTTTTGTGCTTATTTTTGTAGTTGGTGCTAACCCGGATTACCACCTTGAGGTATCCTACTCTTGGGTAACCTTTCCGGCTGTGAATGGAGATGATAAGTTGTTCCATACATACACTCCCACTGAAGTACCTATAGTATATCGGCCATATACGACACTCGAAGTTCCGATTTCGGCATGGCAACACTGTGGTCTAATGGCGCCCTCCCCCACACAGTGACTCCAGTCCATTTAGGCCCTTTGTCGATTCCTGGGGCCACTTGGCCAGTTTTAGCCGGGTACACATCTCATCCACGTTATGTAGCAGTCTCTGTAGACGAATTGCGTGTCTTACATACCTCTTTAATTGGGGTACATAGGGCTCTAGTCCAATAGGTTTCCCGCAATCTCAAGGTGGGAGCACATGGGGTTGCGGCACAACCAGCTGGCCCGGTCCAGATCTCAATTAGTCCCGTCATGGTTAATTCGGTTATGGGCAAGCGTCCCCAGAATAAGGATGATTTACCTTACTGGCTTGCTGAGAAATTTGACCAGCTAGAAGCAGTATTTCCTAATACCACTCCTGTGCAGGATCCTAACAATTAGTTTGCACTTTGCAGAAAGACTTAATACCAGATGTAGCCGATTGTGAGAATTGGGGTAAAGTATTCGCAATGGTGTATGCGAAATGTTTCGGCACACCTTCTATGACTGTACTGCCCTCCATGATTAAGCGTGTTCAAGATGAGCATGGCCCGGAGACGGCGGTTGAATTGGGAATGAGGCTTGTCGGAGTGTTTTACCTGGTTGCTGATCGCATACTAGCAAATGTGAAGGGAGATGCGGTTAACTTTCAGGTGTCTAATGCTTTGCGCCTTGTCCCAGAGGATGAGATACCCGGTGACTTACCGAAAATTATTGCGGATGCTTACAAGACCATTGGGTTTTAAGCCTTTTGCTAAAATACAGGCGCAACAGCAAACTCAGACGGCGCAGTCTAATAAGGACGACCGTCCTATTTTTCCTGAAAAGAATTAGAAAAATAAAAAACAGGGTAAGCAACAACAGATACAAGGGTTGCGTGCTGCTTCACCAATACCCAAGTATTCTGAGTACACTTATGATTTGTGCAACCGTGCTAGAATTAGGTCTCCTGACAGGTTTCATATCCCTGATCAGTGTTCTCCTTGTTCTTCACTGGAAACATCAGGCTCATACGCCAGTGGAGGAGATCGCCAGGTTTGCAGCAGAGGTCGAGGAGCCCCGCAAGAACGCGAACAGCTTCGTCAGACTAACGGTATAGAAAAGAGCGATTTTACTCATCTGCGCCCTCAGTTTCAGAAAAAGAAATTTGCTGCTTTTACAGCACGATATGCCACGGACGGTGAAAACACAACTTCAGAACCTAACATGGGCAGTAACGTGGCTAGACAGCACAGCGGTGGTTACCATGGTGAGGCAAGCACTGCGTCCATTTCTGAAGGTGACAGCAACTGACACATTCATCACAGTTGAGACTGCTGACACCCGAGTGGGTCCCCTTCACAGATTATATGAAATAGTATTCTTAATTGAAGGTGACATCCAACGTGTTATTAAAGGGATTTTGGGGAAAAATCCGACTTCTTCTTATGATATCTTGTTCGCTGAGGCAGATTGGCCCCCAACTTTTGTTTTAACCGCTCCGAGGGGCAAGGATGTCATCCTCCCTAGTTTTTCACATACCTTGCCGAAAGAGCAGGCAATGTCTTTTGCGTTATTGTGGGTGTGCGGTGTGCTACGCCTCGTTGTGCTTATGTGCAATTGTGTCTATCACCCCCCCGTCCCCCAGTACCTGTTCGTTACTCACCCTGTTGATGTTGTGTCAGGTCATGTCGAACAGTGTCCGGACTCCTGACTCCTTGCACCGTCTCCACGCTGATGACTGTGGCTACCATTTTCTCCAGCTCCTGCTATGGGGCAGGACTCCCAACCTCCATTCGCCGTTGCTGCCTTCCTGTTGGCAGCAGGTTTCTGCTTGGTTTAGCTTTTCACATTGTGCCAGCGCATCTTGGCCTCCTCGACACTCCGACTGCATTCACTCTGGAAAACCATTTTTCCATCTGTGTATCCAATGACACGGTGGAGGTGACGGACAGTTGTTGTTAGTGTTCTGTCACCTCTGTGACGATGATCCTGTTGTCATGCGGACTGTCCCCGTCTTCCTCTTCCTCTTCTCCTTGGCCTTCCCCGAAACCAAGGTTCCTTACAGGTGGCCTGTGAGGCTTGTGGGGTTCAAGTTGACCTGAGCACTCGTTACGGGTGCATCCATGTTGCTACGCAGTTTATTTTGTTTATGGTGTGTTTTTCTTGTTCAGCATTTTCCCGCATTACGCCTGAGAATTGCAGGCCTGTCGCTGGTTATAGCAGATTTTTGTAGTGCGGTTGGCCAAATCTCAACTTTATTCCTGTTCGTGTTTTGCATTTTTGCGACATCGCATTGATTTTAACGCAGTCATTTGACGCATTATCGTGGGGCTATCACATGGTGCTGCCAGGTTGAGAATACTACTATAATACTGCGTTGCTTTCCCGCGATAGACTACGATATGCAAAGTTGCAATAAGCTAAATTTGCGATGGTTATCATACGTTCTTGAGAATATCCCCTAAGAAAATCTTTATTGTAAACATATTAGCACAAGAAAGGGGTAAATTCAGCATTTTCATCCACAGGTATATATAATGGTGATAAAAAGTTCAAGTTCTCATATCCTCTTTTCTATTAAATTATGATGACTAGTGATGATAACTGGAACCCGAAAAAGAGCACCTTACAACCAGTATATTTAAAGATTCATTCTGAACCCCAACATCTTCAATAAACATTTGCCGAATAATGGATGTATATTTTAACATTTGTCAAATATTATGATTCTGAAAAATCTTGCAAATTACCCTAACAATGTTATTGTTCCATTATGTCTCCCTCGATTGTTTTTTCTTTATTTTTGTCCAGAGTATTATTGCTGTACGCTGTGCAGCCTACAAGACAAAGATGTTGGGCCAAAACAATTTCAGAAATGCGCCCAAGGGTAACAGAATTAGTAGGTAAGCAACTGTAAACCTGAAGTTCGTTGGCACCTGTGGAGAAAGAATATGTAAAAGATGTGCAGAAGGTATGAAGATGTTTCTTTTTCATCAAATTATATGTTCATCTTAATTTTGGTAGACACTCCAGTTGTAGGGAACAATAGAGTAAATGTTCATAGCCCCGGCACAAAAGAGTCTTGCCCAACGGACTTCTCAAAGTATGGAGGAATGTTCTGCACTCTCAGTGGTCCAGAGAAAGCACTTCTAACCTGGCTACTACCAGAACAGAGCTTAATGCCATATGAAACTCTAGTACTATCAGAAAACACCATTATTGCACCTAAACTAAGCCACTTAGAATCCACTGGATTAAATCCTGTATATTCTAAAGCACTACAAACCCCGTGAGAACAACTGCAATTTAAGGGATGAGCATCCCTGTAGATCATCTGTTTGGGTCTCCATAGTCTCTTCTTTAGATACACCAGGTCTACACAGAGGATCTCCTAATTACTGTATTCACTGCAGGAGGTGTTTTGAAAGATCTCAGTAATCACTATAAACTCAGCTTGCCAACTGCAGAGAAGTATATTGCGTAGAAACCCTATCTCATGTTTTCTCTCTGACACCATCACATGATAGGCTCACAACTCTGGTTACTCAGACACAACTCATGTAGGCTTCCCACAAAGAATAGCACTCTTCCAAACAAGCACTCCTCACTGTGTAGTGTGCTTCCTGGACAATAATGTGCAATGGAGAGTGAAGCACTGTACAAGTGCAAATACTACTATGCATATTTCCACTAAAACAGGTCTCCATAAAATGTACAAGACGTGAACAGGAACTAAAAGCAACTAGATGGCAGGAAAAAGAAAATTACAAACAGTCAGTCAATTAATAAAGTCATCATCGCCCTGAAGGTAATGTATTTGACTATAATTCCAGTACCATAGGCAACATAATGCCAAAACAGTAATTAATGAATGGCATATGAGAGTTCTAGAATGGTGTGGACCCGTATTGGGAAACAATATCGAATTTAAAAATATTGAGATACACAAATATTGAGTTCTTAATATTGTCATACATAAAAACTTGTGATGCTGATATATCGTTGACAACAATATTGATTTTTTTAAGTGAATAATGTAGTTTCCAGAATATAAATTTTTTAAATATTATTTTCAATAATATTGCAGATATAAATGCCAATTTTTAATTATCTTTATGTGTTTTAGTTCGAATGTCAATTTCATATGTTATATATTGTTTGTAGAACTGCTGACAATCTTTTTGAAAACAGTTTGCAAGTTTAGGTTATTTATCATTTTAAATTTAATTGTTAATAGTAATTTATAGTGTCCTAGAAGGTTTCGAGATTTGTAAGGGTGCAAGGTGGGAAGTTAATTAAGTATATTTAATGAATAATGCATTTTTAACTTAGTAATAATTTGTAACTGATATTTATTCATGTAAATTGTGTAATTATTTTTTTGTCATATTTTAGGTGTGGTTCGTAGGGTTTGTAGGGGTATGTGTTGGGAAGTTAATTAAGTAATAATTGATTAATAATGAATTATTTTTTTAATAATAATTATTTAATTGATTTTCAATTATTCAAATTGTGTAAATATAATATTTTTAATGTTATATTTTAGGTGTGGGCCTTTTGGATTTGCAGGGTTATATGCTGGGAAGTTAAGTAATAATTTATTAATAATGAACTATTAATTAATTATTTGTTTCGTTTCAAAAACTTTTATTTCGGTCACCAGGACTATAAAAAGTAACAGAAGCACAAAATGGCACACATTATTAAAATGATATTTATCAGAGTTAAAAAGGAACACTCCATTTGTAATACAATTCACAGTTTAGAGGCTAGTACAATGGGTTTTTACCGTCAAGCCAAGAGTGGGGGAAGGAGGAACAAAGGATTTCACTGCGGGAGAAATTTATATCAATTGATGTAATGCGATCTACCATCAGCTAAAGGGAATAGCAGCAATAGTTCAATAAATAGTTTAAAATGACAAGATATAAAAAATGAATACTATTTACAATTCTATATACAAAATGATCAAATGCTAAAAATTAATATCTAGGAAAAAACTGTACATACAATAATCACGTTTATAAAATGCTGCTGATACACTTTTTATACATTTCTACCCCTCTGAATAAAAGCCCACCTCCTGCGCCACATTGTGTTTAAATATCTTGAAACAGTGAACACAATGGGTTCGGATGTATCATATCTTAGAACCCGAAAGGCCTCCCTACAAAGCTAAAACCCCAGATTCCGGCATAGCTGCACAAGCCAGTAGCGCCTTGCATTTTGGTAGCCAGGACAGAAAAATAATACATGCATTTCTGTTTCTTCTTGTGTAATGCATACGGGACAACCCTCCTCTTTCTGTCCGGCCCATTTATTGGTGACCGCACGTACAGGCAAAGTGCCATGTCTAAACTGTACGTACAGCTTTCTTGCAGCCTGGGGAAGGATATCATCCAAAAATATTTCTAGCTTATAGTTGTTCTTCACTCTAAGAAACTGTGTTGTTAGGGAGCCTAATTTATGATTTGCTTGGAGTGCTCCAAGCTTTAAGGCACAGTAGGTTTTGGGCACTAGGGCACGGGGGACTGACGGACAGGTATCACCCGGAGTGCTCCACATAAAAGGTTGGCCAAGCTTTTCGCACTTGTGCTTTACATGAGCAAACCAAGGTACCCTTTTCACCAAGCCTGGGTAAGATAAAAGCTCATTTGTATCTGCCTGGTATGGTGCTAATTCGGGAGTTGCCCAAAGTCTTCGCCAGAACGTCAACGGTTTTAGGGCAATCTCGTCCTCAATCGGTGTAATACCCAAATCTAAGCGCAAAGAAATTAGCGGGGTACTGGCCGGGAGACCCATTACTTGTCTTAAGAATCTATTCTCAGTTACAACTAAAGTAGAAACCGAGGAATGCCCCCATAATTCTGCCCCATAGAGAGTTGCACCACGTGCTTGAGCCCTATACATTTATTGATTATTTAGTTGATTGTCAATTATGTAAATTGTGCAAATATAAGATGCGGGTTGTTGGGTTTGATGGGGTATAGGGTGGGACATTAATTAAGTTATAATTTGTTAACAATTCATTATTAATGTATTATTAATTTTTTAAATCATAATTAATTATGTAAATTGTTTATTATTATATTTCTTTACGTTATGTATCAGGTGAGGTCTGTTTTGTTTGTAGGAAGATAGGGTGGAAAGTTATTTAGGCTATTATTATTTATTAAATGTTTAATTGATCATTACATATGTTCATTTTGTTATACTTCTTTCTTTTAGTTATATTTTAAGTGTTGGTTGCTAGGTTTGTGGGAGTATAGTGAGGGAACTCAATTGAATAATACATTTATAACATTTTTCCATATTTTAAAATTATTACAAGTTTTAATAATCATGTACTTTTTTATTGTTATTTAATTTAAATATATAATTTTCATATTAAGAGTTGTATATATTTGGTCAACTAATAGAGTTATTTAAAAATGTTATGTGCTTGTATTAAAGTACTTTCCCTACTGTTGCACAGATTGGAGTGGGAATAGTAAATTGAAGCCTTCTGAAGTCCAAGGCTTTCCTTACTGTTGAACAGACTGAAGTTGGATTAGTGAATTTAACACCTCTGAAATCCAACGCTTTCCCTACTGTTGCAGACTGGAGTAGGAATAGTGAATTTAACCCCTTTGAATTCCAACTCTTTCACTACTTTAACACTGACTGTAGGTGGAATAGTAAATGTTTCCTCTCCGAAGTTCAACGCTTTACCTACTGTGCCCCAGACTAGGATGGGGAATGGTAAATTTAACCCATTTGATGTCCAACACTTTCCCTACTGTTGCACAGAGTGGAGTTGGAATAGTAAATTTTACTTCTGCGAAGTCCAACATTTTCCCTACTGTTGCACAGACTGGAGTGGGATTAGTAAATTTAACCCTTCCGAAATACAACAATTTTCCTACTGTTGCACAGACTGGAGGGGAAATAGTAAAATGTACACATTTGAATGCCAATGCTTTCCCTACTGTTGCAGACTGGAGTGAGAATAGTATATATATAATTTTTTTATTTAAATACTTATATTTTAAATTGTTAAAATATAGTCGAGTCGAGTCGAGTCGAGAGATACTTTATTTCGGCCTAACAAGGCCATAAAAGCACAGATAAAAACATATAAACTACAATACAATCAGTGAAACTTATCCAACATTAAAAGACAAACACATTAAAATATTTGATCAGAAATACATAGGAATTATATCATATAATAAATATTCTAAAAAAGTGCAGGTATCTCATCTAATGAGTAAAATCAAATTTTTTTTTTTAAAACCTCGAGTTACAGTTCGGAAGTAGGGTCATTTAGTTGGGGTTGCCCTTTCTTTAAAATTACTCTACGTGTGCACCACATTGAGAACAGATAGCGAGATACTGAATACGCAATGGGCATACTGCTATCATATTTAAGGATCCTAAAGGCCTGTGAACAATGGGATGTTCCAAGGTTCCTACACAGCTGTCGTAGTCAGCGATGTCTTGCTACCTTATATGCCGGACAGAAAAACAGTACATGTAGGTCGGTCTCCGTACAATTATTACATGTCGGACAGTCTTTTGTGGAGTCACTCCCCCACTTATGTGTGAGAGCACGCATGGGAAGTGTGACATGCCTGAACTGTAAGTATAGTTTCTTAGCAAGAGACAGCTGTATATCGTCTATGACAAGTTCTAGACTATATTGCAGTTTAACTTCTTGAAAGGATGTTGTTAACATACCAATCCTGGAACCCCCCAGCAATATGGTAAGATTATACTCCTTATAGTTCTTTTTCAGAACCTTCCTAGGTATTAACAGACAGCTGTCTTCGGGACTAGCCCATACATTTCCCATTCCCATGGATGATAAAGAATTCTTGATATGAGCAAGCCAAGATATTTTGCTTGCTCCATTTAAATTTGCCACTACCCTCAATTCCTCTCTAAACATAGATAGCTCAGGGGTGCTCCATATGGGGCTAACTCCTAGATCCATTCGGAGTGGGTGAGCGGTGTACTATTGGGAAGTCCCAGAAGTTGTCTGGAGAAGGAGTTCTCAATCTTGTTCAGATGGCCGATGGCCCCAAATTTCCACCCCATACAGGGCAGCTCCTCTGGCTTGTGCCTTGTATATTTCCAGCAACAGACCCACCTTTTTTTTCTTTTCTTTATTGTTCAATTCATAGCATATAGTATTTACAAATCAATCATTGAAATCATTAATGTAGGAATGTTATGTAGTTACAAAAATAACACCAAAACATGAATAGCATTAAAACAGCAGAAAGAAGGAAAAGCTATGACAATCAAAAACAACTAAATTTCAAATCGACACCACCATATGTTGTATCATAGGATGCTAAATTTTAATCCCTAATTGTTTCTTCCTCAAAGATTTTATGCGATACAAACTAAATTCAAGATTAAACACATTATAAAACTTAGCACGCCACATTTCATATGATGGCGCCTCTGATTGCAGCCACATAGAGGCAACGCATAATCGAGTAAGGGACATAGCCATAAATATGAAATATCGAAAAGGATAACAAGTCTGCATGGGTGCAATATCCTCACCCACTCCAACACCAACCCCCGTAGTTTATGATAGAAATTCTGAGATGCCATCTAAAAATATATGTACAATGTCACCTTTCTCCACCTAACACCTTAAACATTTCCTGTCATGAAGCCCGCCCCACTTCATCATTTTAACAGGTGTATAGTATAAATTAAACAAAGTTTTATAGTTTTGGGTGCGTAGATTTGCCGTCAGACTATATGAGCCAGTATTGCCACATCTATCCCTCTACTTTGCTTTGTGCATCTCAATATCATCCCGCTGAGTTGCCTGCAATATATCGTACAGTGTCCCAATATTAGCTCTTTTAATCAGAGCCTCTACTAAATCATTAGTTATAATGGGCGAGTGTCTACAATGTTTATTAATAAAATCACAAATTTGCAAGTATTTAAAGAAATCATTCTTAGATATTTTATATCGTTCAACTAAATCTGAAAAAGAAACAAGTACTACCGTACTGTAAATATCACCTAAACGTCGTATCCCCTTATCCCTCCAAATATCCATCTTTGTATCCCAAAAAAACAGAGGGAATATTTCCTTGGAGTTAAAAGACATATAATAACCAATCCAGTTTATAGATACAATGTTACCTATTATCTTCCACGCCTTGTAAGCAGCTAATATAATTTTAAATCTCGTTCTTTTAGAAAAACTTGGTTCATAGAACTTGAGCAGAGTCTCTCTTGCCTGGTTCCCAACAACATCTGATATATATTAGGGGCTTCAAATAACCTTACTTTCACCTCGGTCACCAGATACTGCATGTTCCGCATAAGACAAACTAAATAATAAAAAACTAAAATTGGCACCCCCCCAACCACCATGTGTCAATAGTAGTGTCATATATTTTGGAGCACTCCGAGTTTTCTTCCAGCCCCATATAAACCTGTCTACAACAGATTGAAGCTGCATTAATTGTACTCGTATGAGCTCTAACGGTACCGTCCTAAAAAAAACATTACCCGGGGAAGTATACTCATTTTTAAAACATTGCATCATCCTACCATTGATAAGTGCAGACACTCAACCCTTTCCAGTTGACTTCGTACTGAAGCTAGTATATCTACCCAATTCACTTCAACTATCTCTACAAGTGACATCCTAATCTTTATGCCCAGATATCGTGCTTCTGGTGTAACACATGCTTCCCCAGGACAGAGCCCCTCTGTACAAACAACCTGGCTTTTGGTAACATTTAGCTTCCCCATATTGCTGAGTCAGGTTCTCAATCTCACTTAATGCTTGCTCTGGGTCAGATGTTACTACCGCTATATCATCAGCGTAAATAAGAACACGTACCTAATGCTGCCCAACTACCATTGATTGTATTCCATTAGTAGTCTCCAATATTAACCACAATGGGTTGATATAGATGGCAAAAAGTAAGGGCGAGCAGAGGCATCCCTGCCGGTTGCCCCTAGTGATATATACAAAGGATGACTCTTTCCTCAATGTACAAATTTTAGCCCGCGGGCATTTGTACATAGTCTGAAATGCTACCAAGAATTGGGGGCCAAACCCCATCTTTCGCATTGTAGCCCACAAAAATGACCACGATACACGGTCAAATGCTTTTTCAACATCTAAAAAAATTATCCCTATTTGCTTTTGCAATGTAATAGCATAGTCTTGCGATGCAATAATCCTGTGTAGGTGATTAACTGTGCTCCTGCCAGGCACAAAAACGTGCTGGTGCCGGGATACCAACGATGGTATAACTTGTGCTAACCGTGTGGCAAGCATCTTTGAATACACCTTGCCATCAGCATTTATTAATGATATCGGTCTATACGACCACGGAATCCTGGGAGATTTATCCTTTTTCTTTAAGATCACTATGTTCGCATCATCCCAGGATGGTCGGGGATTCCCACATTAGGCTTCTATAAAAGTGGCGAGCATATCATCCTTTATAATGGGAAAAGTATGCGATAGACCTCCAAAGGGAGTTTATCCGGCCCTGCCACTTTCCCTAACACTAATCCATCGATTTCAATCTGAAGTTCTAGCATAGTAATAGGAGCTTCTAGCTCTTCCCGTTCGATTAGTCCTAATTCAGTTAAATCAACATTATGGAGATACCGCTCTATGCTGCCCAACTCCACAGAATCTTTGGTATATAATTCCTTATAATACAAATGAAATACCGCCATTATGCCTTCCATGGTCACAACTCTGCCCCCTTTACCATCCTCTATAATTTCAATTCGCTGGGAGGTTTGTCTGCCCTGCAGTCTTTGAGCTAAGCATCTACCAGTTGCTTCCCCATATTCATATCTTTCTTCCTTATGAATTTTGAACTGAGCAGCTATTTCTTGACTCCATACCCCATTAATCCGGGCCTTCCGGGTTTCTTAGTTTGCACTTCTTTAGTATCCGCATTAACTCTAACCGCTTGTATAAGTTCACACTCAGCTTTCCTTAACCCTGCGAGTAATGCCTGCATATGTTTTTTCTGTCGTTTCTGCTTAGCCCAGCCATAAGTAAGTGTTTTGCCCCTTAGCCCAGCTTTCAAAGAATCCCAGTTCATTGGTTGGGTTGCCGATCCTCTATTACTATCCAAGAACAGCGTAGCCCAAATTTGGATATGACGAATATACTCCCCATCACTTAACAATTTTTATTGAATGTAAAGGACCGCTGTTCCTGCGGAAGGCTAAGACTAGCAAGGTCCATAACCATGGCGCGATGATCCGATGTAATACGGGGCCACACCTGCATCTTTGCACCAACGATCAACAACCGAGGTAAAAAGATATAGTCTAACCGAACAAACTTGTTGTGTGGGGACGAAAAGAATGTATAACCCGGATCTCCATGATTCACAGCTATCCACCCATCAACTAGTCTGTGATTCTGTAAAAGTTTCTGCAAGGCCCTAAATACTTTAGGCTTACGCCCTTTATACTTAGCAAACTGAGAATCCCATGTCTGTGCATCCCCATGTATATTAAAATCCCCAAGTATTATCAATGGGGTCCCCCAAAGTGCCAACTCAACATTCAAAAACTCCAAGATCTCAGACTCATCCAAACTTGACCCATATACAGTACAAAGCGCGATCTTGGTACACCCTACAATACACTCAGTAATAGCCCACCTCCCGAGATTATTCACCCTCAATCTACCCGTACTAATTATGCCATGACGCACCAAGATCGCCACCCCCCTATTCATAATGGATTGTTTCGAAGTTGATAACAATGTAAATCCCAGCTCAGATAGTATCTTACGATTAGACCAAGGAACATGCGTCTCTTGCAGACAAAGAATATCAGGGTTTGTTAGCCGGAGTTCAGTGATAACACTTTTCCTCTTTGGGACATTGTTCAGCCCACAAACATTAAATGAACATATTCGCAGCCTCCTATCTGCCATTACTATATGAGTATCTAATGGCCATCAATATATACAAGAGATTTACTCTAAGATTCCTACCACACGTGCTATCAACTACATTTTTACCCTTTAGTAGATTCCCACCCAACCCTTTACTCCCCAAGTGGCCCTCTACACCCCCCCACCACCACCACCCAAAAGAGCCCACCCACCCACCTGCTTGTGACGCTCCCCCATCAAAGAGGCCTTAGGGCCAATCGCCCTTGTGATGCTTGGTGAATAGCCCACTTAGTGATTGCCTTTCCCGCATCCTTATATGTGCAGCTTAGGAAAAACAGAAGAAAAAAAATCACAGGAAGTGGCAAGAAAAGAAGTCATATCACTACATACAAGATCCATTAGCCTGTATAATTATCCTCAACCCAAGAATTGAAGATATTCTTTGGCTGTAATGACCGAAGTGAAAAAACGTATATGTCCCTTAATAACAGTCTTTAAAGTAGCTGGTTGTTGTAGAAACACCTGTATGCCTTTTGCTTAGAAAGGAGTAATCAGCTGCCGCAGCTGCCATCTCTTTTCCTCTGTGGAGTGGCAGTAATCGGGTCTCACAAAGAATTGCGTCCCTTTACCAATTCTCTTTTTATCTGGTCTAGCCAGATCGTACAATGCCTGTCTAGCCAAGAAATTATTGAGGGAAATCAAAATAGCCCGCGGTTGTTGCACTGCTTGTCCACTCCTTGCTGGCCATTGCCGAAACAGAAATCTATGTCCCCTTTGAATTTCCTGCGGCCAATTCCATTCTTTCAGCTCAGGCAGCGCCTCTTCAAACATCTCAGCTACAAATTTTCGCACATCTTGCCCCTCAAGTCCTTCTGGCACCCCTAAAATACGCAGGTTGTTACGGCGCAGACGGTTTTCTAAGTCCACTAGCTTATCGTGCACATCGTCTTTACTGGCTTTTATATCTGCGACAGTGTCTTTTTGAACCACCAACTGATCTTCTAGGAGTGATATGTGAGTCTGCACTTCTGCCATCCTCTCGGTAAAATCGTTACACGTTTTTGCCAGCCGTCTAACTGTGTTTTGCTTTTTTTTTATTAATATATTTTTCAATTTATTATTTTCAGGAAAGGTACGTCAGCTACATAACCTTTCATAAAGATCCATATACAATAACAATAGAATACATAAATGAAGCATTTTTTGGATCAACAAAATTCACAAAGGAACAGTGGAAGAAGAGAGAGCCCAATAGGAAAAGAGAGAGAGAAAAAAAGAAAGAGGGAGCAGAAAAATGGAAGAAGCAAAAGCACGGAGAGGGAGGGAGTTGGAACCCAGACAGAGGGTGAGGAAGAGAAAAAAACAAACATATACAATTCATTATACCCACAATCCACTCTCTCACCCCCTGCCTCCTCGCCTCAACTCCCCCCCCTTCCTAACCCTGGGTCTGCAGCTCCAGTAAGGGTCCCCAGATTCAATGCCCTTTTTTCCTCGCTCTGCTCACCTTGCATTTGTATAACGCAGATTCCAAATTAAATATATGAAGCAGTCCGCCATACCAAGCCTGATATGTCGGGGGGGTCCTTATCCTTCCATTTGGAAGCAATCATTATACGGAGGGCTGCTGTTACCATGAAACAAAAATAAACCTGCGTTATTTCTAGCTGCAGGGATTCGTCCCATCCCAACATTATTAGAGTGGGAGTTAGTATGATAGAACATCCCATAATCTTACTAAGGATGCATTCAATCCCCACTTTAACCAGCCCCAATTCTGAACATTCCGCAAACATATGGATCATGCTGGCCGGGCCTATCCCACATCTTGGGCATTCGTTCAAATCCCTCTTCCCCCAGGTCCAACGTTTGGCCTGTGTAAAATATAGACTATATATAGTCTTGAAGTGTTGTGCCTTTAAGTTAGCCGATAAAAGGACCATGTTGGACAATTCAAGGGACCTACATAGGTCCACATCCTGGTTTCCAAGCTTAGCAGCCCAAGCACATTCTACTATGACTATATCGTCTTCGTTAGCTTCGATCATCATCGCATATACTTCTTTCACTTGGGGATGTTTCCGGACCAGAATGTCCAAGAGCGGGAAGTTAAATGAAAAGTAGGGTGAGTCATAGCTGTTTTAGTACATTCCCTTAGTTGCAAGTACTCAAATAGGCTTTGAGGATCTATCTCAAATCGGTCCTTAATCTCTGCAAATGTCATAATGCCAGTTAAATTCATAATATCACCTACTGAATTAATTCCCGCCTGTTCCCATTTACTACCGATCCTATCAAATATAAAACCTGGGAAAAATGAAGAACGCCATAATAAAAGGTAACGATGTAATTTAGGGATATTCAGCAATTTACTGGTTTTCTGCCACACCCTCCAAGCTGCTCTAAGAGATTTAAAGCGGGTTATTTTGTAATAGCTATTATCCAGTTGTCTAAATAATAGACCTGGAGCTTGGTTACCCATAGCTAATTCAAAGATAGATGGTGGGGTCTCTGTCTGGTGTATTACTGGGATTGGTCTAAACAATATAGTCATTTGTTGCAGCATAATAGCCCAGTAATAATATAGGATGTTTAGCACTGCCAACCCCCCTCGGTTTTAGGGGAGGGACATAAATCTCAAGGATCTCCTTACCTTCCCATATCCCCAGATAAACTGTGAAAAGGTTGCTTCAACTTTTTTAAACAGGAAGTTAGGGGGTTCTAATGGTATACAGCGGAGTAAGTAGAATATTTTCGGGAACATTGTCATTTTTATGACATTTGCCCTACCTATGATAGATAAATGTAGATTGTTCATCCTATTAAGATCTGCACTTATTCTACTCAAAAGAGGGTCTACAATAATATTCCAGATGGTGTTAACATCGGCTGCTATTGAGACCCCTAAACAGGTTGCTGCCTCTTTCCTCCTGGGATCCTGCCACAGAATTGAGCTTGAACGGATGATTTTAGTTTTATCCGCGTTTAACCCATACCCGGGCAAGATCTTCTATTCTACTAATTGTTACCTGGGGTCAGGGGTAACAACCGCGATGTCATCTGCGTATGCTAGCACTTTGGTACAGTAACCCCTGAGCCCCACCGGAGGAATCGTCGGATCGTTTAAAATAGCTCTAATTAACGGATCTCTGTATAGTGAAAAAAGGATTGGGGAGCATGGGCAGCCCTGCCTTGTCCCCCTTGCAATTTGTACCTGTCAAGAATGCTGCCTCATCAGTTGTATTTTTGCGTATGACTGTGCATACATTGGTCTTAGGGCAGTAAGTATACGGGGTCCAAAGCCATTCGATCTTAAGTTCTGCCAGAGGTATCCCCATTCCACTTGATCAAACGCTTTTTGAGCATCTAATAATATTAATGACATTTGTTGCCCATAGGTCTCAGCGATGTTAAATAATGAGATTACCCTTTTAATATGGTCTGTTGTACTACGACCAGGTATGAAGCCGTGTTGCCACGGACTTACTAAGGAATCTAAGACCTTTGAAAGCCTCCTTGCTAGGATTTTAGAATAAAGCTTCTTGTCCGTGTTTATTAACGTAATGGGCCTATAAGAGGCCGGATCGTCAGCCGACTTCCCCTTTTTCAAAAAAATAACTATACTAGTCTCCTCCCATGACTTTGGAGGAGTAACTTTCTGCTGGACTGCTAAGAACAAATCCCACAACAAAGGGGCAAGTTCCCTATGCAATATCTTATAGATCTCCATGGGTAGGCCATCTGGGCCTGCCGCCTTTCCGGAGGCCATGGATAGCAATACTTCGTTAACTTCTTCCATTAAGATGTCTCCCTCTAGTTCTTGTATCACAGGCAGAGACCTAGTCCCAGGATCAACCATGGTTTGATGCCTGGACTTATAGAGATCTTGATAAAAGTCTTGGAAAATATTTACTATCTCGTTAGGATCCGAGGACACTGTACCGTCCTTCCTTTTTAGCTTCGTAATGCTGCTTGTCACTGTTTTTTGTCTGATCCGCAGTGCCAGATGTTTCCTTGTCTTTTCCCCATATTCATAGTGATCCTGTCTACTTGTTTGAAATCTTTCAGCTATAGATTGATTAAACAACCCATTTATCTTCGCTTTGGTACTAATAACTTTTAGTTCAATCTCTGATTGCCGCTGAGTCTGTTTTTTGACAATAATAACCATATGTTCTGTCTCATATCTACTCAGGTCTAGCATCAGTGATCTGATAAGCTCTAGTTGTTTTTTCCTATGAAACCCGGCAAAGCTAATTACCTCCCTTCTAAGCCCGGATTTATATGCATCCCACACCATCTCCCGTGAAGTACTATACCTATTACTGTAAAAAAAACTGTATAGTCCAGCGTTTAATATGATCGGTGAACCCGTTGGTAGCCAGCAATTTCCTATAGAAGGTCCACCTTGCTGGGGTTTTTAAATACCCTGAGATCTCAATCTCCAGAACAAGGGGGTTATGGTCCGAAAAGAACCTTGGGTAACTTCCTTATCTGAGCTTTGTTTACTAATGAATTCGAAATGTAGAAATAATCCAGCCTAACATACTTTCTATGTGAACACGAATAATATGTATAGCCTGGATCCCCAGATTTTGTTATAGACCAAATATCTACCAGCCCATGGTTTGCGGCCAGTGCCTGTACTGCATAAAAAACTCGTGGTTTCCTGCCTTGATACCGACCCTCCCTAGCCCCCCTGAATCCATATGAATATTAAAATCTCCACATATTATCAGTGTGTAGGCCAGGAGGCGAGCTCTACCTCTAGTTCTATCAATAAATCTGCATCATCTAGATTTGATCCATATATGGTGCAGAGTGTACCAAGGGTGGGAATTACAGCAATTGCCCACCGGCCCCATTTATCGGATAGTTTGTGATTGCTTCGCGGAAGTCGGTTGGAAACATGTATTGCCACTCCTCTCGTATTTGAGGTTTGTTAAGAGCAGGTTACTTGTGTGAAGCCCGGGACAAAGTTGAGACTTCTCTTCTGCCACGGAAAGTGGGTCTCCTGCTGACAAATGCCATCCAAACCCAATGCTCGCAGTGCTTCACTCATCCTATCTATCTTAGCTCGGTCATTCAGCCCCCCAATGTTAATCGTACAGACAATTAGCTTACCCATCCCTAAATCTATCTTGGTACCCCCTTCGCCTGCTCTGCTTCCTGTACCATACCATCCAGCTATATTGAGCCACGACTCTAACCACCCAGCTATCCAATATGCACTGATTTACTTTCCTAAAAAATTTTTGTTTTTTGTCCCTTCCTCAGCCTCCCCCACCCGTCCACCCCCCACCCCCCACCGACCCCCCCCTGCATCGTGAAGCAACGAACCTGCTTTGGTCTGTGGGTGATGGTTAACGGTGGATCCCCCGCTAGGGTGACATTATACAAGGGAAAAAATAACAAAAAACCCAAAAAAAGACAATACCCCCTCCCCCGGCTCTCTCGTCAGATCTAGACCTACACCTACCCCTTCCAGATTAGATCACCATTGTTTTAGCTCAAAGGTAATAGGGGAAGGTAAGCAAGACGAGTACTTTGAGAGGTTTCCCATCAGATCCGAAGGGCCATGGTATTAAGCAGTCTTAAGTCCAAAAAAGAAAATTCTGGAAAAAATTCAGATCAGTCTTAATTAATTAATCCACCACTTGTCCCCTGACCACCAGCCCCATCATAATTAATTTACAACCAGCATCTAAGAACTCTTTAGCCTTGATTTCCGATGTGAAGACTCTGACCCGATCCTTCCAAATAATTTTAAGCCGGGCAGGGTTTAATAGGATGGCTTGTGCTCCCTTCTCCTGAAACTGAGAGATCATTTGACGCAATCGCCACCTTCGTTCGACAGTGGTGTGGCAGAAATCAGGCCTTGTGAAAAAGGAGAACCTGTCTACTGCCCGTTGTGCATCTGGTCTAGCCTTCTCGAAAATCAGTTGCCTTAATAAAAAGTTCCCAAAATAGACAAAATTGCCCGAGGTTGGGCATCCGGGTGGACTGGTTGGCGAATATTAAATGTGGCTCGGTGCGCCCTTTGAACTTCATGGGACCACCTCCACCCTTCTAAATCTGGAAAGGCTTTTTGCAACATCTGGACCATGAATGCTCTCATATCTTGCCCTTCCTTTTCTTCCGGTACCCCCAAAAATCATAAGTTATTCCTTCTTTGGCGGTTCTCGCTCTCCTCAAGCTTCCATTGGCTATCTACCAATTGTGCCTCGTGTGCTTCAACTACCCCCTTTGATCCTGCGATATCCTCCTCGAGGGTTGCTGTTCTAGTTTCCACTTCAGACATCCAATCGCAAATGTTGCTGCAGGTTCTTCCAATTTTCCTCACAGCTCCCTGCATTTTTCTGGCAACATTTTGTGCGTGTTTGCTATCCATTCGGGCTTCTTCCCGGTGCGCCACGACACACTGAAGGATAGATTCCAGAGTAGGAGGAACCAGAGCAGTCGCCGTATTTTAGGTTGTTTCTCTGAGCTTTTTTCGACCCCTACTAGTTGATCCCCCAGTGAATAATCCCACCGTAACTCCTGTGATTCCTTTGATTTTGAGTTGTCGGCTCTTTGGGCTCTGTTATTTAGCTTTCGAGTGGCCTGAGAGGCTTGCCTGCCACTGGAGCCTTTGTCTGACCCACTGTCCTCACTAGATTCAAATTCGGAGCCTGACTCTGAATCCACCCCCGACCAGGTAGCATCTGACATGGAGTAGAAGTCGTTTGCTTCGGAGTCTGCATCCTTCTCCCCGGGGATCCTATGTATTTTTTTGGGACCAATGGGATCCTTCACTGCTCCTTTCTGGGGTCCTTCGCCCCTTGATTCATGTCTATTGGGGGTACTCTGATCCGTTCTGGTTTTAGTAAATCGCCCCCCCCTCGGTTTCTCTTGAGCCTCTTGAGCCTCCCCCATGCTAATAGAACCCCTCTATGCATCAGGCTCATCTCCAGGCTCTTGAGGGGGCCTCCCCCCTCTCTTTCTGCATTGGAAGCGGCCAGGACTAAATTGTCAGGGTTCTGAATGTTAATGAGTGTTGGGGAGGTTAAGACTGTAAGTGTGTTGACAACACTAATAGGGAGCCCTTCATTTCCAGTTGTTATGCCCCGCTGATCTTCTGGCTCACTGAATGGTCCTGTGTCCCCCAATTGCTCTCTTTCAGGTGTATGCACAGTCTCAGGTATTGACCCCTGTATTGGGTCAGCCTCAAGCCGCGCTTCTTCTGATCCCGACGGTGGCTTACCCAGAATCTTCCTTCTCTGGCCACCGGCCCCTTTCTACTCCTCTGTTCTCCCTGATGGCCGGATTAGATCGATGACAGTCCGCTGTTGCTAGGGCTGAAAGGCCGGGCCCCTCCCCTTCCTGTCAGGATTCTCCGTTCGGAGCTTTCGCTTCTTCTCCTGGACTGCCACCGGGGTCGTCTCTTGCACCCCCCCCCTAGGAGAGCCAAGGGGGCCTGCTTGCACTGACCCCGTGCTGCTCCTTTCGGCGGCATTATGATACAATTCGAAAGTGCTGGGTCCCACCGCAGCACCTCCGAGAGACTGCTCTCAAACGCCGAGCAGCCGGCAATCAAAACCTCTGCAGCCGCCGTCAATGCCGCAACCCACTCAACGATGCCTGGTATGAGGGGATCTCTCCGCTTCCGATTAACTTGCATTTCCCAATGTGGGGGCTGGGGGTTTTATCACCTTATCACCTGTTTCATTTCAATGATTATCACCCCTGCGGGAGCCACCTTCGGCCGTTTTCACTCGGCCGCCATCTTGCTCCTCCAATGTATCTCCTTTCAAGGCTGTCCCTGTGTTTTGCAATGACTGCTCCCCACTAGAGATCTCCCAATCAGGCGTTTCTGTCATCCGCCCCCCAAAGAAGAATTCTTGGTATGGCTTGCATCCATGGTTGTAGGGGTCATGTCTCCAAACCCTTCTTCCTGCAGTTGAAATTCTCCTTCCATATCAGACTCCTCTGCATGCTCTGAAAGTGAATAAAACTCGCTTTCCTTACTACTGGTGGGTTCATTCCTATTGTCACTGATAATGCCATTATCATCCATTAATACAGGCTCATTAACAATGTCTAAATCAGCCTGCAGTGGCTCACCATGTTCCAAAGACAAGTGACTCTCCTCAAGAGATAGACCGGTCAGTTCACCCCCCCCCCCCTCGGCTGGACGTCAAGAACACTGGGTTTTGAAGTGATTGTCAAAGAAGTCGCAGCTTTTTTTACCAGCAGCCACTTGGAAAATCTGCGGTATCTTGGGTGTCACTTGTACCATGCCCTTGTCCTGTACAGTACTCTCCAGGTGCTCAGCCCCACCAGACATTTCTTTGGAGCTCTTTGCGGCGAGTGCTGCACCTGTTCCTACCGCAGACTCCCCAGTGGCTCTTGTTTTCCCACCTTACGCAACTTTAGGTGCCATGCCAGACTACCTATAGTGTCCCAGAAAAACTGAGAACAATAGATTTCAAAGAGTCCAGCCGCTTATTTTAATATAATGAAGCCCAGCAGAAAAACATCCAATGAAAAGTTAATGTGCTTTTACACGTGAACTCTCCGGAGCCTTGTAACCTGAGCCGCTCTCCCGTAGTCTGCTCACAGCCTGGCATCAATGTCTTTGTAGCAAGAATTTATCAGAATTTATCAGAAAGTAACTTTATAGCAACAGATTTAACAGAAGATGCTGCCTCTCCACAACAGTAAAGGTTAAATACTCCGCTGCTTTCACTGCTTTCGATATTAGGATTTTCCAAGCCCGGCTGCGAGCTCAGCAGTAGACTCCATTAGCAGCCGTTAGCAAGCCGACTCAGGTGAGGCTGAAGTCCGGATGCCACTCCCCTTCTACCATTGCCGTTTTTGCTAGTTTTACAGCGGGGAGCGCGGCGGTTCCTTTTTACTGTCCCGGCTTCAAAAAACCTTCCATGCGGGCAGCAGAAACACTCAGAGTGAAGCCCCAATCCACTCCAGCCAACACCGCCGCTTCTGCCACCGCCTTGCAGCCTCCTCCATGGAACAGACGGGAAAAGCGAGGTAACCAGGAGCTGCTCACAGAAACGTCCGCCGTGCGGACGCCATCTTGCCTCCGTTTACCATCCACCGGACCCATCTTTTTGGGTTAAAATATATTAGTATTATTTGTTTGTTTGTTTACTTTTATATCTTGTGTTTATACATAGATTTTTTAAACAATTGTAATATGTTTAATATTTTTTTCATTTTTTGTACTTGTGTTCTAATATTATTTATATTTTATTTAAAAATATATTATATGTATGCTTTTTTTATAACAGTAAATTAAAAATATATATTTTTATTAATTGTGTTAAATTATATATAGCTGTATAGGTATATGTATGTGTATGTATGTATATTTATGCATGTATGTATATGTGGGGCATAAAGTCCAGCATAAATTATGCATAAAAGAAGCAGAGAACTCTGGTTAGTTCCAAAGTTTAGGTGGAGAGCAGATCCTATGTAGAGCCCCCTACAACACCAGTGACACTCTGAATTCGCTCACCTGATATGTTTGCTTTTCTATCAAAGTATTTAAGCATAGAATTAGCACACGGACATCCACAGTACAGTGCTATTCATGCCAAACTGTAAAATTACATAAACCTTTTGCCACTCCAGGCCCTGTATTACAGCTATGAATTAGTTAAAAACCATCCAAGGCAACCTGGAATGAACAAAAGCAACCCTTGACATCTGTTTTGCAATCATTCTAGCTCTTCAGCGAGGTTTAGCTTTGTCCAGACACAAGGGTGTACTTAGTATAAGTCAAAACAATACCCTTTTAAGGATAGGTTGCTTCATAAATTATGCTAAAAATAAGCAGATTACTCTGAATAGTTCCCAAGTTTAGGTCTTGAGCAGCTCCTCTGTACAGCACCCTACAACACCAGCGACACTCTGAATTTGCTCATCTCAAATGTGTGCTTTTCTATCAATATTTTTGAGCATAGAATTAGCACAATGCCATCCACGTTGAGATAGAAAGGGCCAAAGTATTTAGCCATTTCTACAGAAAGTTTTTAAGCATAGGATTAGCATAGTGCTAGCCATGCCAAGCTGTAAAATGTCAAAAGTCTTTTACTACTATTAGGATTCATCAGCAATGCAGCTTCTTATCCAATTTTCTCGTGGTTGAAATTTATAAGACCCAAGCTTGTAGGGCAGTGCTATACGGGGCTGCAATCTCAATCAGTTAGATATTCGTAAAAACACTTTTAATAAATCTCTTATGAGATTACCAAAAAGCACTCTATCACTTCCTCTGAGGTTTGACTTAAACCTTACATACCTCGCTAATGTAGTCTGTCTGAAACCTATCTTATATGGACAATACTCTGGTTAAATGAAGACGTGGCCCTATATAGAGACTATGTCAGTGAGATAATCGACAATCGCCTGGGCCTCACGATCCCCGGGTATCTCACATCAAAACCTGGCTGTTCAAGCGTTGCCTTTCTGCATACTGTCAGAATTCTTCTTCCATGCCCAAGAATGCCCATGAAATTGTTAAATCATGTTATTGGAACATCGTTTTCTGTAATAGGATTTCCATTGTTCCTGCAGGTAGTTTATCTGATCTTTATTTATCCACCAAGTGTGAGTCCCACTTTGAAGATTTTATGGATTTTCTGAGTGTCTCTTCAGTTAGATCTTTGTTTATTAAGTTCAGACTTGGAATACTCCCACTGGCTGTCTTTACTGGCACATGGAATAAAATCTCTGCTATGGCCAACAATAATTTATGCCCTCTCGGATGTCCAAATATTGAAAATGAAGAATATGTCTTATTCTCTTGTATTGTTTATGCTAAGCAGCGCACACGTTGGATCATCGCTCTTTGCCAGCTCTTCCACTTAGAGGACTGACATTTACCTTTAAGAATCTGTTAGTCACATGCTAGGCCCAGTGTTGTATATTCAGATTCCAACTTTTTCCATTCAATGTGATATATTACACAAAAAGTTGTTGGGGCAAGCGCCTTTTAGAGCTGTGACCTGTAAATACTAGACTATATTGGTTAAACTTTTACTATCTTTTTACACTGTGCACTTTAACACACTTGTAAAACCTAGTGATATGAGGGGAACCCAAATTCATATTTTTACTTTAGCTGCCCGATAGCACAGTTGGGCCACTGAGAGCTTAGTTTAGGCTAATGTTGGAGGGTGCCAATCTGTGATGCTGTTAGGACAAGAGGGTATCTCTGTGTTTCCTTTTATTAATTGCAAACTTTGTGATCCTAATTATGTTTTTATGAAGGTTTTTATAACTTCGCTCAGGAATGTTGGCTGCTGCTGAATGTTTCTTTTTTATGAGAATTGTATATTCTTATCATGTGTTTATTTTATTATTTTTTTTTGTGTACTTTTATGGCTCTTTTGAGCCGAAATAAAGATGATGATCGTGATGGTGTCAATACCATACCGATGAATTCCAAGATAATTGTATTTCCTCTGTATGTTGCCTACATTTACTAAATTCATACGGAGTCTCGTAGAGTTTTCAGTTCTAGCAAAGCTAGTGCAGTGACAACCTAATGGTTGGGAGTTCCAATCCTCTCAAAAGGAAGCAAGATCTAATCATGGTCAATATACATGACCAAGAAAGTTTTTTTCCTGTCCATGTGAAGAAAGCTTTCCCGGGAAAAATCTTGGGGAGGTGCATGAAAGACAATTAGTATCTGAGTCAGGTTGTCAGTCCCCATTCAAGGTCCCCAGGGTAGACAGGAGTTACTGGGCCCCAACCATGGTGGTTGAGGTCATTTGCAACTGGTGTCCTAGAGATAATCCTTCTATGGCTCTGGACAGTAGGCCAAGTACAACCCTTTTCGCACTTGACATTGAGTGGAGATTTTCTCTTAGAACTAGGAAGTATGAACGGCTTAGTTGGCTTTACCAGGATTCAAACAGTTGCTAGCAACGGTGGTTAGCTCACTAAGCCATATCGATGCTTTCTCTCAAAATACCCTACGAATCAGCGGGAAGGTTGATTGGCCTGAAGGGATGAGAATGGTTAACACTGTTAATGGGGAACTGCTGCTGCTTCACACCTCATATACAGCATGTTCGTTCCAGTGGAAATTGAATATACTCATATTCTGTATGTAAGTTAACCCTGAAAGGTAAAAAGCATTTACTCAAGCTTAGATCTTTCTTCATGTCCATTAATAGAATAGATATTCCTCAAGCTGTTGTCCATTCTTTTGAATGTGTTTGAATCACTTTTTTCAAGTAACTCTTTTAAACCATTCCAATTCGGCATTTTGTGTTGTCCATTGGTTTGAGACTACCCTTGATGGCACACAATTCCTGTTAAAAAAACAAGTACATACATTAGAATAGTAATAGTGTGCAGCTCATGCTCCCATAGTTTTATAGAATCAGTGTTTTAAGTCGATTTTGTTTGAGATTTAAACATTCTGTACTCTACTCCTCTACCACACAAGTACTAGGGAACCTCATTCTACATCAAGACAGTGAGGCTTTTATTGTGTTTTTGTCTTTTGTTTACTAATCATTTATAGCAAAAACATTTACAATTCACACATTGCAACTGCCATTTAAACCACAGACTTCAAACAATGGAAATCCTTCACAGAATCTATTCCTTCATTTTCTCTAACCTCTCTTTTTGACTTTTCTATGGTGCTGTTTGTGGTTTAGGTCTCACACTGTATTATAAGACCTTTCAAACTGTGTGAACTACTGCTTTCCTGCAAGGTGTTAAGCACTTATTCCTGTTACCTGGCTTAAGGTGTTTCAGTTAATACAGATGTGCTACTTGTAATATTCGTAGCCCAGCCAGAGCCCTTGCTGTGCCTTCTTTGTAGCCTGTACCACTAAAGGCAAATTGCTGCCCGGAGGCCATTTTTCCAGGGGAAGCAGGTGTTGTGTATGCCCAGGAGACTCGGTTTTGTTTAAAGGCTTTATTTAGGGCAAACAAGTTGACCATAAAAGAACAATATTACAACATTATTAATAAAAGGCTATTAACTAATGCCCGGACCATTGCTTTGTGGTAATAAAATACAGTGCATACTTCAATACTACTACAATTCTCAATAATTAGAACAATACAGGGGATGCATACAACATACATTACATCCCTCCCTTCACCTCGCAACCCAAGCACACCATCTGCGGAGTCCCCCAATGCTCATCCCTCAGCTCAGCCCTACCCTCTTAAACATCTTTATGACTCCACTTGCAGGTATTGTCAGATTGCACATCAACATCCTCTCCTACGCCAACGACACTCAACTCCTCCTCTCACTCTCAACAAACCCCACCTTGACAAAAACCAACTGGCACAACTGCATGAAGATTGTCGCAACTGTCTGAAACTCAACATGGACAGAAGGAGGTTCTGATCTTTGGCAACCATACTGCCCTTTTGGAATGACTCCTGGCGACCAACGGAGCTCGGACCCATCCCTACACCGAAAGACCATGCTTGAAACCTCGGCATTGTAATGGAGAGCAAACTCTCAGTGAAACATCAGGTCAACACCATGGCCTTGGCCTTCTTCTATATGAACGGCATGCTCCACAAAATCTTCAGATGGATCCCCATCAGCATGAGGAAAACTGTGACGCAGGCCCTCCTCACCAGCCAGTTTGACTACAGCAACACACTCTATGCCGGCACCTCCACCCAACTCATACAAAGACTCCAGAAAATCCAGAATGCAGCAGCCAGACTGCTCCTCAACCTGCTCAAGACGGCACTTATCACCCAGCATCAAAAGACCTTCACTGGCTCCCCATCCAGAAGAGATGCCAGTTCAAACTCCTGACCCACGCATACAAAGCCCTCCACAACCAAGGACCAGACTACATGAACCACCGCCTGATCGTCAACCAACCCCCAGAAACCCCCGCTCCACACACCTTGCGCTCACTCAGACACAGCATATCCGCCACTCTGAAGGGCACTCCTTCTCCCATCTCTCCGCCAAAGCCTGGAACACCCCCCACCTCCGCACTTCTCCCTCGCAGAACCACTTCAGGAAGGAACACAAGACTTGGGTCTTCACCGTATATCTTCAGCACAGCACCTGGATACCCCCCAGAGGGATTAGCCGCGCTGTACAAATAATTGATTGATTGATAGGCAGCAGATTTGGAGGGCCCCCAGAACTTCAGTTAATGGTCCCTAGAAGGACGATTCTTGACAGTGTGTCTTCAGTTCATCATATGCTTCTAAAATATAATAAAATACGTTAAATGAGTATGCTCCGTATTAAGCTAGAAAATAAATGCTTTTCCTAATTTGTACTTCAGCCCATATAAATGAAGCAATACTAGAAAATAAAAAAGAGTCCGTCAAGGCATGTAGGAATTTTAGTGCAGCTTTGTGGTACCTGGCATTATTTGCAATGAAAAGTGGTTTCAGATAAAATCATTGCAGTCCATCATAAAATATCAAAAAAGAATAAAGTGCTTAGTGCTCAGCTTTGAAGTGCCATCACATGGGCATGGGGGTCACATCGCTAGGTCATTGTTTCATTACTGGAAAGGGGACTAGAAAGTGCACAATTCGATTTTCGAAGCCTGGTAAGAACGCAAGCCCATAGACTAATACAGTTGGAAGCCTTCCACGGATTAAATTGACATGTATAGGTTGACCATCGGTTTACTACCCTCCACCAGTGCCCTATTTCCAAATCTGGAGCCTAAAAAAGGTCTTTAAAATCACTTTTATGCAGGTCCATCACACTGGATGGGGATTGAATTATGAGGGAGTCATGCAACTTCTTTAGCACATCATTAATATAGAAGAGCCAAGGAATGTTCAAAACATGGTCAAGTGTATGACAGTCCATGATGATAGATCTAGTAAAGGTCATTTCAGGCTTAGCTCAAATTGACCGCCATCTGCTTTAGTAAGAGTAAATGTTCTAGATAGCTAAGTCCCACCTCATTATGGGTAATGTCTGTTGAGACATAGGTAGGGATTCTTAGCAGATGCTCGAGGAAGGCATTCTCCTCTGTCTGTAAAGAGCCACTCAGAACATTTCCTCAGATGCCTCCTCCATACAAGCCATCAGCCAGT
Organism: Lissotriton helveticus; assembly: GCF_964261635.1. Classification (NCBI taxonomy): domain Eukaryota; kingdom Metazoa; phylum Chordata; class Amphibia; order Caudata; family Salamandridae; genus Lissotriton; species Lissotriton helveticus. The sequence goes on from NC_136073.1 coordinate 606,520,063, forward strand.
GCTTTGGCTTCATATATATTTATCATTTCTCTAGTAGGATGACTACTGAGCTTCCTTGAAGATCTAAAGACACCCATGCAGACCCCACTTATTTTTACCCTACCAGTTTGTATGTGATTGACCCATGAGCCATTGCTGGCAAGCGATATACCCAAATAATTGAATGTATTGATCCTTGTAATCAGGGAATCTGTGATATAGATGCTTTTGCTCCTCTAGGTCTTTTTACCATATGTTCTCGTACAGGTTTTGGTAATAATGATCTTCAATTTCCTCCTCTCCATAAAATCGACAAAGGTGTCCATAGTCTGTGCAGGTCGACAGTGTTCTTGCCATCAAAACTGTGCCACTGGTGGAAAGTTCCACAGGGACCAACCGGCGGGCGACAGTAGGCGCGTTGGCCTGCAGAGCCCTGAGAGCATCATCAACCCCATTGATGTAAAGGGCAAAAAGAAACAAGCAAGAACATAACCCTTCCTTATTCCCTTCTTGACTTTAAAGGAGTGAGTACATTCCCAGCTTGAGCCAAATCTATCAAATCAAAGGCACTATTGAGGTCAGCAAAAATAAAGATAGTGAGCCAGCTTTGACCTTTGTAGATTTCCAGAAAAGAAGGTCCAGGTTGGCACACTGTTTTAAGGTCCCCCAACCCTTTCTTAAAACCAAACTGGGCTCCTGACAGGATGGAGTTATCGGTGGCCCACTGCTCCAATTTTTGTAGGAGAGCCCTGCTGATTAGTTTGGCTGGAGAATCCAGTAATGAAATAACGAGGAAGCACTTCAGATCTGATCTATCCCCCTTCCTAAAGATGGACACTATAATAGAGTCAGCGCAGCTAGGGGACATCATACTCTCTGCAACTATGTCAAGAAAATGAGGGCCCAGAGTTCTCCCAGAGCCTTGAAGGCATCAACCAGAAAACCATCTGTCCCGGGCAATTTACCCCTGCACTGTGGTCGAAGGCCAAAATAACTTTCTCCAGGGATGTTCCTAGAGGACTCTTAACAACTCAGCTGCCGATCGGCTCTGTGTCACTCGCTAGAGAGCCAAAAATGTCTGAATAATGCTCAACCCATGTATAGGGGGGGGACATGCAGAGTGAGCTCTGGAACTGTTTCACCTTTCAGCAATGGGGCATTAACAGTATTCCAAAACAGAGAGGTATCATTGGCCTCGATTGCCTGGGTTAAATTTGCCCAAGTCTTTACCCTGAGAGCCTACTTACTATTGCCTGAAGCTGAGTTGTAGTTCTTCCTAATTATTTTGAAGACAGTTTGCTCCCTTGGTGAGCTATACAGTGCTGTCCGTAGCACTTTAGCATCCTGAATGTATGAATGATGAAACCAATCATGCTTTGCTATGGGCCGGGTGTCTAGGCTTTTGGGTTAAGAAAGCATTAAGTGGCCTAGTAATAGCTTCAAATGCAAAAATGAGTAACATATCTACCTTGTCACCCAGGCAATACTTAAACTCTGCTTCATTAGTAATTAACAGCTTCTGGAGCACAGCTGGAGGATCTATCCCCGTCTACTTATGGCATCCATGTTAGCAGTCTTGGAGCTAACCCTCTGCTTTTTAGTCTACAATAACAAGAGACAACTAGCGGCTTATAGTCACTTAGTGCACTTGGTATTATTCCATGATCGATAACAAGGTTCCTGGTTGAAAGGAAGACTAAAATGATCAAAAGTCATTCTGGCTCCTCTACCAATAAACGAAGGGATCTGGTAATTTATTTAAAAAACAAACAGGTATATCCTGAACTAAATTCCAATACCAATCAATGTTACAAATAAATCAAAGTCGTCGCAATCTTCTCATATTCTTCATTTAATATCTTTATTCAATGGTAATCTTCAACTCCAAACCTAGCCAACACGTGTTTCGTCTTTCGTGGTAACAACCACAGACTTCGTCTAATTCTTGTAGGATTATAGCGTAAAGCCAATTAGTAGTTTTCAAATTCCTAAAATAGGGAAAATTCCAGTTGTCGTGATTTTGCACTATGTCGACTTAGCCATAAAGGTGTGTGGCCTTTCCTAATTATGTGTTAAAAGTACGATCAGCATCAAACCGGTCAGAGCAACATATTCAGCGTATACGTGTGAGTCGGCGTTTCATTTCCTCTGTAATTTTCTCCAGTAATAATCAATCGCACTTAAAAATTAGGGATTTAAGAGAGTACCCATAGGAGTTAAGTGAAAAGTGAGGGACTCCGTCACCTGCTTACGGGTTATACCACACGCCAATTTATCAGCAAGCATACATGTCTGTATATTAAAATCCCCTATTAATAAAACAAAACAATTTGAAGAACTGGTTTGTAAAAATATATCTAAATCCACCTCTAAAGAAGTAACAACCTCACTACATGTGGAATCAAAAATATTATTATAAAAATTAATTAAAACCAGGTGAGATCTGCCTGAAAAGGACAGTCAAACAAGCTTGTAATAGGGTGAGGCAGTAAAGGACCTCCTAATAACAGCAGGTAACACATTTGAAAATGGAATTTAAAGACCACCTTTTGGCCAACCTGATAATGATGGAGCAGCGGGCTTACAAATAGAAGAGAATCCTTCCACGTAGTAGGGGACTACATCCCAGGTTTCCTGAAGACAAATCACATGAGAAGTGGAGGTACTATAGACTCAGCCTGGGGTATCTAGCTTGTTTTTAAAACCAAATATGTTCCATGATGTAAAAAAGATACTCCTTTATGTCCCACTGATGCTGGTAGTGGGGATGCTAGACTAATTTCCTTAGGAAGGTATTCATTAAGTCAAACTCCATGAACATGGTACACATAGAACTCAAGTTACATCATAAGTGTACCCCAGTAGTTCCTCAATTCAATTAAGCACATCCTCAAAAAGACACACAAGCACCCTAAATAGCTTCAATAGTGACTGTTTAATCTCACAGTTATTATAACAGATCACTGTCAGGAACGTTCCAAAAGAGAAAAGTGGGTTGATCCAGGGGGAGTGTGGAAATGGATTGTGCTCGGAGAATAGAAAAGATATATAGGGAGAGAAATCAGAGATTAGTTAAATAAATTACACATAGTAATGTCCTTAGTAATTAATTGTTTTAACTACTGTCTGGTTACCCCATTCCCCCTGATTGGTTGAATCCCCAATGATGTTATGTCATTCTATTACCTATAACTCGCTTAGTGCCATAAATCTTTTGGATGAGGAACCGCAGGTTGACAATCAGCCGCTGGAAATTGGGAAGGTGGAGCGGGGGCTGGCACCCTGCAAGAGTGATGCATGTGGTGATAGAAATACCCCAGAGCAGAAGAGCTATGTTATTAGGATTGTTACTAGGCATGGAGACCTAGATAGATTCTCACCTGCTACATGGGGGTCTTTAACATTTATAGTAACACAGCCCCCCTCGATACTTTTCCTATTAGGTCCAATCCACCCAACCCTTCTGGTCATAATTATTAGGTCCTCCCTCACTGTTGGAAAGAGACACTTAGATTGTAACCAATAGAGGACCATAGTTGGTTAGATGACTCAGCTACACCTGGGGAAAAGGGGGTACATTAGTCATTATTGCCGCATACAGGAAACAGGCTGGGGGTAAATAATGGTAAGATTGTTAATTATCTCCCACGCGGAGCTGCTAGTCTTCCTTGTTTGCTGTGAGACACTTCTTGGAGAGATATCAGGTGTACACACAATGTCAAAGAGAATAAACAAATTGTCAGCTCTAGTCCGACCCAACTGAGCAAGGCATGGGTCCATAGAGGGGGCATTAGTGGTAACACTGCTGGATGATGCTCAACAAAAACACTACTGGATTTGTCAACCCCTCTTCTACTTTCTCAGAATGAGCCAGAATCAATGCCTGTACACTCGTAACACGTTACCACCCCTTTCATATTTCTTCTACCTTGTTGGGCACAGTTTCCCTGGGCTTACCCATATTGTGACTGCTGGGTCACAGATAGGACTGGGTCTCGGTCGCGCAGATGCAAAGATAGTAACAGGCACCAGAGAGGCATAAACCCAAATCAGTTCTCTGCAATAAGCAGTGTGCTCATTGTTTCTCATGTGCTTTGCAGAGATTAAGTGTCATTCTTTTGGCTGCCTTTGAACTCTTTCCTTAACTTCCATTTTTCTTAGAGTTTTTAACTTGTGATATTCAGTATTTCAAATGTTCCAGCTCTGATTTCTCCACAAGAGATGAAGAGCTTCAGTCGAAAGAGTGGAACTCCCTCCGGCCCATAAAAGTAAGAATGTTATGGCATGTGTTTGCAGGTAAGTGCACTGTTTGCAGTCAAGCTTGCATGCAGAGGGTATTCTGTGACATGTTATGACACCCAGAGAAGCTCTTTGGACTAGAGTTCAGCATGACCATAACATTGTCCGCGTATAGGCTAATGTGGTGCTCCCCCCTCCATGGGCATCCCCTTAATCTGGCTATGGTCTCTGATGTGCTGGGCAAATGGCTCCATGTATAAAGCAAACAAAAAGCGTGATAGGGGACAGCCCTGCCTAGTGCCTCTACCAATAAGGAACTTTTCAGAACTCACCCATTGACTCTCACAGACGCCTGTGGTGCCTTATAAGCACTAAAACCAAGGACCGAAAGCATTACCCAAAACCAAAATGCTCCAGTGTACAGTAAAAAAAGGGCAGTGGACCCGATCAAAGGCCTTTTCCGCATCCACTGTAAGCAACATACTGATGGTGATCTTTGTCGATGGCATGTAAAAGTATTTTGGTGTTGTCTGTGCAGAGTCTGTGTGGAACAAACCCGGCTTGGACGGGGTGTATGAGGCACTGCATGAGAAGGTTAAGGCAAGATGTCAGTATTCCTGTGAAGAGTTTAGAGTCAGAGATAAGGAGCAACATTGGATGATAGTTCGCACAAAGTGTGGGATCTTTCCCTGGCTTTGGGATAATGGTTATGGGAGCATCCAGCAGGGACGCTGGAAGAGAGCCAGAGTCAGTTATGAAATTTAAAAAGTTGGTCAGGATTGGGGCAAGGTCAGGGCAGAATGTCTTATAAAACCCGGCGGGAAACCCATTTTGGCTAGGGGACTTCAGCAGCTTCTGTCTGGCTAATGCCGAAAAGGCTTCCCCCTCTCTAATAGGAAAGTCGAGTGATGACGCCAAGTCATCAGTGAGCTTAGTAACAGTAGAGGTAAGCAGATAGTCAGTAATATCGTTGGATGAGGTGGTCTGTGCAATGTATAGGGAGGAATAAAAGAGTCTAAAGTGCTCAGCAATGGAATCGTCCTCTGTAAGGTCAGTACCCCTCTCAGTCAGTAACGTTCATATTATGTTAGCTAAGCATTGGGCATGCAATTTAGCAGCCAAGAGCCTACACTTTTGTTACCACTAAGATAATACAAATGCTTAAGGTGAAGCAAGCTGAATTCTGCCCTGTCTAAGTCCAACCCCGCCAACTGTTTCCTGGCATCTTCCAATTGGCGCCACACTCTAGGGGTCCCTGTGCGATGATGAATCCCCTCCAACTCCTTAACTTTAGATTGGAGTACCCTCGTTTCCATTTCCAGTCCTTATTGTCAGCAGCTGCCAAGGAGATAAATTCTCCCCTGACAACAGCCTTAATTACGTCTCAAACAACAGCCAGAGGAACTTCTGGGTTGTCATTAGTGGCTAGATAGTCAGTGATAAGTTTCCTGATCTTCCCCTGGGTCTCTGGTTTGCTTAACAAGGTCTCCTGTAAGCGCCACTGTCTTCTAGCCTGTTGGTGGAAGGGGGGTCCGAACTCCTAAACAAGCGCGGAGTGGTCAGAGAGGGTGTGCGGATCAATTTCACTGAAGTAGAAAGCCTAAGGAAGTCCTGAGAGCCCATGCAGTAATCAATTCTAGTGTAGGTCCTGTGTGCATGAGAGAAGAAAGTAAAGTCCCTAGAGTTTGGGTGGTGAACCCTTCAGAGGTCTACAAGTCCAGCTGCCTTCAACCAAGAAATGCCTGCGTTCCAGAAGGCCCCCGCCTCGCCCTCCCTGTGGGGCGAACAGCCCATGAGGTTGTCCGTGACCAGATTGAGGTCGCCACCTATTAGTATGAGGCGGTCATGCGAAAGCAGTGAATAAGCCAGAGCGTCCCAAATAAAACGTTCCTCCTCCTCGTTCAGGGTATATATGGTGCCCAATGTCAAATGCCAAAAGGCGACCCTTGAGTTTTGCCAGTTTTGGACCAATGGAACCCCTAAAGGAGTGGGAAAAAAGGATAGCCACCCCGGCCTTCTTATGGCCAGAGGAGGAAAAGAATTGTTGCGGGAATTTCCTGGATTTAAGCCAGTGTGCGTCCCCGGTCAGGAGGTGAGTCTTTGGCAAGAGACAGATATCTGCTCCTGAATTCTCTAGAAACCGGAGGATGGCCCTCAATTTACCCGGATTGTTTGGGCCCTTTACGTCAAGGGAGAGAACTTTCAGCCAACCACGGGGCGCCATACTAGGGGAAAGAGAGTATACCATGTCAAGGGGCCTAGCCCTCAGGCTGCCCTCTCAGCAAAGGTACCCCATGAGTACCCTGAAACCCACAGAGCGTAACCTGAGGTGTCCGTAGGTGTGTCAAGCATCAGTGCTCGGTGCAGAAGTACTTGGTGTGGAAACAAAAGACATAAAAAGAACACCCACAAACATGACCAAACAGTAAAAAAAATAGAACCTCTGGGGGGATAGGCCCTGGAAAGGGGTCCCCTACCACCGATGAGGAAAGGTCCGGATGGGGTCGATCATGGCCATAGTCAGTCCGAATGCTGCTCTGCCCTGAGGCCCAAACTGCAACCAACAGGCCTCCGAGGCCCTGGAAATGGGCCCTGTAGGATCAGTCTGTCCTTCCCACCAAGGACCTTCCAGTAATGCTCTCCAAGACTGCCTTGCGTTCTTGGATGATGACCTTGGGCTAGACTTTGAAAGTTTCTTGCCCCTCCGTGTTCCCCGCTGCGTCTCCCAGCACCCACCTCCCGCCCCTGGCTCATCCAAGCTCCCAGCTTGAGATTCTGGCTGTGCGATCTTAAGGAGGGCATATGTGGCTTGGTGTGAAAGGTTCTGGCAAGTCTGACCTTCGTTCTCAGTAGAAAAGTAGATGGAAAGGGTAGCCCCAAGAATAGGGGATGCCAAGGCTGCGAAGATGCAATGTCACTGGGCAGAATTGTCGCCGCTTCTGGATGGTTACACCAGAGAGGTTTTGAAAGAGTTGGAGGGAGTGACCCCGAAAGCTAATGGAATCGGACCCCCGGACAGTTCGTAGAATATGTTCCTTCATGGGGAAGCTGTGGACACAGGCCAGGATGTTCGGCGGGGGCCTGTTGGAGGCACAGGGGAGTCCGACCCGGTGCACACCGTCAAGGCGTATCTCAGAGACGGGTACATCCTCCAAGATCTGTGCGTAGAGGGCCTAGACGAACTCCTCAACATTTCCTGCCTCCACTGAGATCAGCACATTCTGAACCCTCACATTGTTGCGTCTGACCTGTTCTCCAGGTCTTCAGCATGTGCCTGTAAATCAATCTATCTATCAGAAAGGCAAATTATTTCTTGGCGGAGAACTCAATTTCTTCACCCCTATCAGTGTCGTTGGATTCCAAGGAGTCCACTCAGTCCCCAATCTCTGAGACATCCTGCGGGACGGCCTGCAAGTACTTAGCCAGGTCGTTCTTGATCTGCTGGTGGTCCTCCTTCAGCGACAGGAAAAGTGCATCCATACAGGAGCGAGTGATGGGGGATTCCCCATCTAAGCCTCCCTCCGGGGCCGAAGGTTTCGTAGAGAGCGCTCTTGGGGTGGGGGTTTAGCAAGCATGTCCTTGATCGTATGCTCCTTCTTAGCCCAGGCAGTGGTCATCTTGGAGGCTGAGGTGGGCTCCGAGGGCGCAAGGGCGACGGACAGGTAATTAGTCCAAAGGGAGCATGGAGCGTTCTGACCTGTGAGGCACCAGAAGAAATTGCCAGCACAGAGCTCACCAGCAGGGACCCGCAAAGCATCTGTTTCCAAGGGGAGCCCCAAAGGGAGAACCCCCTGAGTCACCACAGGCAGTGGGAGGGTGCAACAGCCTGGACCTCAGATAAGGCGTTAGGAGCCAGTGAAGCATTAGGTCCCCTCAGAGTCCGGTCCCACCGCCGGGGCACTTCCAAGCTCGGCCCCATGCCATCCTGCCACACACTGCCGCTGAATACTGGAGGCCACTAAGTCAGCCCTCCCCAGGCCCTCAGCACGATTCACTAACTAGCACCTTTCTCTGGCAGTAAGGGCCAAGACAAAGGGGGGAGGGGCGGAGCCACAGTCCTGTTATAGCCCCCAGGCCGCCTGGTGTAGTCACAGCGAGGTAAAGAGCCTTCCTGAATGAGGGGGCCGGCCTCTGGTCGGGCCTCCCACTGCTGATGGACTTGGGAGTGTCTTTAGGGGGAGCACAGCGCCGCCCCCCCTGGGGGCCATGGAGCCAAGCTGCCAGATGTGCGGTAATGAGAGGGGGGGACCGCTACCTCCAGGAGGATCCGCCATACCTTCAAAGACCGGCAAGGAAGGCCAGGCACCGCCGCCTAACCGACGCCTCTAGGCCCTGCAGGAGAATGTCGGTGGCAATGCAGATGCAGGTGGTTGTTCCAACGACGACCCATCCTCCGCGGGCCGCCGCGTGAGATGTGGATGGGGGCCAGCTAGCAGGCCTGAACGTCGTGGAGGCTTCACACTCAGTCGGCTGGGCCTCAGCTCCCTATTCCCACGCCATTCGCAACCCACTGAGCCACAGCGGAGGGTGCAGCCACCCGCTCACTCAGGTCCAGGCGAGCCGGCTCATTAGCGCTGGTGCTTCGTCCAAGCCCCTGCAACGGCCTCCAAAAACCCCTCCGGGCCGTCCAATGTGGCGGAGAATATTCAGTGCGCAGCTGCAGCAGATGGGCCCCCCCAGGACCCCGGGATTCAGCGATGTAGGTGCAAAAATCCAGGGCCGGAGCGGAACAGTTACAAAGCACGTATGCTCACAATGCCATCTTGGCCACGCCCCCTATTTGCCTCCCTAGAAAAAGTATACTTCCTCACGCTAGGAAAGGTAGCACATTCCTTTAATGTAATTCTGAATGGTGAAGCAGTACGAATAAGACTACATCATCTGGACTATTAGTCCACAAGGTGTCTGGTACATGGGACAGATCTGCTTCCCTAACAGAACCAAAAACTCTACCTGGTGTGGGCATCCTTACTTCTAATACTGTCCTCAATGGTATGTCATTTTGAAAGACGACAACTGTTTTCATGGAATCATCACAAAACAGTTGGTCATCCATTTTTCCTGCTTCAATGAAGATAACACATACCCATAAGACATGATTATGGTCACTGGCTGTTAGAGCGCCATAAGTTGGTATCACCTCTAAAGCCTCTATTTGCAGTATTAATTCAGCATTAGGCATCTAAGAGTCTTGCCAGTGTTGCCAAAATAGAAATTCTTTAGGTAACTCTTGTGTCTCTGCTATGATTGTATATACTGCCATAGTAAATGCATCCATATCTACAGGTCATTCTCTGATCTGACCTTTGGTAGAGGAATCTACTGTTAATGCCATGATCCTGAAAGGTACTGGGCTAACCCATACAAAACTCATAGGACCTGGGTAACATGTGGTATGTAAAACAGTATGGTCCTACTGGTACATGAGCAATGACAAATACAACATTTAATTTGAGCTTTAGTTGAGCACAAAACAAATTCAAACACAAAAGGCAACAACATAAATGAAATGCACTTAATGAAGAGTCAAACAATGGGATTCAGTTTTTGTGTCAAGATTCATTAGTTATAATTCAGCAAAGGCATACATGAAATTTATTGTATAACAGTTGCTCCAAAAAGAAAAGATGTGTTTCAGATGGTGCTCAAGTGCGCAGTGATATGGAGAAGGTGAAGAAAGGATTAATACAAAGGTAGCCTGTCTACAGGATTTAGTACGGTCTCTTATTTCTCCTTGTTCAATAATCAGTCCCGGCTTGTTAGTCTAAAAAAGTCAACGTTTAGACCCGACTGTTGCACAAGGTGACTTAGATCCTAGCATACCAGTCTTCATCAGGACAGAGAGAAGTGCGATGAAATGTAGGGCAACCTCACAATGGTGCAAGCGCTCCATGTGATGCGGGAGGTGTAGAATCAATGTACATTCTCCCCTAGCAATTTCAAGAGTGATACGTGTTCGCCTTAAGTGCTAATTAAATGTTGCATTTGTCATTGCTCACGCACCAGTAGGACCCTACTGTTTTATGATCCTGGAAGGTAGCACTCCAGGGGTAGAACACTTCATGGTACCATCAGATTCAAAATGAATAGTCATATTTAACTTGGCCTTAAGATTTCTCCCTAAAAAATTGGCTAGGGCAGCTGGCGATAACAGTAAACAGCCATTAATGTACCTCCCTCCTACTTCCACCTCAACTGGTTTAGTAAAGGAACCCTCAATACTTCCCCAGAGAATTCTTGAGCGTCCAATGAGCTGTTGGAAATCAGAGGGTCTCCCTCTCTAATACAGGATCGTGTTGCTCCTGTATCTATGAGTAATACATACCTTTTGACATTGAGAGCTACTGTCACAGTGCGTTCCCCATCTGGGATGTATGTCACTGACAATAATGGACACATATAAATACTCTGTGGTTACCTTCCTTGTGTATTTCCTCACACAGAATTAATCTGGAAAGGATTCCCTCCTCTCATAATGACACCTCCTTGTTCACGTTGAGGTGGAGTCACCATTGGGAGTGTTTGGTAATTTTGCTAAGGCGGTACCTGTTGTGCTTGAAGCATTACTGGTGGCTGCATATTTTGTGATGGTGTCTGAGGCACATATATGATTTGCAGATTTGGCTGTGGCTGTACTATTGAGGTTCCTGGCTGATTGTAAACTTCTGCTCTTCCATTTTGTTCATCCCATCTCTTAGTTCTGAAGTCTCTAATGAAATGTCCATACCTCTGACAATATTGACCTACTTGATCCATCCTTTGATGCCGTAGCCTACCTCTTCCTATTCCTCCTTGTCCTCCTCTAATACTTCCCTTTATCCTTACATTATCCTGTTGTTGAGGGTACTGTTGTCGAGTAGTCACTGGTACCAATCCCACAGATATTGCAGTCATCTGAGTCGTGACTGCCACTTAAGCTCCTTCTATTGCTCCTTTCTTTGCCAACTTTTGATGCACTAATTTAGCTGCTGATTTTTATGTCACCTCTTGTTTGTCCATTTTTCTTTCATCCTATCAAGGAACTGCGCGGGATCCTCATTTTGCTACATTGATTGAGCCATGAGAGATCTAATGTCTGGCCTATCAGGATACACTTTCCTCAGCTGATCCAAAACCACTGTTCTAACCAAATCAAATGGAGACCAATCATATCTGGTGTCAGTGAGGGCAACGTTTCTCATTTCAGCTTTTCGAAAATCAATGTCTGTTTCATCTTCTATAAGCGAGTTAAGAAGACACTTTATGCACCCTACTTCCAAGGTGATACCTCCAGTTTGCTGTTCGAAAGCTCAAATCCATTTCCCTGCCCCCTCTGTAAGCAGCGGTAGTCGTTTCTTGGGTCCAAGGAACATAACTAGGTGCCCCAGGTCCCCTGCTTATCAGGGCGCATCTGTAAGGGAGTGGTAGAACGCTGGGGATAGTGATGTCTAGCATATTGCTGACATACAAAGGAACATTTCAGCATGTAGGGATAATCCCATTCTAGATCTCCCTCACTAAAAAGAATGCAATCATCAGCATTCGCCATATCACATGGATCAAAAAGCCTTCCCTTCTGTGGTCATGGATTCATCTGTGAGGCTAACCTTTCAGTCCCATCTACTAAATTATCCCCATATGGCACACCACTGTGCCAGCTATTTTCTTCTCCTTCAGCGACTATCTCACTAGGGGTGAGATCTGTGCAGTGCAAAACTGATTGAAAATTAATTTGCTGTACTGGTCTATCATGTAGTGTCAATCCTGCAATGGCCTCACAAGATTCCATCCTGAGGTCTGGGTGGCCTTGTATTCCCTGAAACTGCAATCGCTCGAGCTCTGTTGCTCAAGTTTTCCTAACTCTAGAAAGCATTTTCTGCACTCCTTCTTTAATATCAAGATGATTAGGCAATGGCCTTGCACTCTTTGTGTGATCCAAATCGATAATGGTTTTTTCTTGAATATTAACATCATAGGTAAGGTGCCTAGCCTTTGGTGGTTGAAGCATTTCATCCATGCTATCCACACGCTTAAGTATATACTCTTCCATTTGTTATTCGCCCAAGTCTTCCCTGAATCTGTCCTGAAAAATTATTGTGATATCCCTCTCTCCTCACTTCCCTTGCCTCTCTTCTACTCTCACTTCGTGATATCCATTCTTAAACACTTTATGGTGAAACAATTACGTTCCCCTTCTGCCAAGTAAGTAGACTACCTTCAGTCCTATTCCTTTCTTGGGATACTGCCCATTCAACCTTACCTACAGCCCTATACACTAGTCACTATATCAAACATCATCTCCATCTCTTTTCTGTGGGTGGACATCTGCTTCCTAACTGCCCTTCTTTTTGTGTCTCTTCTGTGCAACAAAAGCAATGTTGCTCATGAAACATGTAACTGGTCATCACTATCTCATGGTCTTTGCTGTTCGCTTCTGTCTTCCTGGGGAGAAACTGGATCTAAATGTATGTTAAATGTGTTTCTAGGTGTCCTGAAAACTGGTAGTCACCTACCCTTACTTGCTGCCTAGATATACTTGCATGTTTTTGCTTTGGCATTTGTAGAGTAACATTAGAGGTAAGTTTTAGAGATTGTAAAGGGGTCTCAATGTCGGGGTTCTCAAATACCACTGAGGTTTCCTGGAGCTGTACCAGTGAATAAATAGCAGGTACCTTGGGAGAGGTGTTCATAGGATAATGTAGGGGTGGGGGAATAGACGGGGTACTATGGATATCAACTTTCGAGGGGTTCTTAGGCTTCTCAAAAAAATCTTGCCGTAAAGCTAAAGTGGCTTCTCGCTTCTGTAATTTGGCTCCTGCATATTTACTTCTGAGATGTGTACCAATATGCTCTAGTATTTTGTCGTCAAGTCTCCCTTCTTTTGGCCTGGGATTTATATGCTTCTGGGAGGCTTTAAACCGTTCTAAATAATATTTTTGCAATTTTCTCTGATCATTTGGAAATATCTTTTCTATATGCACTAAGGGAGTCTCCATGATTATTCGTATTTCAAATTCTTCTACAATGTAATTTTTTTTTATCTTTCTGATCAAATATTACTCTTACTTTAAAACTTACACACGTTTTTAAAAAACAAGAACATTCATCAACTTTGCCTTTATCAATTGTGCAATACACATGAAAATAACATTATGCAGCATTAAACAACATCATACTGAGGCCACATTTTATTTATATACATACACACGCACTCACCATTAGCATAAGAAATATGAACACTTCAACTACTTCTAAATGTTAATCAGCATTATTGTACTCTTAACGATAAATACACCTGGCAACCACAAGTCATTTGCCTCTGTGCTCAGAGAGGATAATCTTTTCAAACCATGTCTCTCTTTCGAATGACTTCTGGACATAAGGTCCAGGGCAGTAATTTGCGTGTTCAGATCGTACCTGGAGGTAAAGTGTGGCTACATCAGCTTTGCATCTGTCCCTGTATGTCAAACATTGGAACACATATTGGCACCTTCCAATTTCAAATTTCTCATATTGACCAATTCCGACTTTATATTGGGACTAACAAGGTAACCAGTTATGTAGCGACTTTCCTGACATTGTGCAACACATGTACACAATCTTACATGCAATACCCTTATGTCTCTTATAACCTTATATCTCCTATATCTACATCTGTGTTTACTATTGCCAAGGGAAACTACGGATACAATATATACAAAAACAAGGACCATTGTCTGCATTGTCCTCACGTTAAAAAGATGGCAATCTCTGGATCCTACCAGTCCCCCATGTACAGCCAGAAATTCAGAGAACACAGTGGCTGCTTTCCTTATCAAAAGGTGTGCAATAATCTATGCAGCAGGGGTAGGTGGTCTTACGGCTTTAGCAGTCAGGTGAGGGCAAGCGGGACTTCGAGTCTGGCTTGCTAACTGTTGCAGGGTGACTTTAAAACTTAACAAAATTAAAAAAGACAGACTCCTCTTTTGCAATGTAAAGACAGCTTTTTACTGTTGTGACCTGGAAATCGGCCCTCCTCACACAGGCAGGCAGCCGGTCTCAATTTGCTGTTTCACAGTCAGCTTCTTATATACAAAATAAGAAAGTACTTTATTACAGACCAGAAAATAATAATTGACTTAGTAGTTACAGATTGAAAGTAGAAAGCATTAAAATGCACGTGGCCCCGTAACCTCAAACTCAAAACGAATCCTCTACCCAGTCTTTATTGCAGTTTCCAACAATGCTTAACAAACTAACCAGTCTTCATTCTTGAATGCATGTATATTTGTGGTAAATACAATTTTAGTGGTATGTGTGCTTTATCATCGTGCCCCTAAGACCTTAGTATATTTTTTTTAAGTAATTTTATCTCCTGCTCTTACTGTCTAGTCAAGCTTCAATCTATTTGGAAACCCAAAATAAGTGCCAATAAACCAATGTGCTAAAGCCATACAGTTCTTTAAGCTTGTTAAACACAAGTTGCCTTTTAACTGCATCGCTTTCAAGTTATTTATTTTATGATGTCCTCATGTGAACTCTTCGAATATATTCTTTTACTTCGCATGCGTTACATCGCATGCCTTTACAACGCGGTTGTTACAACAACCGCGTTGTTACCACACCAACTATCACATCACTAGTCATTTCAACGACTTGCTGTGGGGGCGGGCTGGACTTAGGAATTGTATTATTTACTATTCCTACTTCAGTTTGTGCAACAGCAGGGAAGGTGTTGGATTCTAAATCCAAAACCAGTGCGCCCCCTACAGCAAGTCGTTGAACCAACTTGCGATGTAATGGTTCACGTTGTAACAACGCGGTTGTTGTAACAACCGCATTGTAAAGGAATGTGATGTAAGGCATGCGTTGTTATGGCTGTTTCCCAAACTCTTCGCCTCTCTCTTGTCTGTACGACATTTTGGCCCACACTGTTCTCTCACTATGTATGACTGTGCAATGCTTTCTGCTGGTGTTTGTTGTTTCGCTATGTTTTCATATTTCACATTTTCCACAACAGTTGTCTCATAGTGGTTGTAGCGGTGAACCCCGATCGAGAACATCATGACCCATTCCCACACATAGCATTTGACAAATTGCCTCTTAACTCACTATGAGAGAATCATTTTGGCAGCAGAAAATGTTTCCATCAAGAGATGTAACACACTAAACCCATCTTATCTTTTGCCGAATCCAGAGGGAGATGATGAGGGCAAAATTTACCACAACTGTGCTAGCATTACCAAGTTTTTGCACAAAACCGAGACCTGACAAACTAGATGTACCTCTTCCCGAATCTGACCGCACTCTTTTTGTTGATGGGTCCTGCCTAAGAGACCGACATGGTATCTTAAGAGCCGCTTATGGTGTATGTACTCTGAGTGGAGTCTTGGAAGCGTCCTGCCTGTGCCATGTAAGTTCTCCACAAGTAGCCAAACTGATTGCCCTGACAAGATCTTGCTGTAATTCAGAAGGTTCACGAGTCACCATTTACTCTGACATTTACTATGGGTTCAGAGTGTGGATGACTTACGATGTCTGTGGTCACAGCGAGGCTTCATGACCTCTTCTGGTTCTCCTGTTTTGGCACTGCATAAGTACTTTACACATTACCCTAAGGTATGCCTGCCTGCTCTATGCCACAACTACCAGGAGGTTGAGTTCAGGTTTATTTAGGGACTTTATGGTTTACCCTAGCCAGTTATTGTCATTATTCCTTGAAATGGGCAGCTGCCCTCCTCAAATAATAATCCACTTCCTATACTAGTCTCCTGAGGTGATGGAGCATCAGAAACGTCTCTTTAAAGGGCGTGCAAGTGTACATACATAGTATGGTAAGAGCTTGTCAGTGGCGGTTAGCAGTGAAAATGCATTCTTACAAGGGAAGGGAGAGGATCAGCTCATCTGACCACTTTCAGTTCCAATTTATTAAACAAAATGTGGGGTCCATCAGATTTATTAAACCACTACCTGACATCTTGTCTGCCTTCTCAACTTCCCTCTGGGCATCCCTCTGCATACCTCCCAAAGAAAAGAGAGCTCGTACCACCTTCTTCTGTTTGTCGTAGGTCTGTAGAGGTCTGCCCCTTGTTGGACAACTATTATGTACATAGGTCTACAGTTGAGAGGGGTCTTACTTACAAGGATACTGGCACATTAAGAGCCCACTCAAAATGGTCTCTGTGCAACAACATATGTTTAAAACAAATTTATGGGCATGTGTGGAATTCTGCATGTGCAAGCTTAGACTAAGAACCTGTGTGATCTTGTGCTGTGATATGCTGTCAACCTATGAAACCCATGACCATGGTAAAGTATTAGAACCCTAAGCTGTAGATAAGGATACCAAATTGACCTTGTGGGTGCTCGCTCATTCTAGGCGCAGAACACCACCATTTGCTAATTTTTTGTACTTGGATTGGGAGTCCCACTCAGATTACATGGTTGGACCAGGCTTTCCTGTGAAGATGGAAAACGCCATTGGTGAATGATAACAGCAGCAATCAAAGCAAAGGGGATGAGGCTTACACATCAGAAGTGCCAAGGCACAACCAGCAGTCATGTCTGATTTTCCCTAAAAGGGGAGAGGAGGTACTGGATGCCACGGTGATTCTCAGCTACACTTGGCTTTTCTCCTCTACTCATCTCACTATCTGATATGTGATGAACATCTGTTTTCCCTAGGTGAGACTGCAGCTGGGCCAATTGTTCTCCGATCATAGAACCGGAAGTAACACTGGGAACAGGTACAAACAAGGAGAATCTAATACTTGTTTTTGGCTGTGTTTCTTGCTACTGTTTGAGTTTTTGCTACTTTTACGACTGATGTGACTTGCTCAAAGCTAGTAAAACAAGCACTGAGAGACATTCTCGAGGGACGAGTCTCAGTCATGACACCCAAGACCAAAATAGGGAGCATTTCTATTGTCTTCTCACGTACTTCAGCCAACAATTGGCCCTCCAGAATTGAAATCATGTTGAACAGTGCAGATATGATGATCCAGCCTTTTGACTTACTCTCCTGCTGGAACATCTCGATAGCTCATTTTAAAAATTACCTGTCGGCTAATAAAGAGAAAGATTTATCCAATAGGTCTATTCTACCACCAAAAGGCCTATCCCACTTCACCTGGTGGGGGAGAAATGCACAAATGTTCTTCACTCTTCCAAACAAACGCTGGGGAATAATTATAATGCCTAATAGCAGCCATAAATGGGCAGCACAGCACACAGTCAAAATCTGACTGCGAGAGGTTCATTGTCAAACTAAGCAAGGTCTGGACAAAACTATAATCTCATTCTATGCTCGCCTGTGCAATCCTGCCAGCACACCTGAGCTAGACCACACAGATGAAGAAATTCGAGCTGAAATAATCCAGGTCTGCTAATCGCAAAAACTAAGGAGAGAATTCTACACCAAGTGAAAATGACACTACTGGCTATGCTCACTCTAGAGCATTCTCTTGAATTATCAGAGGTGGGTGCTGCTTACATGGTAGCCTCTCTAGCCACTGCCCCAGCAAAATAGAACTGGTTAATCAGTGAGCAAAGAAAGTGGTGTGTTACTCGAGATGCCTATCAAGTAACCTAATATATTCTGAAGTAAATATAGCAACCCTGAATATAGGATGTGACCTGCCAGCACAAGGAAAAACTGTTTGCCAAAGCCTGCCGATCATCAAGTGGCAGCAAAGTGGAGATGGACTTTGTGTGTATGCCTTTGCTGGTGGTTTATTGTTTTCTGGTTTGTTTATATTTTTATTGGATGGGGGGTCCTCTCTCCGGTGAGCTTTTTACTTGTGGCCCTTTTGGGAGGGTCCATCCAGTCACATCTGTCTGTGTGGTCCCTTCCATGGTCTGTCCCCCTTTCTCGGCTCCATAGCATAAGACATATATCCCCATGGTTCTTTACAAGCTGATGGAAGTTAAGGTAGTCAGCTATAATGTCTGAGGCCTTATCAATCATACCAAGCGGAGGGCAGTGCTCTCCTTACTCGAGCATTCGGAGGAGGATATATTTTTACTTCAAGAAACCCACCTGCTTCACAAAGATAGACACCGTATGCAATCCAGGGGGTTACCCTTGCAGTTCTGGTCTTCAGGGAAGAGTAAGAAGGGTGGGGTGGCCATCCTGTTTTTCAAACGCTTTAGAAGTTCCATAGAGGGCTCAATGACAGAGATTAAGGGGCACCTCTTTCCCATGAGGCTACAAATCAGCACCTACAACCTCACAATAGCCTCAATCTATTTCCCAAACGAACATCAGGAGAAGTTCCTGACTGAGGCCCTGGCCGAGGTTCTCCACACGCCCGACTGCTTGGTTGTGGTGGGTGGCAATTTAAATTTGGTCATGGATGCAAGGATGGACCGCTCTAAACCGAGGACTGGGGGGGCAGGATCTATGTCAGGGAGTGGTAGGGAGTGGTAGGAGGATTGTGGGATCAGGGACGTATGGCGGAGCCACCACCCCAGTGCTAGAGACTATACACATTACTTGATAGCTCATAAGTCTTACGCCTGATTGGACCTCTTTCTTGAAACCCAGGCCGCATGGGTATGCACATCTTTTCCGCACCCCAAAAATTATTTTTTACTTGAAGGTTGGGGCTGCTGAATGCCAGCTACCCTTTGTCATGTGTGGAAATATGGAAATTGGTGCTCTGTGACCTGTCAGGAAAAGAGATGCTGGAGTCTGCCTTGAAGAATGCAGCTGGCTGACTGCTGAGGAAGAGTGCTAGAGGTACTCTTGCCTGAAGAAGATCATACCTATAAGGAGTGAACTGTGAGGAACTGGGAGTGGAACAGCTTGGAGCTGTGTGCTGCTAAACAGAGATGTATCTGCACCTCAGGCTGTGTGTAGAGGTTTCGAGACCCCAGCATTACTGCTTTGTGTCCAGGAAATTATCTCCTGTAGCTGAGACATGCCCAGGGATACCACAAATGTATTTTGTGGTATCCCTCCCATGAAGATATAGAGCCTGTGATTAATTGGACTGAGAAAATCGTGATCACATTTGACAGCCTTATCTGAAAGTGCCCTAGGCAGCTTAGCACTAGGTCAGACCACTCTCCAGAATCAGTGGTGGCCTCAGTCTCTATCTCCTGGTCACTGCTGCGACATATGGTGGGCTGGTTGTTTGGGTGACTGGGTTGTGTTTGGGTCCGAGAAAGATTGCCCCAGTGAAAATTCAATGGAACACAACCAGAGAGCAGAGTGCAAACTCCTCATCGTTGATGGTGGTGCTGCCTGTCTTCGTCAGGAAGGGGCAGGTGCACCACATGCAGAAGGCTTGGTCTGAGGCAACATCAACTGGGCTGAGGCAGAGCAACTGTGATCTCACTTCAATAAGGTCTCATGTTCTACTGGCACTCACAGCCTTGGTCTGTCTGAGGAACAACAAAGATAGAAATGTAATGTCACCCAGGGAGAATTTCATTGGGTACTATCCACGATCCACCTTACCACAGTTACTTGAGAACGAATTGATGGACTTAAAAGAGTACAAATAAGAATTGTACCCACCACTTATTCAATGAGGGCTAATGCCCTAACTTTCATTTTAGAACTATATTATACCTTTCTCAGAGGAGCGGCATAGATTAGTTCTATGAGTCTCAGCACACAGCGATTATTGCTTTCAAAACTTTGTATTATTTGTTTGCTCTCAATTGTATGAACTGTTTAGATTTCTATGTTAGAACTAGGACTTTTCATGTGCACCCACTGCTACTTTACCAGCCACGGCACAAGGACCAGCACACCAACCAGCCCTACCCCGAACACATCACAGACACCACCTGTACAAAACACCAACTCGCATGTGCCCTTCTCAACCCACGCTTACTATGCAAGCATTCTTTTGAATTATGGGACCTCATCGCCACCCTCACACTGGGCATCCATTATCCACAACAAAACCATACAGTGTACTAGCACCACCGACAACACCACCACTCCCATGGAACATCTCAATTTCATGCTCCACATGGATGACAAGACAACTATCAGAGGTACCCTCACATTCTGACCCATGGCCCTTCCTCCAGTTTCTGCAGCACCATCGCCGACTACAATGAACCCCTCTTCTTCAGCGACCTAAATTTCCACGACTCCAATGACAAAAACACTGCACCCCCCGAAATATGAGCAGCCTCAGATTGACCCAGATTGTCCACCACCCTACACACACTGCTGGACACACACTAGACCCAATTTTCACCTTCAGCAACCGTATCAAATACAGCCACGTCATAGAATTCACATGGACCGCTCACTCCATCATCCACTTCAGCATCTCCAGCCCCCGCACCATCACCCCCAAGATGACCAACACCACCCACTGGAGGTATAACAAAATCTCTGAGACCCGAGGTGCAAATGCCCTCAACACCTCCAAGCTTACTACCGACACCAACCTCGCACAGTGAGTGAAAAACTTTAATGCATGGATCACAAATTCCACAGACAGAATCATCCCTCTCAAGAGCAACATCCAGAGAAAATCCTCCAAAATGGCCAGATGGTACATCCAAGAAGTCAGGACAGTGAAATAAGACAGCAAACAGTTGGAGAGAAGATGGTTCAAGGACACCTCGGACAGGGCAGCCTTCAAGCCCTCCCTCAACCTCTACCACCACCTGCTGGGGGCAACAAAGGAGACAGCTCTTTCCGCACACATGGAAACCAGCATCAACAACACCAAGGAATCTTTCAACATTATTATGGAATTCTCTTACCTGTCTGCCAGCAAAAACAACCTCACACCATCACAGGAGTTGTGCAACAACCTCAACCACTTCTTCATTGACAAGATCGCAACCTTATACAGGAACTTCAAACCCCAACCCACACCTACGGACTTCCTTGACAGATACAACACCACCGTAACTGACACACACTGACCATCTGGAATATCCTCTCAACCCATGACACCACCTCCACCATGAAATCCATCCACTCAGGAGCTCCTACAGACCCATGCCTGCACCAAACCATCAACCTCATAAACCAAAGGTTTAGCCAGGAACTCACCATCTTACTCAATACCTCTATCACTTCCGCAACATTTCCCGACACCTGGAAACACGCAGATGTCAGACCACTACTCAAAAAACCCTCCGCTGACCCCAGCAAACTCAAAAACCTCTGGACAATCTCTCCCATCCCATTCCCAGTGAAGGTACTGGAAAGGATTATCAACAATCAACTCTTGACACACCTGCTACTCGACTCCTCACAATTTGGCTTCCGCAGCAATCACAGCACAATCGCAAGCACTGATGACATACGAACCCTCCTCAACTTTGGAGAAACAGCTGCTTTGATCCTCCTCGACCTCTCAGGAGCCTTCTACACCGTATGCCACCACACTCTGATCGAAAGGATCTAACATATCGGCATCTAAGGGGACGCGCTCAGATTGATCATCTCCTTCTTCACAAAAAGAACCCAGAGGATCCACATCTCACCTTTCACCCATGAACAATGTTTGCACCCCATATGTTTTAAAGGCAGAAGCACCCTCTCAGAGGCTATTTGAGATAACCAAGCCTGTTTGGGATGTACTGGCAGGGCAGGTGGTGCCCAGCGGTACACCCGCAACAATGGAAGAATGGGGGCAGGAGTATTGCTTTCTTGGAGATGTTTCCTTTAGTCATAGCGATCACAGTGTGGATGCAGAGCCTAGCGCATAGAAAGTTCATTTTTGGGGTGGTTAACATGGCAGTGGTGCAGGTGGTCAACAAGCAGTCAGCAAGAGATGAGCAGGTCCTGAAGTTGATGAGAGTATTCATTCTAAGTTGTCTGAAGTGTTATAAACAGTTGCGGCCGAAGCACATCCCGGGAGTGGACAATGACATTGCAGATGCTTTGTCTCGTTCGCAGTGGGGGAGGTTCCATGGACTGGCCACGGAGATGGAGTTTCAGAAGACGCTGGATGCTGCAACTGATGGTAGGGCCATTAGGAGTTTCTACGAGACGGGCATATGGCCAGGATCTGGCAGGCCTTTATAACAGGAGGGGCAAGGAGGAGGACAGGGACTTGGGCCGGAGAGGAGGATGTCATACAGTTCATTATGTCTCTGATAGGGGTTTGGTGAATTTCACTGTTGCTGCCAAGCTAGCGGGGATAGCACTCATGGACAAGTTGTGGTGGGGATATGCCCCTTCGGCAGGTGAATTAGGAAAGTGTATGCTGAAAGGTAGGGCCAGGCAAGCAGGGAAAGGACAGCGGGCCAGGATGCCGGTGTCAAAAGCATTATTAGGGAGGATGATAGAGGAGCTACCCAGGATATGTATTAGCTTACAGGAAGCAGATTTATTTCCTGCCTTAATGTAATGGCTGCATTTCAGAGCATTCAGAGTATCAGAGTTGTTGGGGAGGAAATGGATTGCAGACCTTCATTGAGGGAAGTACACGGAGTGAAGCGGTCATGATCCTCCTCACGCACTTGAAGACGGACCAAAGGGGTGTGTTGAAGACAGTATTACTAGGGGCCAATGAAGAGGCTTTGATATGTCCCGTTCGATGGGGGTACGTATTACAAACATGGACATGTGTCTTTTCAGGTGCAATAGCAGGGCCAGATCGGAGGCGCTAGCCATTTGCATAGTCGGGCATTTATTCGTCAAGTTGGCAGAGAGACACTAGCTTCAAAAAGGGAAAGGTGTTAACTTAGGATTGGAACCTGCCTTGTTTAAAATAAGTTGGCATGGGAAAGGGGGTTTGCCCTGGCACAAGCTCAATCCCAGTTTGAATAAATTGATGCACAAATGTTCTAATAATTAATTTGGGGAGAATGATTTAGTGGTTTGCAAGGGTTTGGCCCTACTAAAGCAAATGAAAAGGGTCTTGAGGGAGATTAGGAAGCAGTGGTCGGAATGCTTTGTCGTTTGGACTGAATTCATCCCTGGAAGACAATGGAGGGTGCCGCCATTGATAAAGCCAGGAGGAAGATAAACAGGGACATGAGGGTCTTTTGTGGTGAGTCAGGTTTCGGTAGAGTGGAACAACCAGAACTAAGATATGCTGCAGTGTACTTTTTCAGGGTTGATGGCGTTCATTTGTCTCACTACGGGATGGAAATTTACCTGATATACAAATAAAGGAAGTTTTAGACAAAGCACTATACATACGAAGATACCCAAGAATAGCCTAGGTGATGGGGGGGGTTGGCAGGAAAGTTATAGGGACTGTTTCTGAGTGGCGTCTAGTAGCTGGTTCTGTACAGTTTTCCTGTTCACTTTATGGTTGGGAACAGGTTACTCCAGGCGCAGATAATAAGGGTAGGATATACTTAGTTAGGTAGATATTTAGACAGGTAGAGAAGATGTTACAGGATTTAAAGGGTCACCAGTTATTGACTTAGTTGGGGTTGTTAAATAGTTGCAAAGAAAGGAGAAGGGCGGGGAAACTTTAGGGGTGGGGTGGAGGATATGTAGATGAAAGATTTATAGCGGGGTTTAGTTTTGTGAGGCATAGGACAAGGTTATGTTTTTTGTAAGATGCACCTGTTTTCAATAAAGTGTCCTTTTTCACACATCTTGAAATTTGATTGTGGTCCATTCTGGGCAGGTGGCCCAATGGGGCTTTGGGGAGGCTCGCACCCCCAGGGTTTTTGGGCCATTGGTGCAGCCTGCGACAAATTGGTCTCTCTATGGGCTGCACTTGGGCTATGTGCTTGGGTGTTTAGCTGGAAATTTTAGAGGCTGTGTTACCATTTTGTAAGGTGACATGGCAGCCGGCAGTTAGGGACAGTTTCCGATCCCCTCCTACCGACCCTTTAGAAGGTAAGATGGGGGGGTTATTTTGGTTATTATGGGATGGATGGCCGAATTTGTTGGGTACAGGTGCATCGGGGGAGTGAAAATGCATTGTAATTGGTTGTCACTTGAAGCAGGTTCATGGTGTCTGGAAGCTAGTTCTGTTCAATTTTACAGTTCACTTTATAGTTGGGAACAAGTTACTCCAGAGCAGGTAATAAGAGTAGGATAGGAGATACTTAGGGGGGACGCGCTTTCCAGCACCAGCCTCACCTCCTGCTTTTGCTGCCGCCGTGAGGGGAACGGCTCCAGGGGTCCACCCGGCTGCCTTGCTGCCTTGCTCTCTGCCCCGGACTCTGAGCTCCCACACCTGCGCTCGCAGCCCCCGTGACTACACTTCCCAGGGGGCTGCGCGAGGCGCTTGCTGCTAATAGAGTTCTTCTTAAGAAATTAGAGAATTTAGAGAGGGATATGCTCTCCATAAAAAAAATGTTGGAGGCGTTATCCCAGAAGGGAAACACCGATAGGGCAAAAACCCCGCAAACTGTTACACCTGCAACAGTATTGACACTACGCAACCCAATACAACCTCTAAATCCTAGTTTTTTGTCAGAAGGAGGGCATCTAAAGAAAGGGTCCCTGGATCAAATGCCACATGATAGGGACTTTTCAGCTGGACGGCATAGTCTTAGTTTCAGGTCATATGCTAAAATTATGAGAACACGGGGTACAGTATCTGGAAATAAGCCATCTGAGTACATCATCTTTTAATGACACTAGGTCCGTTAGTAACGGAATGCCTAGGGTTGATCTAAACACTTCTCTGCTAGATAATGCCAAAAAAAACTCTAGTGCAATAGTTTATATGACCGGGGTCCCAAAACCAAATACGAACTCTGGGTATGAAACTGGCTCCGACATGTGAGGGGATGCAGATCCATCATCAGGGAGGATATGACTAGCGTCAAGAGATTGTCCCTGCATAGCTCGCACACAGACTGCATCGAAATCCAACTATGCAACGAAGCACTGGCAGAGATTTTAGTGGCCCTTGAGTTTCAAACTTGCCCTCCTAAATATTCTAATATCCAGATCAGATGCCTGCCCTCCTGGTCCGTAGTGGGGGTTAATGACTACTCAGATCTAAATAGAGTAGAATGACTATCCGAAGATAATTGTAGCATTTTTCCGGAACTCAGTCCCAATATGGGTGTTATGGAGAATTCTTCTGGTGCAATTAATGAATCTTTTAGCTCGCCTGTAAGGGAATTATTGAATCAGGAGAGAAGGGAGTTATACACGGGAGGGGAAGGTAATTTGATTACATTCTCCTGGACACAAGATTATGGGGGAATGTGGCTGATATGGAGGTCAAGCAGATGCCGGATAGTGACCACAACCCCCTCTGCATGGAATTCAGATGGGACCGCAAGAGGAAGACAACAAGTGGTCCATTATTTACAAAAGAAGTAGTTCCATCTAATTCCAACCGCAGATTAAAATGGGATAAGGTGGCATGCCAAGAGAATATCCTGACTAGCATAGGCGTCTTGGTTGCATCAAGAGTGCGGAACTCTCCGCGCTCAATGCTGTGCGGGATGAAGGAAACGGACCAGATCTTAGTAGAATCTATGGGGATCTTATAGTAAATTTAGGTTCATATTTTATGGTCAAGGTTGCTAGAGGGTATAAAAACAAACTAGTTAAAAGTGGTAATTTATGGTTTACAGCTGATTGTAGGAAAAAGAGAAAGGCTATTTCACTAGCTCTCCGCAAAAAAGATCCTATAGCCGTAAGGTTGGCCAGAAAGGAATATACCAGTACCATAGAACTAGCAAAAGGGGCATGGGAGGAAGACCACTGGCAGGAACTCAAAAGGGCGGCCTCTGTAAAAGATTCTACTTTATTTTGGGACTTAATAAACAAACTCACTAGAAGGGGAGCAGAGTCTGTCCCAAATCATATAACTGAACAGCAATGGTACTCCCATTTTTCGAACCTTTATTGCTGTGAGGCTGATTCAGAGCAATTGCTAGATGCCGAATCAGAACTACAATTGGATTAAACCAGTAGATCCTTTTACACTTCTTGAGGTTCAATTGGCCATTCAAAACATAGCGCCCGGGAAGGCCGCTGGCCCGGATGGCCTGCCAGGTGATTTACTCCTACATGATCCCACTCTATGGGCTAATTTTATCCTTCTCCTGATGAACCTTCTGGCCCAGGGCCACCCAGTCCCTGAGTCATGGAAAGGAGCAGAAGTGGTCACAATATACAAGAAGGGGGCCAAAGAGGACCCTGCCAACTACAGACCTATAAGTCTAATTGATGTAATACAGAAGGTGGTTGGCAGGGTTCTCATCTCTAGAATGGTGTCCTGGCTAGAGGAGGGAAACATCCTAACGCATTTACAAGCGGGGTTCAGGCAGAAGGTGGGTACGATGGACCAGGTTTTCAGATTTTCTGCGACATACTGGAAAACTGTGTCCATCGGGAAAGGCTCCCTATATCTAGCCTTCATAGATCTGAAAACCGCCTTCGACCTTGTGCCCCGTGCCAAACTTTGGCAAGTGCTTCAGGACATGGGTCTCCCACGATACCTCTTCGAGTTGATAAAAAGATTACATGAGGGCACCTATGCAAGAATTAGATGGGGGAGTCAGGGCGAACTGACTAAGAGGATACCAGTGAACAGGGGGGTCCGTCAGGGCTGAGTGATGGCCCCGACTCTGTTCTCCCTCTTTGTAAATGGGGTGGCAGACCATTTGAGAGAGGATCCAGCCAATGCCCCCACCCTGGCGGGTGAAAAGATACCGACCCTCCTTTTCGCGGACGATACCCTCCTGATGTCCAAAACTCCCTCTGGTCTTCAGAAACTTCTAGACAGGTTTAGCCTGTTCTGTGAAGAACGTGGACTAATCATCAATACTACCAAAACAAAACTGATGGTATTGTCCCAGACCAAAAAATCCAGGAAGATTAACGTTGCCCTCAATGGATCAATGCTAGAGGAGATGGATGCTTTTGACTACTTGGGAGTAATGGTCAATTATAGAATGAAATGGGACACCCATGTGGCCAAAATGCTTTTAAATCTTAAAAGAGTGTCGAGAGCCATTTCAAGAGATCATCGAGCCTCTTTTAGTAGACCCATCGCCCCTGCTTTAGCCGTCTATGATGGGAAGGCATTGGCCGCTACAGTCTACGGGTCAGAATTATGGGGTTTTGATAAGACTGCAGAGCTAGTTAAAGCTGAGAATACGTTTTTGAGAGACCTAGTCGGTCTCCCATTCTCTACCCCCTTAAAACCACTTCTTCATGACATGGGTCGACGATCAATCAAAGACATAGTCTGCCTTCGCCCATTATTATATTGGGTGCGCCTGAGAAGGACACCGGAGTTGGCAAGCTAAGCAGCAGTCTTTGACGAACTTATCACTTTAATTAGTTCAAAGAAGATCGTATGGCTGAACAAATTGAGGCAGTTGGTTAACAATCTGGGGTTGAGTGAAGCGTGGCTATCCCAGTCCCCCCCCCCCCGCCCCGAAAGAAACGGTTAAGAAAATCTACTGGGAATGGGTACAGGCTAAGGATCTAAAAGACACCAGTTGGGGTACTTTAACTGATCAGTTCTTAGAGCACAAACTGGTGAGGAAGCTGGAACCCTTTTTAGATTTCATTAAAATACCCAGGGACAGAACTCTCTTTCTAAAATTGAGGTATGGGACACTCCCCCTGAATGAATTTACTAAGCGCTGGAAATCCCCCTTGTCCCACCAAGCTACTTTTCCGGGATGTGCAAACCCCACCGAGTCCTTAGCACACTTCCTGTTTGCCTGCAGTGCCTATAGGGGGGTTAGGAAAAGATGGTTAAAACCGGTATGTAGGGAACTAGGAGTGAGGCACTGCACGATGGCCCTTCGCATTCTGAGAACGGACACAACATCTATGATGGTCGTTTGCGGAGTTGCAAAGTATCTGGGGAGAGCCTGGCAGATACGCTCAAAGCTTATGCAATCGAAAATGGGGTAAAAAACTAAGATTAATCAATTTGGCTGTTTAAGAAATGAATATCACTGCACTTTATGTCCTATGGCCTTTTAATTGTATATACTGATACTGTATTTTAACACATTCTTTCTCTCTGTGTTATGAAATATGATTAATATGAATTTTATTCTTTTATGATGAAACTGTATCTACTTTTATGATAAACTTTTTATCGAATAAAGTATTAAAATACAGATACTTAGTTAGGTAGATCTTTTGACAGGTGGAGAAGAGGTTACAGGGTTTAAAGGGACAACCGTTCTTGACTGAGTTGGGGTTGCTAAATAGTTGCAAAGACAGGAGAAGGGAGTGGAAACCTTAGGGGTGGTCGAGGGGGATACGTAGATGAAGCATGTATAGAGAGGTTTAGTTTTGGGAGGCAAAGGCCAAGGTTATGTTTTTTGAAAGATGCACCTGTTTTCAATAAAGCAGCCTTTTTCACACAGCTTGAGAGTTGACTGTGGTTCGTTCTGCGCTTGTGGCCCAAAGGTTATTCTTTCAATGCGTTACAGGCATGTACTATTTAACAA
This sequence comes from Lissotriton helveticus, assembly GCF_964261635.1. Classification (NCBI taxonomy): domain Eukaryota; kingdom Metazoa; phylum Chordata; class Amphibia; order Caudata; family Salamandridae; genus Lissotriton; species Lissotriton helveticus. The sequence continues at coordinate 606,548,581 of NC_136073.1, forward strand.
GCGGCTTCACTGAAGGTTGTAAGGCTGAGTCAGAGATGACTAAAAACAACGTTCATAGAATTTTTGAGCGGGGTGTTTGGGTTAGGTTTTTTATAAATAGTGTTTGATTTTAACACAGGGTTTATTCACTTTTTGTTTCATTCACTTTTTGGTGCTTTATTCATTTTGCGGTGTAAAGGCACATATGCATATATGAACAGCATGGGTAATTTTTCACTAATTTTCAATTTTAAGTAATTGATAATAGGCACACATATTTTGATAAAATATATGTTTGAGTACAATATGCATAACATTTTACATTAATTTTGAAGAGTCTAATAATTTATACATGGTTCCTGATGGGTTGTTCTAAATTTCCAGTTACCCCTGACGAAGGGCATGTAGCCCAAAATGCATTGGGTGGACTTTAAATCTGGTTACTCAAATTGAAATGTGATACACGGAGCTGTTGGACAAAGCCCAGACGGGCATTCTTGGAGCATTGAAAGATTTTAAATCACATTCTTTCTGTCTGAACTTTAAATTGAACACAGATAAAAATAGATGAAAAGGATTACTCATAAGATTACTTGATTTTCTACTGAGACAATTGATTGTCTGTATGCAGTGCAGCTGTAAACTGGTGCATGCCGATGCCCCAGGTACTCTTTGTAATTGAGTTTGTGACTCCGGAAAATCTCATTGTACCCTGTAACCATTATAGTCAATGAATTAATCGGGGTAGGAGTAACAAGTGAAGTAGGCCTGCTGCAGTCTTAGTTCATGAATACATATGGTCTCAGCTGTCAGTAAACATTTATAACCTCTTGTAGAATGTTCTTGCTGACCACTAATTACTGTTGGTCTCTTGCTAGGTGAGAGGTGTATTCCACTAAAGCTGGTCATTGCTGACTGCTAGCATTAATAGACTCACCCACCCTGGCTCCATGATATGTGGTAACCCTCCCTGGTAATACTTTGTGAGCTCTGAATATGCTAAGAGAAGCTCTTTGCTTCAGTAAGGATGATTTTGGGCGGGTGTAATAGCAAGTGATTTTTTTTCATCAGGTATTACTGTCAGCTGCAGCTACAGCTACTCATTAATGATAGATTTAACGAGTGAAGATGTCCCTATAATGAATGAGACCTCTTCTTCTGTCAGCAGGATCTCTATTCCCTGTCAAGTAGATAGTAACCACAGGATGCAATTTTCTGTGGAATATTTACTTCATCAGCCACAATTTAGTAACATTCAGGTACTGGTTCTTATCTCAGGTTTCTTTTGTATCTGTTACACTTAAAAAGCCCTAAGGGATAAGGGGACTTGATTCTATGGAAGATTTATAAGTACACATGGGTCTTCCAAACACATTAGTATGTCACTCAAATTTTTAATTTGTAGCAACCAGTGAACTGGCCAGTATAGGGTCCAATTGGTTCATATCACTCCTTTCTAAAGGCACACCTGGCTAGGTTTTGCTAGTTCCCAGAGCTGTAGGAATATGTGTGCGTTACTGCAGGTGAGGGAAAGCACACAGTCATCTCATACCCGTCCCCGAGGACCATACACATTAGAAGAAAGCCCATTTGTGAGCACACCTAACAGAGTAGTTGGAGGAACCATGATGTGCCTACCCCAATTGTGTCTACTCAATTCATTATACAGGCAATAGATAATTAATATAATGTTTTTTTATTAAATCCTATCCTCTAGTATTATCTAAGTATTACAACAGTCATCTCAACAAGATCAGTACTAACAATGTCACAATAAATTTGGGATAAAAGAATAAAAATACTAAATATTATATTTTGTTAGTGAATTCAAGCCTACCATTGTTGTCAGATCAGCAAAGCTATGTAAAACCACCTGCACTCCTTTTTATGACCCAAGAATGGCCTCTACCTCATCAGATGGGATGTCCTTTGAACAAGTACTGCTCCCAGTTCTCTAGAAAGCCTTTCTCCCTCTCCTTAGGAGAGAAAGCGTTATATTGTACTTTTGCCCGGTTATGGCTGTTTCCTATTTGAACAGCATGAAAACCCATTGTTTGGTGAGTGAGCCTGGTAACCTGTTGTTGGGTGAAGCACTTTCTTTTCAGTTTTATATAGGGCACACTTGACCCAAAGGTATCAGAGCTCCTCACATGAACACCAGTTGCATTACAGAGGGACACATTAATTTTTTAATGCACAGGGAGATTAAGTGAATAAACGTAGCACTATCATATTGTTATGACAATTTTCACACAATCAAATCTCCTTAGGCCTTCAAGACTTGTACCCCAAGAGTCAGTTAGTAAACGCCTTTGGTGAGGCACTATACCATATGACATGAGTTTTCATGTATCAAGTAAAGACAAAGTAATAAGGGGCATCACGAGGAAAGAAATCCCTCCAGAGATTGCAGTATTAAGCCTGCCATAAAAAGCACCAAACCCTCATTCTGCTTATCTGATCCCATCCCTCCTACTTTTGCTAAACAACAAGCAAATTCTCTCTCACAAAGGACATTTTGAGACACACAGTGGCAGGGGTTTGTTTTCTAATTATCTCGTCTCTGACCTGTGACAGAGAAGTCATGTGACCCTGAGGTATATATATCTTCCTTCTTAGAATGAGTCAGGAGTAGAAAAAATAATTTGGGGTAAAGTTCACATGCAAGTTACGGGCTTGTGCACAGATTCACTTTTTTTAGTTTTGTCCTTTATTTATTTCTTTAAGAAAGATGTATGTTTAAACAGTAAGATTGTATTTGTCCGTTGAACACCCCAAATTACGATGATCGTTGAGAATAGTCAAAGAAGATTCCTAAATGTGATCAAAATGGAATTTATTTTTATAGTGGTTTGTGTAAATGCGGTTTCCTAGATTCTTAATGGCTGGCATAAGCGTTTTCGTAAACAAGGGACAAAGTAGGAGGCCTGGCCAGAGTTTGCGGAGTGACCAAAAAACTCTCCATGGAGTTCCGCAAGCGATGGAGTGAGGTAAGTTGCACTGCTGATTTATAGCTCAAAAGGGTGCATCCTTCTGCCACTTGAGATGTTCTACTCAAGTGGCAGCTTCCTCAATCCAAGTGGCATGTTTCTCAACATGAGCAGTAATGACCTACCGCGACCCTTCGCAATGAGAAATCTCGCCAGGAGATAGTCTAGCATTGGATTTTCCTAGCTCGCTCTTGCTAACTCAATATTGGCGAGCCATGAGAGAGGAAAGAATCTGCTGCACACCAATATGCGGAGTTTTTAGAAGCTCTGCGGTCCATGCGGAGTGCAGAGTTAGAAAAAGTCCACAAACTCCTCAAGGGTAGCAGAGTTTACCGCCCAGGCCTACAAATTAGTCTAATGAACAGAATTGTTTTTTTCATATTGCTTCCCTTGCACAGATCTGAGCCAAGCGAACTAATAGACAAAGACCAGTGGGTTTCTTTGTTTCAAACTTTTGAATGTGATTGAAGAAGCATGTTCCATCCAAATCCTAAATTCTGCATAGAAAAACATTGCTGAGAGTGATTTTTCAAGAGTGACGCATTGTGATGCAACATGCCCCACACCTTCTTAGTTTTGATACTCTGTCTTGAAGGATTATGCCAGTCATGTAGCCAAGAATGTATGAGAGTCATCATTAAAGACAAGAGTGATTTAATTTTTAAAACATTTTTGTTTACTGCCAAGGGCCCTTAAATTAAATTACATTAAATAATGTACAATGTTCACATTCCGAGAGTTTGCACAAGAGCATTTGCAATACAAACATGTTAAACAGTAAGATTTACATTACAAATAGTAAGCAATTTAAAATTCACCATGGCTGTACAGTGACTATTGAACAACTGCTTAATATTGCTCAAGTTATTATGAACTAACATGTCATGGATGATATTGGTGAATGATTTGATGTAGGAGCATCAGACCACGGGGAAGTAGTCCTTCGTTATCATTCGAAGTGATCCTCAGCCATACTCCTGAGATGCGGTTGTCGTCCTTCGCCAAATCACAAAAGTCAAATCTTCATGTTTCTCTATGGCTGGTGTAGCTTTACTGTTCAAGGATTTCTAATGGTTCTCTGGATGTTCTCTGGTGGGATATTGTGTTTCAGCAATGAATGTTTATGAGAAAGGGAGATGGTTAGGGATCCTCAATACATTTTGTCAGTGGTATCAGTCGCAGTGGTCGAATCAAAGGCCAAAGAAATGGTAAGTAGGTTGAAACCTGAAAGTTGAAAAGTACAAGGTCAGATAGGTCAAGTAAGCAATTGCCTATCCTCACAGTCCAGCAAGCAATGGAGGCACCAGTAGCTCATAAAATATATTTTGCTCTGTGTTCAACTTTGGCTTGCAAATAATTTGAATAACGTTAACCAAGGTGACGGGGGAGTCAGCACTGAAGATATTGTGACTCTTCAAATACGACAAGAGGTAAGGCAGTTTATGAAAATGTGCTGCCATACAATATTGTACTCCAGCAGGTGCCTATTGTCTTCTCCAGTGTCACACCCTGTTGTTTTGGAATCATACAGATTATTTTTAACAATGTGAAACAGGCCAGATAAATGTCAGTCCTAGGGGTCGATTACGATCTCGGTCGAAACGGAAGCTTTCCGACCGAGATGGTTGGTTTCACTATTGACCCCCTAAATACAATTTCGGTTGTCGGAAATGAAACTGGCCAGTCATTCCAGCTGGCTTCCAACAGGCTCAAGGAGCCCGTCGGCCTGTCGGAGTCTGGCCCGTAATTCATATGGACGCATTTTTATACCGTCCATAATATTATTAGGGTTCCCTGATTTCCGCTTTGTCTGATTTTTGCAGATAAACACAGACAGAAAACACTGTCTCCCCTGTCTGTATTTATTTTTGAAAGTGGAAAAATACAGAAAATTTAGCTTCTTTTGAGTGATTCATCATGCTGAGATTAATCACTTTCAGGCCAGTAGCTGTACATAATGACAGCAAGGGGAGCTACAAAACTCAATGATATGTCCTTAAATTACTGCATATCTCAACATGTATATGTGTTATTACACTATTTCTTTAATGTGGGTTTATTATGTTTATATTTTTTACTGTGTAATGTGCTAAAACCTGACAGGCATTTAAGTATGAGTCCACATTTATCTGTTAATTAAATGCAGAAATACACGAGTTATCACCTCATCTATTTAAACAACACAAATTAAATATGAATAAATACCAATAAGCTGGCCAAAAAAGAAATATGGACAAATACAGATGGAAATGTTCAAATAATAAATACCATAAAACCGTTAGACCTAATTATGATGCACGGTTTCCGGGGCAGACTTTCCTGGCTGGCTTCCGACATGGAAAGCCTGTTGGAAAGCGTGTTTGGGGGCCTCAAGTAGGGCCCCTTCTGTTGTGGCCTCCGGTTGGGGTCCAATGGGGCACGTTGATCCCAGCACTGTGTGGCAGGTACCTTGAGGTGCCTGCCACGTGGTGCAGGGAGGAACACAGCCTCCCATTTCTCTATGGGAGCTTGTGCTACAGCTGATTTATAGCCATAACACATGCTCCCATAGGGAAATGTAAGTATGTGACCGCACCATGTGTGGTTGCATCATAATTAGGCGGTCGGGACTGCCAACTAGAGGTCAGTTGGTCCATGTTTCCATGACAGTGTTGGGCGGACTCCAGGGGGCAGATAACGATCCTTACTCATGGGCCCCCCCCTTCGCATCTGTACCAAATTTGCAGAATTATTTTGCTCTTCTGTGCAATCACAAAGCATCCATAGAGGAATTACAGCCAAGCTCTTGGTGGCTCTATTCTCACATGATGAATCTCTGAATTGGTAAAGTAGTTCTCTTCTAAAAGGTTTTACACCCAATCTTCCCAAAAATAGAGGTGTTTCTTTTATGATGATGAGTGCTTTGGACAACCCTACCCCGAAATCTCTCCTCCTTCAGCACCAATGGGATGTGATCGCTCAGTCTCGCTAGTTCCATTGTTGGTTACATATTTCACTAGGCTCTTGAAAACCTATGTATTTCGTTCCTTTTCAACCCTCATAACTGTAATGTAATTTAAAACAGTAACCAAAGGCCTTATATTATAAGTGGCTCTGGAATTATGAGACTAAGAAGGGCCGATTGTACTCTTGAACATCTAGTACAAGAATATCGTGGCACAGTAATACTGTGGACAAAATATCGAGGGACAAAATATTAAAGGGTAAATGCACAAAGGGACATATACATTTGCCATTCTTAACTCCAAATAAATAAAGATATATGTATATGTATTTTGGTACACATATGTTGAATTAGGTACAGAAAATCTTTACATACTTACCTTTTGATATTTTGTCTCTTGATTTTTTTATCAATGACATTAGTGTCCCACAATATTGTTATTCATGAGACACATAGGAAGGCCAAATTATGGAACACAGTGCAAATTATGCAGCATAATGTAGTACATTCTGTGACAATACTATTTTGCTGTTTTATAAAATATTAATGCTGTTCTCGCAAAATGTTTTGCCTCTCTAGTACCAGTATACCACATGGGTGATAAATTCAGGTGAGTAGTTAACGTTTGCCACAGAGCAACACCATGTGTAATTTTTGATTCTTCTAAACTAGCAAAACATTTATTTGTAAAAAAAAACTGTAAACTATGTAGCATAGGGTGGATTGTTTGGCAAGTATAGTAAACCCATTATTGTATGGAAGAAGTGCCTGGAGACCCTCACGGGTGACAAGCAGCTCTCTACAAATCCACCCTACATTTACATTACATTCCAGTGACCCCCATCGATAAGTGATGGTTTGTTGTGTGATCCTTTTAGTCTGATAGTACTCACACTCTCACTCACATTGACAGGAAAACAGCATCAAAATCTTACCTCAGCCTACTTAGAAAGTATGAACTCGCACAACCTGAGAGTGCTTTTCATCATTTTGATCATGTCCTCAAGCTGGTAGATAGAGAGAATGGAAACAAGAAGGCTATTTAGACATGACAACATGTATAACAGTTGACTTATTTTTCTCAAAAAACGCAAATTGTGGGCATTGCCAGTAAGTGGTTGACCCCAAGGAATAGGAGCTTTTTTCTGCATTGATTAAAGCCAAGGCCAGCCAATTCTTTGTCTAGTCTAGAAGTGAGGATAGAAAAAGCTAAATTTGCTCCTATTGTGAAAGGGAATTTTTAGCCCATAGATCCTTGCTCGCCCACAAATTGGATCAACCCCAGTGTATTTTGTTTCACAGAAGAGGTTAGTCTAGTAGTCAGAAGGGTCATTGTTTTAAATAATCTCTTTTTCCTTCAGGAGATAAATTCCACCTCTGTACATTTACACTGTACACTAAAACCAGCTTTGAAGTTAAGAAATCAGCTCTAGCTCTCTAAGGGTACCAGTGGATGAGAGACGGATTGAGTTGCTACACCATTCACTCCTTGTTAATAACGTAAAGAATTCCTTGTGTTTCTGAGAATGGAGTATAGTTTCCATGGGAAGTTATTTGTGTGATATCATGTGGATGTACTTTGTTTGTGAAGATGGTATGGAAGAAACAGAATTTGAGAGAGAAGGCACATGAACATGATGGTATTGTATTTTAAAGAAAACTCACATGTTTCTCAGGTGAAAAGTTGGGGATGTGGAAGTCATCCCTGTATTCTGGTGGTGGTACTTCTTCAAGCAGATTGTCTGGATCCTGAAAATATAATAAGTCTTGAAGATGAAAGTCATGAAAGGCTGCACACCTCAAGCAAATAAAAAACATATGTACAAGAAACAGCATACTATGTTCACTCCTATTTTGGCATTTCACATCCTTAGCACCTTGTACTCATCACCTAAAAGCAGAACAAATGTGTGAGTGAAATATTGCTTTTGTGAGTATTGGATCAAAGATGCAGTAACAGTGAATAATAGTGATTTAGCAGTGTATACGTGTGCTGCTACCATAAGTGCTCACTCTGCTCTTTACCTATGAAATCTTGTATGGCTCTTTCTAAACAATACAGTTTCTACCTTATCTGATAAATACCATCCTGGCTCCCAAAGGGCTCACCTACCATTGACAGATCACTCACCTCCACTACATTGTAAAGAAATCAAGAAAGAAATTACTGGGGGACGTGGCCAAGCAGCCTAAGATGGTAGCCGCATTTTGAGCGAGCTACATGCCAGCTCCTAGAACCTTGCTGAATCCGAACTTCAGGTGACCTATTTTCAGTTGCAGGCACCAGTGCAGTGGCCCTATAATCACCCCCTTTGGCCCACCCGAACCTATCCAGGGAGCCCTGGATGAGAGAGCCAATTTCTGCAATCGACGGCCTGGGTGTGCATACGGCCTACCTGTAGATGGGCCTGCCAGAGGCAAACACCACCTGGAGCTGTGAACCCACAGTGGCAAACCCTCTCTGCATCGACTCCAGGAGCGTGAGAGGGAGAGAAGACAGGCGCGTGGCTGAGGTGTGGCACATTGCTGCTTTCACTTCCAGGTGGTGGACTGTAACAATGTAACGGGCACCTTAGAGTGGAGGAGATGGACTGGTCACCACACGTGGCTAGAACTGAAACTACAGCCTGGTTGAGCCAACTATAGGGCCACCTTTTCTTGGATGCATACATCCATGTAGTGCCCACTACACTTGTCCCCTTTGGCCAACCTAAGCCCATGTAGGGAGTCGGGGATGAGAGAAGCTTATTAGGCAAACAACGACCTGCCGGGAGATGGACATAGCGCCAACAGACACCACCTGGAGCTGCAATCTCACTGCAGCGACTTACCTCTACCTCTGCATTGACTCTTGACTCGCTAGGGAGAGGATACAGCCACATGGGAGGGGAGTGGTAGGGACCACCTTTCATTTTAAGCCCGCTCATGGGCTTGTGACAGCCGAGCTGATTTGGTGGCCCAGAGTAGAAAAGAGGGGGTGGGCAACATGAGAGAAATTCCCCACAGAATACTTCAGAACCAGCATCATGGATTGTGAGCTATCCTCCTACTTCATTCTGGAAAGGGTGCACAGGGCATTGGCCCTAAGGCCACAGCCACGGAGACCGCCTAGAGGCATTACCATCAGTATACTGTACCTTATGGACAGACTATATCCTGCGGCAGGCACAACAACGTCCATTGCACCAACTCTATGGTTATGCTCTCCCCCGATTATGCAGGTAAAGTGCATCTTTCTTAGAGGTTAAGTGAAAAGTTAGGGCTAAGGACATTCAATACATGCTGATGTACCCTGCCAAACTGAAAGTAATGTATCAGTGGAGAACCATTTTGTTTAAGAGTCCGGAAGAGCTCTGGGACTGAGCGGCGGAGAGGAAATAACTGCCCATATCAACTAAGGAACCAATGACAATTTGGGAGGCCGAAGGGGGTCAACCATCCCACTCTAGGAGGAAAGTCAGCAGACTGATAGGAGGCCAACTGTGGTCACAACTGGAGGACAGGCATAGGGCATCCTCCTCAGAGAGCTCTGGTGATCATGGGGGAGGGGACGCTACCAGTGGATGATGAGATGTTATTCAGTGGTATAGAGTTTGGTCCCTTTCCTTCCTTTCTTCCATGTAGAGCTACAAGTTTATTCTCATTCACAGACAAAGAAGAGACACATTGCATCTGTAAAGAGGGTCTGTCTTGGGGCAAATCACTCCCTGCTACACAAGACTATGGTGATTACTTTATTTTACTATACTATGTTGTATTGTATGTTGTTCCTATTCAGGTTGCTTGTTTTTGGGGCGGCAGATGCTTCCTCTTTAGAAGTGTTGATTAGAGGGTTGTTGGGGGAAAAGTTGGGTACTTTAGGGTTGAGTTAGATCACAAACAACGTCTCATGCAAGACCCATTGCACAGGCCCTAGTCAAACAGGCCCTTTTTAGGCTCTATTTATTTACAGCACTATTAGAAAGTAGACATTGCACTTACTGCTTTTTGTGCGTGACAGCCCGTCTCTAATATACGTCTGGGGTGGGTGACAGCTACACTTTGTGAATTCAAGCAAGACCACCACAACACATAAAGGATAGATGGATCTGTGTACCCATATAAATATATCTGCATTCTGATGGCCTTGCTTGGGCGGGGTGGAAGGGAGGGTCTAACACGTCACTTGAATAGGCAGTGTCCTGTCCTCACAAACAGGACAGATTATCCCTGATGGACAGGACTGAGTTGAAAGGAGAACCTATGCACTTCAGAGGGCTGATTTGAAGTCACACCCTCACATCAAAGGCACTTTTGGGTATAAGTACTGGGTCTTTAACCCCCACCCCGAAAATCAGACACTTATAGATCTTGATCTGAATCTATCAGGAGGAATGTTGTGGTGCTCAAATGACTCATTTTTAGACTACAAGCTTGAAAGGCCTGCTTCTATCTAGCGTTGCCCTGCTGTCTGCTGCTCTCGGACTCTGCTGAAGGAGAGCTTGACTCTGCCTTACCGCCAAGTGATCTCCAGGTGCTTGTGGCTTGCCTCCTGTTGCTTGAGACTCAGGGATATCAAAGTCCTTACCCCTGCTCCTGTGCCTGAACTTACTGGAAGTGGTCCGGTTAGAGGCTACATGCAGGTATCGAACGGGTGCCAGGCGTTGCGGGCAGTGTGCCATTTTCGCCTCCACCACCCTCCCGAGACCTATGGGGAGTGGATCTTTTATTTTTCAAACTATACAGGTTCCTCTGATTATGAGGTAATTTTCCCACAACTTGTTGGTTTGTTCATTTTGCACTGATTTTGAACTTTCACGTCCTCTGGTCAGGGTGGGCCTTAGCGTGCCCATACTCCCCATGGTCCTGACGAATGCCCAGTAAATCACACATCAAGGGCAGAAACATGTTGACCCCACTTTAAGTGGAAATAGCCAAACAATTAACTTGGTAGTTTCCTAAACCCATTGCTTTTAATATGTCTGATTGGCCACAGAATAAAGTTTTTATGTGAGACACAATCTGGACATTTTTAAACCCTTTTCACATTTACATAATCTTCACAACTAACCAGCTCCACGGTAATCCTGGTGTTGTAACACACCGGGGAGGCATTCGGCTTCTCCCGGTGGGCCCGATGATGAAGCATGTCACCAACCAGGGTGGTGAGTGAGGGCTTCCTATACAAATCTAATAAGACTTGCATACTCATCTTCTCTCCTTTTGTGCTTCTATACATTTGTTGATTTACACTCTTTCGTTGTTTGAAGCTTACTGGAAGTGGCCCAGATACTTGCAACATGGAATTTGGTGCATCTCCTGTCTGTGTGTAATAGAACCGGCGATCAACACTGTTGCTGGAGTTTAATTGCCACATCACATTTGAACCAGCACTTTGCCTCTAGAGATTAATGCATCGGACAGTGCATGTCCGCCACATCAGTTTGGTGAGATCGAGGCATCCCCTCGACTGTGTGGCAGAATCTGGTGAGGCACATCACTCAACACCTCTCGACTCAAGCACCCATCTTCCAAACTAACACATCGTCATCACTACGTGGGACAGATCGACCCATCTCACTGTTTGTGACCAGGAAAGGTACTTTGATCACTTGGTCCTGCATGGGTCCTGTAGCTGGCCTGCCCTTCCACGCGGTCAGCCTGAACGTTGACTTTGACCCGGTCCAGCACGATGTAAAGTAACTTTTTTACTGCTACTTGCTTCTAAGCGCTTCACTGCATGTATTCCTTTAACATTTAATATCTCAACTTCTATACATTGGATTTTTGTCATTTTGGTCTTGTTTTGTTTATAATAGTGTTAGTATTTCTAAACCTGTATGGAGTCTTTTTTGGGGTATTCTTTCTGTTGCTGTGTGTTTGTGTGATGCACAAACACTTTACTTGTTGCCTCTTTATATAACCCTCACTGCTCTGTGCCAAGCTACCAGAGGGTGAGGTTATCTTTTAGTGTGGATCGAGCTTACCCTGACTAGGATTACAGCTTCTGCTTGGACAGGCTGCATTCTTTTGGCAACCAGAAACCCAATTTCTAACACATGAGACCCATAGGAAACCTGGGACAGGAATATGACCCCGTTGACCCGCAAAATTAAGGGAAATATGGTAAGATAGATCTCCCCCCGATCATGATGGAGTATAGAGCCAGTCAAGTCAAGAATAACTTTATTTTAGCTCAGAGAACCATGAAAAGATTTACAAATTAATATGATTAAAATACAATACATACACAATTCATCATAAAAAGGTAAAATCTCTGTACAGATTTTACTCCTAAGGCTATCTGATCGCAATGGAGTCTCTTATGTAGTTAGCCACTGCAATACAGATTTCAGCCGTAGCCAAAGACGGTAAGAAGTTAAAACCATCAATACGAGCAAGAGTGAGTATTTCTTAGTAATGGGAGCAGAAATCTAGTTCTCTCTGATTTATACAATGTGCAAAATATTACAAAGTCCATAGTTCTTTAAACTGAGACATTATCACATGGGCAGAGCATAACCTTGTTTGACCACCCTCCTTGGCGAGGAAATGCCGGCAACAAAGTGCACAGTGCATAAACAGAACCTGGTTAGATAAAATCAGAACTGGAACTTAGTAGAAATAAATAGATAACATTGTGCAGGGGCAGGAAGCAAACAGGGGACTCCAATATTGTCATGTTGGTAACTAATAAGCCTATTGCCCCTGGAACAGTATGCCTCCTTGAGAACTCCTTTGGCATTTAGGGGAATTCCTTCAGGGTTTTCAATAAAGTATTCCAGACCAATCTCATGGTAAATCCTCTCTAAATATTAAAACCATGGAATCTTTAAAACATTGTCTTATTTTTGGGAATCTTTAATAACATCACATGAGAATATTAAATCCTCAGAGGTCCCTATCTTGGCCTATAGAAGTAAAGGGTCTTCCATAAATTCTAGTTAAGTTCTGTATGGCAAAAGAGGTAGGAACACTTTTTGGGAGCATCAGTAATCTTTTCATGAATTTATTTTCGATTCCTACAAACTGTTGGTTTTTAGCGTAGCCCCAAACCCCAGCTCCATACCTGGCAATAGAGAGACATTTGGCTATAAAGGGTAATTAGTTCCTTCACAGGCTTGTGTCCCAATGTATGGTTTAAATCTTTTATTAATTTTCAAACAGGAAAAAGGACAAGACCCCCAGCTCCCTAGGGACAATGCAATAAAGACAAAAAGTTGTCCCCAATTTACAAGCAAAACGGAATAGTGCATCCATCACGCTACTTGTCTGCTGTGCTCTTATGGTTAAAAGAGGTTCCCATCTCAACAGTTTGCTAAAAAGATTGCCCAAGTATGAGAAGTTACTGACCTTCTCTGTGTAATGTTCTAAAACCTGACAGGCATCTAAGTATGTGTTTTTTCCCCTTTACGGACATATCTTACTATGACTGTGGTACCGGAGTGATGACTGGGGAGTAGGGTTACTAACGCTTTTTCCACACCCATACCTTCCAACATAGCCCATAATTTATCTCGGTTGACAGTGTCAAAAGCACCAGATAGGTCCATGAAGGCCAGATGGATAGAACTCTTCAAGGACCTTCTGTACGTATTAATGATTAAAGATGAATTAAGATATTGTTCAGTTGTACCCCGCCCTCTCCTAAAACCATATTGAGTATTGGACAGAATCCAATTTTCTGATGCCCAATCTTTCAAGCGTGCAAGGAGGACTCTGCCCAAAACCTTATCTGTGGCATCTATCAACTAAATGGGCCTTTGGCATGCCAGGTCACGTTTTGCGCCTTTCTTTAAAGATTGAGACCACTGTTGCTTCCTTCCATGATGAGGTTGTATAGCCCTCTTCAAAATGGTGGCATTGCCACAGCTGTTGTATGTTTTGCCACACTAGCTCCAGAAAATCCTTACCCATTGATTTACAACCCTACAGTTCAACATCAATAGCTACAAGTAGGGAGGACCGGTGCCATGAATCTCTCATAAGGAGTGCATTCAATCCTTTGTGATGGCGGACTAGGGGCAGTAGACATCAGACTATAATACTGGGCAGCTGAGCTCAGCTGCTGGCGGTTAATGACTGGATCTTTGGGGACCGGGGGGATCGGGGAGACCCAGCCACGAAACTTAAGCAGACTCCTTTTACCGGGTAAGCACCAGGGTTTTGGCTGTATGGGGAGTTTCTCCTGCCCACTATTCCAGCCATTTTAGCTGTTCCAGCCATTCCATTGATTAACTGGAGGTTGCCTACTAGGAAGAAGCTGTTGTGCATGGGTACATGCCCAAAGGAAACGGTAGGGCTGCAGGGCACTGAGATAAGTTTGGGATCTGTAAATAGGGAGACATCTGGCAGACATACCATATGATGTTCTACGACCAACTTGAAGCTAAAGTGGTTTGTTTACCTACTGTGCAGACATGCACTGGTTAGGCACACGGGCCACATAACAGCGCTCACAAGAGTACAGTCCATTAGAAATCTGACTCATGATGTTAGCTATTGGTAGGAAAGGCAGATCTTGCTTATACAGAATTCTGGTGCTAAATGTCCCAGACCGGCTAAACAAATTGCAGGAAAGATATGAGTCAGACCTGCAGCCCTTGGATGATGACAAATGGATTAAGGCAAACAATGGCAGCGGAAAATGGGTAATATTGCCTCACCTGAGGTTAGACCAGGTTAAAGAATATATTAAACCCCTGAGAGGCTATGAAGGATGGGGAGGGACAGCTGCCCTGAATATTTTCGTTATGGACAGGCCAGAAGCTCCTTCATGCATGTGGTATGGAAATGCCAGGTGATTCAGGTGTATTGGATCCTGCTATACCCTAACCTACAAAGGGTATGCCGATTTCTGATAGAACACAAACCCATGTTGGCTATCATGGAAGTATTTCTGGGATGGGATGGGTAAGGGGACAAAAACTGATGATTGGGACCAGTTGTGTTTTGCTAAACGTCACAAAGCAGGCCATTGGAGATGCAGGCCCCCCACAATCTCAAAGTAGCCAAGAGGGATGGTATAACTGCTCTTTAGCTGCGGAAGCAGTGTACAGATCCAGAGGGTAACCACAAAAGTATGATAGAATCTGGGGGTAGTGGAAAGTACAGCACAAAACACCCAGAGCTGGCCACCCATAGGAAGTTCTTGGTGGAAAGTGCACAGTTGTCCATGGCACATATCCATCTATAGTGAACCGGATTGGTAGCAGCAGACTTAACTGACTTCTACTTCATGGTATTCCAGAACTAAATGGGATGTTGTGCAAGGGGCATGGGATGGAGTGCTATGCAGTGATACAGTAGTGTGATCTTAAATGTGTTGAAAACTCAATAAAAAGAATTTTCAAAAAATAAAGAAATTACTATCCAGCTACAGGAAAACTCAACAAGAATTTCCTCTTGCGCAATAACTGCTCTTGAACCAGGGTGAAATTGCAGCAATGAAACTCAACCAATCTGTTCACTTCGCTGTCAAAGCTGACCCTGCAGTTGCGCCAGCTGGACTTTTCCCCAACTTTTAATATTATTATTATATCATTGACTGAAGTCCTACAACCTATCATGGGATTTTCAGGCTGTCAGAAATCCCTCAATACGGTGAGCTGTATGGCTACCAGGTCAGTGGAGTACATGCTTCCACTGCCCTGCCCAAATGGAGTTCATTATTTGATGGGCTGGCCCATCTATCAACACTCCAATATTTCTGAAGTTCAGATTATAGAAATATCTATGCATACATACATGCAATACCAGTGTAAAGTGTTAGAGTAACTAGCTAGAGCTGGGACTGCTGTTGTGACTGACATATTCTAAGACACCTTTCTCCCCCCTTGTTTGGTGCTGTTGCATTCCTCTAAACTATTCATCTAATCTGAGCCTTTCATTGTCTTGCTTTTGTTAGCCACTGATCATCTTAATCACCATTGTCATACCCCCAGCCAATGAGCAGAGACCTTCACATATATTAGCTTGCATGATTTTAGAATAGGTCTCAAATGTGCACGGGTTAGAGCTATAGACGTAAATGACAGTGTCTTTTACTCATGTTTTTTGGTTTGGAGTGTAGTGGATGTATGTGGTGTCCAGTGGAATTATGTTGGTTGTATTCAAGTTGTTAGTTTTGAAATTGTGTGGGGTGGAAGTGTGTGGTGTATTTGTGTAGTGGAATTGCGGTGCATTGTGAATAGATAGGGGTGAGAGCTGCACAAAATAGATAGAAATGGATGATAGAGAGGGATAGGTAGTTTGTGCAGGAAATGGTGATTGAAGTTGAGATAGAAGAGCAGAAAGAGTATGTAAGAAAGAAGGGTAGAGCAGGCCACAGATGCATAAAAGGGAGCACATGTGTATGCGGAAAACACCTGAAGAATAAGAGGAGAGTGTGGGTTTGAGGGACAGAAATTTGAGATAGAGGAGCAGAAAGTGTATGTGAGAAAGAAGGGGAGAGGAGGCCATAGATGCATAAAGTGGGGGCTAATATGTATGCATGAAAGTAAAACACTTAAAGAATAAGAGGAGAGTGTGGGTTTGAGGGACAGAAATTTGTGAAAAGGCATGGTATGGAAACTGTGCTTGAGAACTCAAGTGAACTGTATGAGAGAGGCGTGAAGAGTGCATGAGAGAGCGAGAGAGAGCAGTGAGAGAGAGTAAGAGAGAGAGAGATAGAGGTACAAGTGGAAGGGGCACCAATAATAGGGGGAAAGCGAGAGGTGGACCAGTGAAGAGCGTGAGGAGGTACAGGAAGGTAGCGGATGTGAGCAGGCAGTATAGAGAGAAGACAGGGAGCGTGAGGGAGGGATGGGAGAGATCAGCGGGATTGTAAGATGAGAGGGGGTACTGGGAATCTGAGGGAGAGATGAGAGAGGCAGTGGGTGTGTAGGGAAGTGATGACAGGGTTGATGATAGTGCAAGGGAGTGAGTGATGTGTTAGATTGGAATTGTTTGTTGTGGAATTGTATGGCATGGTGTGAAGCTGTGTAGAGGAAATATGTGGCATGATGTGCTCTGGAATATGTGGATATAACTGAAGAGTGATGATGGTGGCAGCAAATGGGAAGCTCGTGGGCAGGCTAAAGCCCATCCAGTGGATGCAGCATGTCTCGGTTTGAGACAGCCCATATGCTCCGTCTAGAGCTGAGGTGTAAAAAACATGACTTTATCCAGCTGCGTGGTTTACCATCAGAGAGATACCAAATAGCGCTGCAATACTTTGCCTGTACAAGCGCATATGTGTTCTCTTCTGTGTTCTCAGAGTGAGACAGAGAGCAAGATTGAATGAGCAAGCAGACATTGTAGTTTATGAATTGGTGGTAGCAGCATTCCCGACAAACAAAATGGCTGTGTGTGTTTTGACCACGGTGTGGGGGCAGTTGACAGATTTGTAGATGCAGAAAATATGGGTGTCACTAAATGTTTAATATGTCATCCTGCCCTTGGAAGAATGCCGACGAACGTAATCCTAGAAAAATCACATGTACATGCAATTACGGTATAATCAATATAATAACAGAAACATATGTAACAGGTTTCATTGGATCAGATAATGAGTGTAAAATGACTTTGACAGTTACCAAAATGTTTATTGTGTAGTACCTTACAGTTTGCCACTCATTTCCATACACATACTAACCGTTTGACCTACATTTACTTTCTGAGAAAAATAGGCAATGTTCATGTTTTATTGACCAGGCAGTGCACGGAGTGGGAGACCACTTCAGTACGGGCCACACTTTGCAGGAAAAGGCCCTACCTGCAGGTCCCAGGTGGGCGGTGGAAAGGGACAATTAAATGCTCACACTTTCAATTCCACTGCAGTGTGAGGGGTGCAAGGCCACAGGAGTTAGAATCATAGAATAATGAACAAGACTAGCCTCAAAAGAATTGAAACAAAGATTCCAGCAATTTGCGGCAGCCCCGGCTGCCAGGGCGTGTTATACAAATTTCCAACATGATACGACTAATGCTGAATTTCCATAAACATAAAAGTCTACCACAGTTGGCAGCTCATCATGCTCAGAAAGAAAAAAAAAAAATGTAGCAAGTTACTGTTTGTAGCATGCTTCATTAAATAAACCCTGGCCAACGACAAAAGGCCTATGCAGGGCTTCAAGTGTTATGAAAAAACTGGTGGGTCCCTCAAAGGGGTATGGCAAGAAGATTACGGATGCGGCTTAAAACATGTAAGCTAATAATATGTGCTTCTATATAGTGTGCCTCCCCACTAGTAGTTTGGAGCTGCTGTCATTGCACCCAGATAGATAATACAGCAAGTTACAAGGCTGATACAACAAGCCCAGGTTGTCAGCTTTGTCAATGGTGTGTATTTCCATTGGCTATATCTGAGGGTGAACATTTCCATGCCGTTTTCAAATAATTTGTTTCCTTTTAAGTCTTTTCTCTCTCACTGGGGGCTGGTTATCAAAGGGAGGATTTGAAAAGGTTAGTTTAAATAGGCCATCTTCTGTTTTTCCTGAGTTTAACGCAGGATATCCAAGTAAAGCCCTTGCCTTTCTCTCAAAACTTTTTTTCCTGCACAACTTATTTTTAACAGCCTTGGTGTTTCACAAAAGATATGCTTCAATACCTCGATTACACACTCAAAGCATTTCTTCCTGCAGAACAGTTGTCATGTAAAAATATATGGTTTACATGTAAACCTTTAGTGCCCTAGGGCCAAGTTTACACTATATAAACTGCCAGAAAAAAAAGAAAGAAAAAAGCATAACCTGATCTTTGTGTGGCCTGGCAAGTCATATGTCCTTTTGTGCAACAACATCATGTAAGCATAATCGTTGCCTTAGTTGCAGAAGTATACAAGCACATGAAGGGCAGAAACCTTCCCTAGTAGAGGACAATGACAGTTAATGTAATTTGTAGTGAACACTGTAATAATGTACTCTGTATTATATTGCTGTTCTGCAGAGTATGTTGCAATGGTAAAAGACCCATGCTTCCCTGTAGCAAGGAATTTTCCTTAAGCAGCGGGATCGGAGCAGACATTCCAGCAAAAAAGAGGAATCAGACAAAACTGAGGTTTCTGCCTGGAGGGAGCGGGCAAAAATGGAGACCCCCGTTAAGGACCCGTCCCAGCACTTGCTTTTTAGAACTGCTGGTGCACCAGCAAGACCCAGCCCACTTAAAGTCCTCGGCCTATGTGATATCTATTTGTGCCTGGGTTGTTAAAAACATTATCTGCAAGACGTGCGGCAATGCTATGAAACTACAAAAATGCAGTTACATGAGCTATAAATGAAAACATACATTATTATTATTACGGTGTTCAGGCTGTTAAACATGAACATGTGCGCAGAGTCAGAAGGAGGAGAGCAGAAAGAAAGTATACGAGTAAACTGAATGTTTCTGCTGGGTGAGAACGAAACCTGCAGAGAAGACTGCAGCCCTATGCAGCGTGTACCCCATGTTTTCACATCTTCCTTGGTCCCATCTATGATCTTACTGACAGGTCCTATAGGCAGGCTTGCTTCCAATGTGATCTGACTGAGCGCTCCTATTTGATTTTCACAACTTAGAAGCGCTGTTTTAGCCAACACAGCATTGGGCATTGTCAGAATTATGCTCTCACTACAGAAAAACTGCTTTTTACACGACAGGCATTGTGCTGTTGAAATTCCAATTTCTTTGCGATACCCCTTAGATCAATGAAGCAGCGGCCATTAAGGGGCACCTGCTGAACAACGGAAACACCACAAACGGAAAACAAACCTGAGCCAATAATGTGTTGAGATAAAAGCTCAAAATAACAATAAAAAAACAAGCATTTCCGAGATCAACGAGAGAGTGCACCTGTAACCACCGTGCACAGTAGTTCTAACCAATGGAAAAAGTATTCCCAAAATGAGTACCTAAAATGGCCACTGTGTTAACACATAAGTAATTGGCTGGTGCTTTCAGAGGTTCAATACAGGAAGAGGCATGATGTATTCATGCCACGGACGAATGGAGTGACGATTGGGGCAGCTAAAGGGAAGCGTATGGGCAGGCTGGTTAGAGCAGCGCACACGCGCTGTCTAGAGCAAAGACCTATGAAGTAACCACTTTTGTAAGTTAAGAGCTTTGCCAGAAAGCAGATCTTTAACCTGTCGGAAAAAGTAATTTCATCCATCTAGTGACGACTTCATGCAGCTTCTGGGCACTGCTAAACTTCAAACGAAAACCTACATTTCAGATATCGATCCATCACTCTTAATATCATTTATAAACTTATACAGCTTATTTTTATTTCATTTAAAGGGTGCAGCTCATAGGTTTCATGCCTTAACAAACAAATTTTCTGTCATAGCTATTGGCGCATTTATTTGAGTGCAGCTTCCACTTGCCCTGGTACGCAATGTACTGTGAAATAAGTGAGGGATGTCTAATGGCTGTTGGTTATGATAAAGTTTAAACACCATTCTTTTTCTGTGCTAGACAATTGTGATGGCGCAGGCGACATAAATAATTCACTTCAAGTTTAATTATGGTGTCAAAGAACTTTTGGACAGCACTACCTCATGCACCTGTCTGCTCAAAAGACACTTGTCCCCTGCCAGTGGTATTTAGGTTAAAATTTAGAAATTAAATATTGAGGAAAAAAATACAAAAAGAAAAGTGAGAAACTAATATTTCAAATGTTAATGCTGTATAAGTATCTGAAAATGATTTTATAGGATTTTATTCTTATTATAAGGTACACAAATCCAAAATCCTATGCCTAACCATAATGCTATCACTATCACTTGCCTATTACTATTATGTACTATAACCGAAACCCAAACCCCCTAACACTAGTGTAGTGTAGCTCCTATCATCCCAATAGGCTCTGCGCATTGGAATAATACCTACAGCAGTAAAGGCCTAGACCAGACGTTAACTAGGTCTACTACTGTCGATACTAGACTTAAAGTTTTGGGTTTGCCAGCTTAGCTCAGAGTTCACTAGAAACTTTCTCGAATGTTCAAGGAGGACTTAACTTCCCTGATTAGACAAGAAGGGATTTAGTTTCTGACAACCATAGAACATGACAACTTTGCTCTCCCCTAATCAAGAGTATATCTCGAGAGTCGTGTGAACAAAAGGCAAATTATTTTACTCAGTCAGTACGTGCATTCTTAGTCTCATCAGAATGTAGAGAAAAGGAAGAGACGGGCGTGTTCAATAAAAAGGTGTTATTTATTGATCAGTCTCTTTTCTCATACAAGAGAAATGGATCGATATTATTGCAATACTTATAGCTAAGTAAAGTGCATACATTAAAAGCAATAGTATAAAATAATACTGTAAAAACAGTGATATGGTTTCTAAGCCATAAGATGTTTTAAAATGAATAAAATATATTACATACACATATACATTTGACTAAACGTACTCAACTGGTGTTTCTAGATACGCCTACCCCGTGTACCTGACCTAAGTCTAATACGTGGGCGGGAATAGAAAGTTACAGTTTAAGTTAAGTTTGTTTTTGCCAAGTGAATAACTAAAGAATTCTCTGTGAGGGGTTATTCAGTTCTGTACCTGGAAGTTAGGATGAATGAGGGATGGTATCTCTCTCTCTGGTCTCGATATTCCAGGCGGCCTGCGAGGGCTACCCAGAAGCGCCGGTGCTGGATTTCTCGGCAGGAGAAAGCAGCGCGTCTCTCAGCGCCTCAGGAAGGCGGGGCTGCGCCAGCGGGGTCTGCTCTGCTCTTCGCTTCGGCAAGTATGGCTGCTCCGTCTCGTCACCACGCGTGTGTTTGCATAGGGCAAGATCGGTAATATTTATACCTTTAAGGTGCCGAGATTGACGTAAGGATGGACATAGATACGTCAATAAGGATGTCATACGACTTGCTCGTTAGCACATTCTTTTACTGAAGTTCTTGGTGAAATCAAAACAATGGCCGCAGGGTTTTGCCCAGGTTGTCATAGGTTTGATTTGTTATGAGAACTCCGTATGCCTTATCAGGGGCTGGAGGAATATCGCTTGTCTAATTAGATCGCAAGCGTTATGACCTAATCAGATAACACGTTCCTGTGCCGTAGTGTGACTGCGTCAGATAACGGTATCTACATCATGGGGATTTTCTGCCTCATGGGCTGATTACTAGTTAACTTGTTAGTTTGCTAACCAGAATAGGGTCAGGAATAGGGGGATCGATTCAGAACCTATAGGAATACATCACACCCACTCCACGCTAACTATGCTCATATTTACTAATCTATGCATAGTATCACATAGTACAACATACTATAGAGTATAGTGTATACCTTACCACCCCAAAATACATAAATGCATTTTGAAATTTTCAAATATACTGAAAAAATTGCAGACATATGTATTGTATGCACTCAAGCTGTAGAATAATGCCAAAGTAATCGCATTAGTATACATTATTGCTATTTGGTATATGAGAATTACACATGAAATGGCTCTTAAATACAGAAAAAAGTTCGAGACCATTCCATCACAGAATAAAATATTTATGAACATACCAGCGGGCAGCTAATGTCTATAAGCTATCTAAAATTTAGAAACCTTAGTTCTCTAAGAATAGTTCTTACTTTAAGCAGAAGATAGTGTCCCGAAAAATATGCAAAAATATTTGGGGCTGCTGGAAAAATTGCTGTCCGTGAACTGGAGGGAAAATTGTTCATGTGACTTTATTTTTAAAGTTGAAGGCCGAATTCAGGGAACGCCGTGTGCGAGCTTGCTCAAAAGTCTCTATTTCTGTTCTGGAGAGAACATCATATCATTTAGGCTTTCGAAAAAACTGTCAACAGCTTCCTGGGAAAGTTCCACTAACTCGGAAATAGGTGTAATCATGCATTCTTGCGCATGATTGTCTCCATTGACATTCTGATTTGCATTACTGACAGAAGGTCGTACCTGTTCGATGCTGCTTTCATCTTGAACTTCACTACCCATCAATCGTAGTGGTGAAGCTTCCACGAATGCCGTCATCAGGATTGGTAGCCTTTGAGGGCAGCACAAAGTGTGAACCTTGATCGGGCTCAACAATGTTTCTGCATCCATTGGCGCATCCGATTGTAGCGTCAGACAGGTGTCTAACACGCATTCTTCTCCGCATAGCAGACACCTCAATACAGGTAAAACACATCTTTGCCACATTGGTCGAAATGATAGAAACCAAGTCATGTTCAGGTCTCTAAGCCGGGAGAGTCCCAGGATTTTTGATATCCGGTCCCGGTATCCAATGGCTATGATTGTTTCTTCCCTTGTCGCAAGAGTTTTGTCTGTGACATGGGTTGCCATAACGAAAAATAAGGACCAAGAATAGGATTCCTGCAATTAGTCCCAAGATCAGGGGAAGTCCGCCAAAAATCGAATGGACGAAATCTGGAAAAATACCCAGTATGGCTTTGAATGGTGTTAATGCCATCGAAAATACTGTCTTAAATACCTTTGAGACCCCATTGGTATCAGAAATATTTAAGATTTCATTCAGGATTTCCGCGAAATGTACGGGGGAATTAGTTGATAATAATGTATGTATCTCTGCAGTCGTCCTTGCGACTTGTAGATCATACGTTTCTTTTGATGACGAGAGCCTGGTAGGCGTCTGAAGAAGCACTGTTTTCATTCTGCTTAAAGTATCTATTCGAATAGAAGTAATTTTCAAATCGGGCCATGCCCTTGCCTCCCTGTCTGGGAAGGAGCTGGGGAACAATGAGCGTCCACAGCACTTGACCTTCGCAGTCGTAGTTACGAGATAAGGAGTCCCGGGCATAAGACTACAACATCTGCGGTCTACAATTAGAATGTAACTCCCATTATAGAGTCTTTGAAAGAATGGTTCTATTTCTGTTGCAGGTGCGCCTTGCTGGTGACATGAAAGGTTGTATGAATTCCCTTCACAGGCTCCATGCAAACTAATTCCGTTACACAGAAGCGTGCCGCTTAGTGACATCGCACAATTATTGCCACTAAGAAACACTTTCTGTCCTTTATTACTGACACATGCATGTGAATAGGGCAGGTTCCATGTTGTTTTAATGTACCCCTTTCCCAATTTCTCGTACATGCCAGCCTGTATATATTTTTGGCAGTATTGAAACCTGAAGGTTGTGATTGGAATATTAATTATCCCATGTATTATCCATTCACTGACAGGTCGTTCTGACATTGTCACTGGTAATCTTTCTAGTTTTTCAATGCTCAAGATTGTATAATCAGCACCCCTCTGCGCCATACTGATTTGTCTATCAGTAAGGTTAAAGATTTGGAATAGTGACGTTGTGTTAATTAAACGCCAAGGCACATAGCCTGAACGCAGGTTTTATAACGTCCAGCCAAGCTGTACAATAGAACGCAATTGGGACTGACCGTGTTGTAGCAACAGTAAGTCCTGCGATAATATGTCGATTGCTGAAGACACAATGCTGTCCAAAGAAAAAATTCTGGAGGACAGAGTCATTAACCCATTGTCCACTACAGAAAGTGATTTTTCCAAATTAATACGGTCAATTTCCCGTATTCTCTCTGCTGTTTCAATTTGAGTAACCTTCCAGGCCTCATTGTATGCTGCATATACAGAGGCTGCTATGAAACGTTTTTGACGCTGTTTGCGTGGTCCCATTATGAAATCACGCAAGTCAGCACCATCAGTAAGTAAAGTTAGGTGTTGCTTAATTTCTGCCAGTGTGGAAGTTTGTAGCCATTGAAGGCATAATTTGCCCACACTGTAGGTTGTTATTATCCCTGGGTGATGTCTTTGAGGATATCTAGGGTCTGGCCTGGTCATTTTGAACCCCTGTGTTTTGTTCAGGAATCTGTCTTGACAGTTATTAGTATCTGTGGGCCAGATCAACCATTGTTTCCAATCAGGATGTGTTCTGTTTTGGTTTAATATATGGTTTACGTCTATCTCTTCATCTGTAGAAGTGTTGCTAAACATTGTTGGCTTTGGAATAGACGGTTTATTTAAATCTTTGATTTTGGCTAGGCCAAGACAGGTGGTTTGTTGAACAGTGTCATTTAAAAATATCATTTGTTCTGGGATCATGCAGGCTCTAAACAAAGCTTCTATACCCTGTACTTGCCAATCTTTTGTACCCCAAACACTTTTCAATTCAACATTTTTGTCCCAATAATCAAAACCAAAAGTATTCATTTTTTCAAAAAATTAGTCCGAATATATCAATTTTGTGTTGGTTATCATGGTTTTTGTCCCTGTCTTGTTTGACAATTTAAAATAAAATGTTTCAGCATTACTTATGTTAAAACCTGAAAAGTATGAATATTTGTCGTAAACGGTTCTTGAGCTTCCTTTTGGAGGTGTTGCACAATGTTCCCATTGATTATAATTTAAAACATTTCTCGGTTGTGCAGATTTATGTAGAAAATGGTTACCATAGTGGTTATAACAGTACATACTATCATAATTTGTAGAACCCTGCAAATAATCATGTTTGGTAAATTTAGCAGACATTACTAAGTCAGACATCATATTATTAATGCTTTCAAAGTCCCAATCATCAGCAAATGAGTTTGGTTTTACAAAGTCACTCAAGGAGATCTTAATTTGGTGTGGATATTTCAGGATTTCGACCGGACCATAAATTTCATAGTCAGTGTTGTCCCAGGCTACCCCACCCGGTGTAGGATTGGCTGTGAAGTTGGCTGAAGAAAGTTCTCTTTTCTCGACGTGTGAAGATGTGTGTGGTTTGAGGATCAAGTTGATTTTCTGACTTGCTGTGTCCATTTT
The DNA here is from genome assembly GCF_964261635.1 of Lissotriton helveticus. Taxonomy (NCBI): domain Eukaryota; kingdom Metazoa; phylum Chordata; class Amphibia; order Caudata; family Salamandridae; genus Lissotriton; species Lissotriton helveticus. The sequence goes on from NC_136073.1 coordinate 606,574,182, forward strand.
AGCATATTTTCCCTCAATGAAGCGTCCCAAAGTTAGTACCATGATGAGCCAAAGTATGAGGATAAATGCACCAAAACCCACCCAAAATTCAATCCATGGGGAAATCAGATATGTTTCTTTCAGTTGTTTCAAAAGTTCTTTAGCTTTATCTTTAAAGGTTTTTGATGATGGCTGTGTCTTTGATTCACTGAAGCCTTCAGAGGAATCATCGAAGTTTATGAAGTAGCCGGATGCAGTTCTGTCAATTGTTCCAATTGGTTCAGGATTTCTGTTTCTTGCATGTTCACTTGGTACTTCACTATAAATTGGTGTGTCTCTGCTAAATGTTTATATTTGGGTTTTCAGAGGTCTGAGTTCTATTGCATTGTTGCATAGTCCTTGTTGTTCTTCTGTAGTCGTTTCAAATGTGATGAGCCTCTTCGTTAGGACCTCTGTACTGGTAGCAAACCTTGGTGTTCTGCTACTTATTGGGAGTCCACTTGGCCTACTGTTTGTTATCGGCCACATGATTGTGGTTTTACCAGGTCGATGGATACAACTCGGTTCTCCTTTTTACCAGCAAGTGGCGGTAGTACAACTGATCTTGTCCCGTTGACAGACAAGACAGGAACTGCTTTTCTGTAAGAAGGCCCAAATTCCTTCTTTACCGCGATCTTCTCCCTGACTAGATCCCCGACTTTTGGAATCCAGACAGGTCTTGCTGGGACAGGTGGTGATTCTTCAGTGGTTGTTGGCTGTTGTTTCAACTTTATGTTGCTCAGGTCTTTTCTTGTTTTGTTTAAGTCCTGCAAAATAGCCAAACGGTCTTTGATATCAAAGCTTTTTTCTTTCACCACTGAAGTCTGACTATCAATGTCAGAGATCATCATCCTAGTTCCAAATAATAATTCGTACGCACTGAATCCCTTCAGAGAATTTCTTGGCAAGTTATTGAGACTACGTTGGACACTTATTAGATGTTTGACCCACCCAGCTCTCGAACCTAATATCCTTTCTGTTATAGATTGCTTTATGCCTTGGTTTTTTCTTTACACCATCCCGTATCCCTCAGGAAGGAAGTGAGAAGATTCCCGCTGGGCTATGCTCATTTGGTCATTTTTTCCCCTCAGGCTGGAGGGCTAGAGTGAAAATAATGGTCAAACATAGCATGCTCTTAGCGTATATGCCATTTAGACTCGCAAATCTTTGTATAACAGTCCAGACGTCAGCCGAGTGCTGGTGATCTACATTATAAGTGGAAACTAGCCTGTATATGTTAATCGCAACCCTTCCTTTTTACTCCTGATTTTTCCTGGAGTAAACCGACGAGGTATTAAACTGTTTCTCTCCCCACTGCGATCTCTGTTGCAGTTTGGGCAGTTTTTTACAAACATGGTGTGACGCAGGCTCATGCCTGGCCACCAGTACCGTGATTGTAATTCTTCCAGAGAATCTTTTAGTTTGTGGTGTCTGAGACCCTAGCCCATATGTGCGTCTGCGATTAACAAGTTTCTCCTGTCCATGTTTGGAATCACTCTATCCCCCACTCCAGGGATTCGAGCAAAAGGGACGGAGTTTACATTGATTATGTATGTATAATTGAGTGGATAGTTGATCGGTAACGCTGAGCAGTCGCCTTTTGATGACGTTTTCACCGCCAGCACTGTTTCACCGTCAATGTATTTTAATGTACGCTTTTTTCGAACTACGAGAGCCGATTTAGTGGCTGCCGCTGCGGCTGTCTCAGCCAATGAATTCCCTGCAATGTGAACGCCATCACGCTGATGACTCAGTGAGTGTGTCACGTGAGTCTTTGGTAGCTCTTTTTGTAAAAGAGCTATTTGTTCCCAGAGCAGTTTCTGCGTTATTGGTGCATCTGTGTCATCTTTGTAACCGTTTTGAATCCATGTCTGCAAATCCTTGTTATATGATTTGACGCAGTAATATGAATCTGACACTATAAGTGTCGGGAATTCGCGATCCGCATTATCTAGCGCCATTTTCAATGCTAATAGTTCAGCTCGCTGAGCTGTACAGTCTCCTAGAGATTGTGTTTTAGTGAGGGTTGGTTTAAATTTCCCTTCATGCCATCGACCTTTAACAATCGCGCATGCAGCACTGTATGCTTGTTTACCCCCCACTGCGGGTTGTGCTGATCCGTCTGTATATATTATACAGCCGTAATGTTCTAGAGGCAGAATTTCGGTCGGCGGAGGACATTCAAATTCATATTGGAGGAATTCTTGTGTTTTTAAGTTAGGATCAAATTCGTATGCCACGTCTGTTGCAGGAAGAGAATTAGCCCATTGTATACATCTAGGATGGAGTGCTTTAGCATTTGGAATGCTCGCTTTTGTTACAGCCTCTAGGGCTGGTATTGGTGTCACGATTATTATTCGTTTACCTTGTGCCAGGGCTCGTTCTTTTGCTATAGCTGTCTGTGTTGCAGTTAGAATTTTTTCCGTTGGGCTAAATTTCATTTCAGCCTTAGTGTACAAGTGTGATTTGAATGCAATTGGTACCTTTTCTCCCTCATTAGAGGTCAGGTATGTGAATCCGCATCTCCCTGGGATGACTCGAATCACAAGATTGCGTGTGTTATCACGTGTTTCTAATTTTGTTTTAATTAGCATGTCTGTTTGTAAGGATCTCAAAATTTCTGTGTGTATTTGAGTCCAATTGGATCTCTTAAAATCTGGTTTTATCAGATCATAAAGGGGTTTGACCCTTTCTGCGTAATTTGCAATGTATGTTCTTCCGAAATTTAGGAAGCCTAGAATTGACTGTAAGTTTTTTAGTGTTCTAGGTGCTTGGAGTACGGCACATTTCTCTAGGAAATTGTCAGCCAGGCTTTTGCCTTCACTTGATAACTCATATCCTAAGAATAGGACTGTCAGATGGGCAATTCTGGATTTTTTAAAGTTGAATTTGTAACCCTCTGCTGTGAACCCAAGTATTATGGTGTTCACTCTTTTCAAGTGAGTCTCCAAGTCATCATCTGTTAAGTAAATGTCATCGACATAAGATAATGCTTCATCATCATATAGTTGTAGTAATTCTGTTACTCTCGCTGAGAATACCCCCGGGCTGTTCTTGTACCCCTGGGCTAACCGACAGAATTGTTTTTGAGTGCCATTTATTGAGAACGCAGTTAAATATCTGCTCTCTGGTGCTATGTTTTGACAAAAGAATCCATTAGAAATGTCTAATGTTGTTTTGTATTTTTTGCGCACTATGTTATTCATTAGTGCAGCACTGTGTGAGTTTTGCACTGCAAAAGTTTTGCAACATGTGTTAAGGTGTCGGTAATCCAAAACTAGACGATATGAATTGTCTGGTTTGGAGACCGGAAACAAAGGGTTGTTCATTTGTGAGGTGCAAGTTTCAATCACCCCCTGGTATTCTAGCTGATCTAGTATTTCATTTACCTGTTTTTTAGCTTCTTGCTTAATTGGGTACTGCCTTTGAGCAGTTGGTTGTGATTTTAACTGGATTTTGTGAGGAGGAGAGTCCTCATCCCATCCCACGTGATTTTTATATAAAGCAGGAGCTAGAGCCACTGCCCACTTTCTAGCAAGTGTATATTTTTTATGAATTGGAATTTGATTTGAGAAGGCAGGCATAATTATTTCTTCGCCATGAGGGCACTCCCTGACAAACTCTGGTGGCCAGTCTTTTTCAGCTAGAAGGATGTCATAGCCCTTGGAGAGATTATCCCAAAATAGTCCCCTTATTTTTCTAGTCTTATCCCCCTCTATACGCAATGTTATTTCGTATATTTTGTGAGGTTTGCTAACTCTGGTGTCCGCAGTTTCCACTTGAAGATATTCATTCGTGTCCACTGTCTCCAGATGATTCATAAGGACTTTGCAAGCTATGCTCACTTCTGCTGCACTGTCTAGCATTGTCTGAGCCCACTCTCCGTTTTTCAGTTGTGTCCTCAGTATTCTCGGCATTGTTAACTACCTTGATACTGGCTACCTTCTTTTTTGGAAATTGTAATTTCTTTTTTAGCTGAGCAGGTTCCTTGTCTTTGGACTTGGCGTGCTCTTCTCTTTGTTCTGATCGTCCTCTTCTTTCCGATTTCTGCGAGGAAGTCTGAAAAGATTGAGAGGGACGTGTATCAATGTCTTGATATCTATCAGGCTTTTTTATATTATCCCTATTTCTAAGGTTATATCTATTCCCAGAGGGGTCACTCTGGGGTGACCTGTGTCTTTGGTTCGGAGATTTTTCTCTTCGCCTAGGAGACCTTCCTCGGGACTGGAATTTCTTTTCTTTAGGATTGGATTGTTTATTTCCATCCCAGTTCTTTTTTGGTGATGTAGATTTATTATTTAAAAAATAATTTTTCTGGACTTTCAATCAGTTGTGGTTCTACTGGTATTCCACCTAAACTATCTCTACCTAGTTCCTCATAGGATTTTTCTATGATTCTGGCAATTTCAGCTGGTTGGTCTGCTATATCTGTCTCTTTTAACCTCTGGCGGATCGCCACGTTTGCTGCTTCACCTTTTATGTTGGCTAATAATATAGCCGAGACCTGCTTGAAGTCTTTCAGTAATTTCATACCAAGAGTTAAAGCGGGTTCCGGACCATATTCGTCTTGAATTTGTTTTAGCACATCTGGTATCACCGAAATGGATGGAACACCGTGCGTTTTTGTGTAGATGGAAGCAAAGACTGTACCCCAAGTGTCACAGTCCTCAATGTGTGGTGCGATTCCCATTGGAAGACAGATAGTCAGAATCCTGTGTTTTTCTAACGGGGTGGTGTCAGGAAACACCGCCTCTATTTGGGTGATTTTCTGTGCCAACCAGAATGGTATTTGTTCCCGTTTAGCCGGTACTTTACCTAGGCAGGATTGGATGTTCTGTGGTGTAATTTTATTTGTGTTCCCCTGGTGAGGGGTCAGCTGTGGAAGTTTAATCGCTGGCTGAATTGTTGAAGCCCGCATCACATACTGAACTAATTGTCTATGAATTTTTATTAATTGTTTTAGCTGTGTTAACAGCTCTGCTGCAGACATCCCTTCGATGTCTGGGTGTGGTGTGTATCCGGCTAGGACCGGCCACGTTGCTCCTGGTCTACCTAAAGGACCGAGCCTGGTGATGTGATTATTATGTTTTAGGGCGCCATCAAATAAGAGCAAATGCTCTTGAAATTTGAGTGGTACTTCCACCTCCTCGAAAGGAGTGTACTCATTAGGAGGTTCCTCTATTTTGTAATAGTGGAAGTACTTTGTTACAGCATTTGCTGCTGGAAAATGTATCCATGAATAATATACCTCTGTCTGCCGACATTCGTGTGCCTCAATTACGAATATGACTGTGCCACCTCTAGGTGTCAGTCCATTTTCTATAAGTTTTAGAGTTATAGATCTCCTTTTGATGACCGGGATGAGTATTATATCCTCGTCTGCTGCTTTCATGGTAGCATCAGCTGCTGCGAGTTCAGTTGCTAATCTAACTGCCTCTCTTTCATCATCACTCTCTGCCATTTTACCGACAGGAAGCTTATATCTTTTGTTTGCAGATCAGGTTTCTTATGGAACAAAGATTAGATGCACAATATTTTGGACCTGTTTTTATCCTTCAAAGTTGACTAAACCAAGTACCATACATAGGAGTTTCCTCCTGCGAGGTTTGGCGGATATTACCTTTCACCCACTCCAGACGTCTTTGTAGTATTGTGGAAAAAGGGGTCTGAATGAGAAAGCACGACTGAGTTACTCTAAATGTCTTACGTTAGTTTTATCGCCCTTTCCAAACGCGTTGGGCGCCATGTAGTGTAGCTCCTATCACCCCAATAGGCTCTGCGCATTGGAATAATACCTACAGCAGTAAAGGCCTAGACCAGACGTTAACTAGGTCTACTACTGTCGATACTAGACTTAAAGTTTTGGGTTTGCCAGCTTAGCTCAGAGTTCACTAGAAACTTTCTCGAATGTTCAAGGAGGACTTAACTTCCCTGATTAGACAAGAAGGGATTTAGTTTCTGACAACCATAGAACATGACAACTTTGCTCTCCCCTAATCAAGAGTATATCTCGAGAGTCGTGTGAACAAAAGGCAAATTATTTTACTCAGTCAGTACGTGCATTCTTAGTCTCATCAGAATGTAGAGAAAAGGAAGAGACGGGCGTGTTCAATAAAAAGGTGTTATTTATTGATCAGTCTCTTTTCTCATACAAGAGAAATGGATCGATATTATTGCAATACTTATAGCTAAGTAAAGTGCATACATTAAAAGCAATAGTATAAAATAATACTGTAAAAACATTGATATGGTTTCTAAGCCATAAGATGTTTTAACCCCTTCGGGGCTGATGACGAGCTGGGCTCGTCATGGCGTAGCCTCCTCGCACGCTCATGACGAGCCCAGCTCGTCATGAGCCCCACCCTCGGGGGAAGCGCCAGCGCTCCCCCCGAGTCAGCCCGATTTTTTTAGTTTCTGCGGGGATGGCAGGGGAAGACCTTCCCCTGCCTCCCCCCGCCCTCCCCGCCCGCGTCATCAATGACGTCAGCGCGCGAGGCGCGCTGACGTCACCGGAGGCTCCATTTGTTTACCGACGCGCAGGGAAGCCATTTGCTTCCTGCGCGTCGGATGGTAAACAGGTTAGTTTTGCGGCTGGGGCGGGGGAGATTTCAGTATTGGTTCTAAGGAGGGAAAGGAAAGGCTTTTCCTTTCCCTCGGTGGCATTTAGAGGTTTCCTGCTGCACGATCGTGCGATCGTGCAGCAGGAATGTTAGGGATTTTTTTTTTTTTTTCATGGATGATCAATTTCGTAGTTCGGGGAGCGGCCCCTTGGGGAAGGGTCGCTCCCCTTGTTGGGGGAACATTATCTATGAAGTCTTCTCTTTGCTGCAATGTTGTTGAAAGGCCGTTTTTTCTACAAAAATGCCGATGGGGGTCATTTATAAAGTAAAATAATAGTGCTCATTGTAATGAAGGATGCAAGTGCCTCTGTCCTTCATTACTTATACTGATGTGTGTTTCTGAAGTGGCTAAAAAACACACCTGTGCTGCCTAGGCAAAGCTCACTAGTGTTTTTGGCCTGATGAATGTTTTTTTTTTGTGTGCTGCTTTTCAAACACATGCTTTGTCTCCAGTGACCATGTGTGTGTTACTATGCCATGTGCGAAGGGGTCCCTTGAGTGAGCTGTCCATCATAGTGGGAAGCTCACAAATGTTTTTGGGCTGTTGATTGTTACCTGAATTTGTGCTGCAACTCTAGCGCCATCTTTGTCTCCATTGACCATGGGTGCGTTACTATGCAACTGCACAAATGTGCGCAGGGGTCCCTTGAGTGGGCTGTCCATCATAGTGGGAAGCTCACAAATTTTTTTGTGTTGATGATTGTTTTCCTGAGTTTGTGCCGCAACTCGAGCGCCATCTTTGTCTCCAGTGTCCATGTGTGCGTTACTATGCAATTGCACAGATGTGCGCAGGGGTCCCTTGTGTGAGCTGTCCATCATAGTGTTTGGGGTATGCACGAAACATGTCGACGATAGGAGTTGATAGGTACATCTGGACACATTACGTTTAGGGCAGCCTATCTTTCCACCCCGTTTATTACCACCTAGAGGCAAGAATAAAGTTTATTGTAAACCTACTGGGCAGGTATTTCACACATCACATAGTCCACTCCTCAAATACACATGCACCACACATAGTCTAATAAAGTGCTCCTACGTAACTTTCGCAAGTCGCAGCACGCCCCAGCCCGTAGAGGACTGGGATGGCCCCAATGATGAAGCATGTCACCGTGGGGCAACCCTGGTGAGTGAGGGGACACCTAAAAGAGGAGCATTTCTCCCCTTTTTTGTACACAATACCATATTTTCACAATCGACCCCAGTGTGTGTTGGTTGTTATCTGAATAAACTAGCAACGCTCTTAGGTATCTGGAAGCAGAGACCATTTGTTCATCATAGTGGGAAGTTCACAAATGTTTTTGGGCTGATGATTGCTTTCCTGAGTTTGTGCTGCAACTCGAGCCCCATCTTTGTCTCCAGTGTCCATGTGTGCGTTACTATGCAATTGCACAGATGTGCGCAGGGGTCCCTTGTGTGAGCTGTGAATCATAGTGGGAAGGTCACAAATGTTTTTGGGCTGATGAATGTTTTTCTGAATTTGTGCTGCAACTCGAGCGCTTGCTTTGTCTCCAGTGTCCGTGTGTGTTACTATGCCATCGCACCAATGTGTGCACAGGTCCCTTGAGTGAGCTGTCCATCATAGTGGGTAAATTTAGGAAAGATGGTGCACTCCGCTAGTTGGTGGGCGTTGCCAATAGGGGATCTTCTGTGTGAGTTCACATGCCTCTTATGTGTATAAATGGTCAGAGACTGTTGAGAGCAGCAGATGGGGAGAAAGAAGCTCCTGGTCATAGGAACTGTTTTAGGATTGCGCTTGTGAAAATCAAGGATGCAAGTGCCTCTGTCCAGCATCGCAGTTAACCACAGTAATTCTGTTGTCCCCCTCCCCATGAGAATCCCTGATGATGTCAGCGCGCACAGCACGCGCCAACATCTTCAGGGATTCCCAGGCGGTCGGGAAGCCATTTGCTTCCTGCGCCTGGAGGTGTTAGGTTGGTTTTGAGATATTTGGGGGGGTTTGCAAAGAGGCTTCAGGGGAGAGGTAAGTGATTTTCCTCTCTTCTGATGTCTCTTTGCAGGGCATTTCTGGCTCACGGTCGCGCACAGCATTGCGATTGTGCGGTGGAAATGCCCTCACTAGCACCAGGGATTTTATTTTAGATTGTAGGAAGTGACCCATTGTGCAAGGGTCGCTTTCAGGTGGGTCGGATTTTAAATTTAGATGTTCTGGCCCCCCCCCCCCGGTGGGCAAATCAACCCGTACTTTTGTCCGTTTTGCCCTTTTTGATGGCCCATCTGTGTGGATGTGATTTTGGGGGTACATTTGTGTATTGTTTATTCATTTGTTATGTTGTTTGTGAAATGTAGTATTAAATTATTTTTTTTCTTCTTTGTTTTTGATCCAGGCTTTTGCTGTTTGTATTGGTGTAGGTTGTGGTTCGGTTAATGCTGGTTTTGCAGCTTGTGTAGTTGCATGTGCTTGGTAAGTAAATGTTTTTTGTACTATTTTTCCTAGATAAATGTGTTGTTATGAAAAGTGAAGTTATTGCTGTTTGTGTGGCTTTGTGTTTCTTGATTGTTAACTTTTTTTTTGTATTGCTGCTTGATGTGTACTTTGTCTAATCTATACTTGTTTTTTTTTGTAACCATTGGGATTTCCTTTCTTTTTGCTGTGTTTCAGCAGAGTAGGTGCTGGTGAGTCTTCTTATATTTGGTTAGATTTGAATTGTTTTTGAGTGTATTGATTTTTGTGTGAAGACTCTACCTTGTTTACTTCTTCCTTTGCACAGTGTAGGTTGTTGTTCACTTGTGTGTGTAGTCTTCTTGATTTGTAAGGATAATGGCTGCTCGCAGGATTACTGCTAAGCAGGTTGTTAGTTTGCTTTTTGAGTCTTCCTCTGACCATGGTCCAGACACTGACTCCGATTCGGAGCTTGAGTTAGGTGCAGAAGATTCAGGCAGTGAGTTTTCTCTTCGCATGGTATCATCGGATGATGATTCTTCTTCTAGTGCTGATGAAGTGCCTGTGGTAGAGAGGGACATTGATGTGCCGGTAGAGAGGGAAGAGCCATGTGAGCGGCAGCCTAGGTCCTCAAGGTTTCCCTTTTTTTCTCGTCAGGAACAGGCAAGTGTGGTAAAGGCTGCGCCCAAAAGGTTTCACATTGCTGTGGTGCGCCAAAGGTTATCTGGTGCTGCTAGTCTTCCTGTTGTTGAGCAGCATGAGGCATCTGGTGCTGCTAGTCTTTCTGTTGTTGTTGAGCAGCAAGTGGCATCTGGGGATGCGAGTTCTTCTGTTGATGTTGAGATGCAAGAGGCAGCTGGGGATGTGAGTTCGTCTGTTGGTGAAGAGATGCAAAATGTATCTGGGGATGCTAGTATTCCTGTTGGTGTAGTGAGGCAAGAGGCATCTGGGGATGCTAGTGTTCCCGTTGATGTAGTGCAGCAAGAGGCATCTGGCCTGCAGGCTAGGGTGGCTTCTTCTCCTCATGTTAGTGATGACGTCTGGGTTGCCCCTGGCATGGTGCAGCCGGAATTGCCAGACTTCACTGGTGTTCCAGGGTGTAGAGTGGATACTGACAATTTTTTGCCAATTCAATATTTTCAATTGTTTTTTGACGATGAGTTTTTGCAGGAGATTGTGGAGCAAACTAATTTGTATGCAGAGCAGTATTTGAGGGACCACAGTGCCAGCCTTAAGCCCCATTCCAGAGCTACCCATTGGTCTCCCACATATGTTGAAGAGATGAAGAAGTTTTTGGGATTAACTTTTTTGATGGGCTTGCTAAGGAAGCCATCAATGTCTTCTTATTGGTCCACTAGTCCCTTGATGGCAACATCTATATTTCCAGCACTTATGACTCGTGATCGATATATGCTTCTTCTTCGCATGATGCATTTTGTTGATAATGATTTAGCGTTGCCACGCGATCACCCTGATTGTGACCGTCTTTTTAAGATTCGGCCTGTCCTTGATCACTTTGTTGATCGTTTTCCTGAGATGTTTGCACCTGGAAGAGAAATAGCTGTGGACGAGTCTTTGGTGTTGTTCAAGGGCCGCTTGGTTTTTAGGCAATACATTCCTAGTAAGAGGGCACGCTATGGCATCAAACTGTATATGCTGTGTGACAGTGAGACTGGATATGTTTATAATTTCAGGGTGTACACCGGTAAGGATTCCAGCATTAACACTTCTGCTTGTCCGTCCACTTTTGGAGTGACTGAGAAAATTGTGTGGGAACTAGGTAGACGATTATTTAACAAAGGCCACCATTTATATGTAGATAACTTCTACACTAGTGTGCGTTTGTTCAAGGAGTTGGCCAAAGTGGGCACTGTTGCATGTGGCACGATGCGCAGTAACCGGAAAGGTTTTCCAATAGAACTTGTTTGCAAAAGGCTTGTGCGGGGACAGTCTACTGCATTGCGATGTGGGAAGCTTCTAGCTGTGAAGTTTTCAGACAGGAGAGATGTTTACATGCTGACTACTATCCATGACGAAAGCACTGAAGCTCTGCCAGTTCGGGGTGAGACTGCTGAAGTGCGTAAACCTGTGTGCATTTTAGACTATAATAGGCACATGGGTGGTGTTGACAGAGTAGATCAGAGGTTGGAACCTTATGCTGCTCTTCGAAAGGCTTACGTTTGGTACAAGAAGTTGGCTATCCATCTTTTCCACTTGGCATCCTTTAATGCTTTTGTTGTTTTCCAGAAATCTTGTCCTGAGTCAAAGATGCCTTTTGTTAAGTTTCAGGAGACTATAATAGGCAGCCTTGTACTAGTGGAACAGGCAAGTGTGCCAAGATTTGGAGTGGTGGAGGAAGTGGCTAGACTGAAAGATCGCCACTTTCCAGAATACATTCCTCCCACAACTGCAAAAGACAAACCCACTAAAAGATGTAGAGTCTGTTGGCGAAGAGAAGTGCGGAGGGAGTCTCGTATGCACTGTCCTGACTGTCCTTCAAATCCTGGATTGTGTGTGCCAGCTTGTTTTAAATCGTACCACACACAAAAGAAGTTTTGGGAGTTTCATTGAGCTTGTAAGTGTACTGTCTGGTTTGTTTTCTGTAATATTTTTTTGTTTGCTTTTAGGTTTGCATTAGTGCAAAGCATTTAGGTTTTGAATTTGTGTTAGCAGATTTGTAGGTTTCTACATTTGATTTGTGGTATTTCTTTAAAAAATTCTAATTTTGATGGTGGTGTGTGCAGGATTGTGCTTGGATTGTTGGTGTGCGTGGACAGGCGCTTGGCTGGTGGTGTGCGTGGTCTGGTGCTTGGCTGGAATAGTGCATGGATTGGAGTTGTGCTGGGGGGGTTAGTGGATTTTTGCTTGGCTGGCGGAGTGTATGGTTAGGTGCTTGGCTGGCGGTGTGAGTGGAGTGGTGCTTGGCTGGCGGTGTGTGTGGAGTGGTGCTTGGCTGGCGGCGTGTGTGGAGTGGTGCTTGGATGGTGTTGTGTTTGTGGAGTGGCGCTTGGCTGGTGGTGTGCGTGGAGTGATGCTTGGCTGGTGGTGTGTGTGGAGTGGTAGTTGGCTGTCGGTGTGCGCTGAGTGGTGTTTGGCAGGCAGTGTGCATGGTCTGGTGCTTGGATGGTGGTGTGGGTGGACTGGCGCTCGGCAGGCGGTGTGTGAGTAGTTACTTTCTGTTGGTCACTACACACACTGCTAGTTGAGTGACACTCCACACAGTCCATCATTTTGTGTAGTTGCAGTGTCAGAAATGTGGGCGTGTGAAAGTGATGGGCCCTTGAATGGCGCTGTTTGCTGGTGTGAGTGTTGAAATGTGATGGGTCCGCGGCTGGCGGTGTGAATGTTTTGTATGTGTCACGCGTACGAAAGGTGTATGAATGGCCTGTAAAGAGGTTGGTGCCTTGACGTGGCTTTACAGCTCACGAGCTGCGAGTCAGTGGTTCAGTTTATCATACTTTCAATTATACGCAGTGTATTTCATTTTTGATGAAATTACTTGCGTATCCAATTGTATGTACTGAATCATCACTCACCCTCGTGCCAAATCCAACCAGTATGTGTGTGTGCTTGCGGATTAGATGGGTGTGCAGTAATAATTGTTTTTTTTCTAATTTCTGCAGTAGGGTGTACCTTGCCCCTTATTGTGATTGTTGTTATGTGTTGCTTTCCCATTCGGATGGTGTCAATGGTCTGGTTTGTATCAGGTATGAAAGGTGCGTGAATGGCCTGTAAAACGGTTGGTGCCTTGTCGTGGCTTTACAGCTCACGAGTTGCGAGTCACTGGTTCAGTTTTTATGCATTTATTTATTGACAGAGCATTTCATTTTTTTGAAATATCTTGTTAATAAAATTTTGTGTACTGAACCATCACTCGCCCTCGTGCCAAATCCAACCTGTATGTGTGTGTCTTTGAGGAATAGATAGCCGTGCTTGAATGTTTGACTTTTGAGTAACTCTGTTAAGGTGTGGTATCCTTTTACTTGGGAGAACAAGGGGAGCGCAGGGTGGTAGGACTTTTTTGCCGGCACGGCGATCCCACGCCAAAATGTTTGGAAAAGTGCTATTTTTACCTATTTTTAAGGTTTGCAAGGAGTTCTGGGTAGGAAAACATTGGTGGACCCACACATGCCATACCTCCCTGGACTCTCCCGGGTGTCTAGTTTTCAGAACTGTTTGGGTTTGCTACTTTCCAAAGAATACCACCCATCCCGGGCCAAAAACTCAGGTGCCTCCCCCCCAAAAAATCAAAGTTATATTGCTTCAGGGTATTTTATATTCACCACTGTTAGATTTGGACCTTTTCCTGTTGCAGCCACTATGGCTACCCACGCAAGTGAGGTACCGTTTTTATCGGGAGACCTGGGGGAATGCTGGGTGGGAGGTAATTTGTGTGAGCCCAGTGATGCCACGCTTTCCCAGACTACAACGTGTGAAAAAATTGATTTTTTTCTGCTAAAATTGAGGTTTGCAAGGGATTCTGGGTAAAGGAACGTTGGCGGATCCACGCAAGCCATACCTCCTTGGAAGCGCCCGGGTGTCTACTTTTCAGAAATGTGTGGGTTTCGTAGGTTTCCATAGATGGCTGTCTCGCACGGGGCCAGAAACCCAGGTAACCCCTAAGTCCACCAGCTTTTGCAAGAGGGGTTACCTGGGTTTTTGGCCCCGTGCGAGACAGCCATCTAGGGAAACCTACCAATCCCACACATTTCTGAAAAGTAGACAACCGGGGGCTTCCAAGGAGGTATGGCTTGCGTGGATCCTCCAACGTTCCTTTACCCAGAATCCCTTGCAAACCTCATTTTTTGCATGGTAAAAAATCAGTTTTTTCACACGTTTTAGTGTGGGAAAGCGTGGCATCACTGGGCACACACAAATTACCTCCCACCCAGCGTTCCCCAAGGTCTCCCGATAAAAATGGTACCTCACTTGCGTGGGTAGGCATAGCGGCTGCTTTAGGAAAAGGCCCAATTCATACTGTGGAGACAAAAACTTTACCTTTAGCCAAATAATCTTATTTTTTGAGGGGGTCACCTGAGCTTTTGGCCCGGGGCTTGGCAGGCATCTTTGGAAACTACCAAACCCAAACAGTTCTGAGAACTAGACACCCAGGGGAGTCCAGGGTGGTATGGCATGCGTGGGTCCCCCAATGTTTTCCTACCCAGAAACCCCTGCAAACCTGAAATTTTGGTAAAAAAACCCACTTTTCCATACTTTTTTGGGTGGGATCTCGCTGCCGGAACAAATGTCCTACCACCCAGTGTTTCCCTTGTTCTCCCGAGTAAAATGATACCTCACTTGTGTGGGTGGGCCAAAGGCATGTGACTTAGGCTGGGGTGCTTAATTTGTAAAACGTAAATATGAGTAAAAACTACTTTTTTCAAAATTCATTTTTGGCGTATTCTGCTTTGGGGCACCCACACAAGTGAGGTATCCTTTTACTCGGGAGAACAAGGGGAACGCAGGGTGGTATGACTTTTTTGCCGACCCGGCGATCCCACGCCAAAAAGTTTGGAAAAGTGCAATTTTTACCTAATTTTAAGGTTTGCAGAGAGTTCTGGGTAGGAAAACATTGGGGGACCCATGCATGCCATACCTCCCTGGAGTCCCCCGGGTGTCTAGTTTTCAGAACTGTTTGGGTTTGCTACTTTGCAAAGAATACCACCGAGCCCCGGGCCACAAACTCAGATGCCCCCCCCCCAAAATCAAGGTAGTTTTGCAATAAGGTAATGTAAATTCACCACCGTACAATTTGAACCGTTTCCTGTTGCAGCCACTATGTTTACCCACGCAAGTGAGGTACCGTTTTTTTCGGGAGACCTGGGGGCACGCTGGGTGGGTGGAAATTTGTTGATCCACGCAGATTCCAGAACTTTCCACCACAGAAATGTGAGGAAAATGTGTTTTTTTGGTCAAATTTTTATGTTTGCAAGGGATTCTGGGTAACAAAACCTGGGGGTAGGCAGGCGAGTCACCCCATCCTGAATTCCCCTGGGTGTCTAGTTTTCAAAAATGTATAGGTTTGCTAGGTTTCCCTAGGTGCTGGCAGAGCTACGGCGCAAAAACAAAAGGTAGTCTTTTTGTCCGAATCGTGCTAAATTTCACTGGGAAATTGAGGTGCGACCATGCTGCGTTTTGCGCTGTTTCATGTCGCAGCCACTATGCCTACCCACGCAAGTGAGGTACCGTTTTTTTCGGGAGACCTGGGGGCACGCTGGGTGGGTGGAAATTTGTTGATCCACGCAGATTCCAGAACTTTCCACCACAGAAATGTGAGGAAAATGTGTTTTTTTGGTCAAATTTTTATGTTTGCAAGGGATTCTGGGTAACAAAACCTGGGGGTAGGCAGGCGAGTCACCCCATCCTGAATTCCCCTGGGTGTCTAGTTTTCAAAAATGTATAGGTTTGCTAGGTTTCCCTAGGTGCTGGCAGAGCTACGGCGCAAAAACAAAAGGTAGTCTTTTTGTCCGAATCGTGCTAAATTTCACTGGGAAATTGAGGTGCGACTATGCTGCGTTTTGCGCTGTTTCATGTCGCAGCCACTATGCCTACCCACGCAAGTGAGGTACCGTTTTTTTCGGGAGACCTGGGGGCACGCTGGGTGGGTGGAAATTTGTTGATCCACGCAGATTCCAGAACTTTCCACCACAGAAATGTGAGGAAAATGTGTTTTTTTGGTCAAATTTTTATGTTTGCAAGGGATTCTGGGTAACAAAACCTGGGGGTAGGCAGGCGAGTCACCACATCCTGAATTCCCCTGGGTGTCTAGTTTTCAAAAATGTATAGGTTTGCTAGGTTTCCCTAGGTGCTGGCAGAGCTACGGCGCAAAAACAAAAGGTAGTCTTTTTGTCCGAATCGTGCTAAATTTCACTGGGAAATTGAGGTGCGACCATGCTGCGTTTTGCGCTGTTTCATGTCGCAGCCACTATGCCTACCCACGCAAGTGAGGTACCGTTTTTTTCGGGAGACCTGGGGGCACGCTGGGTGGGTGGAAATTTGTTGATCCACGCAGATTCCAGAACTTTCCACCACAGAAATGTGAGGAAAATGTGTTTTTTTGGTCAAATTTTTATGTTTGCAAGGGATTCTGGGTAACAAAACCTGGGGGTAGGCAGGCGAGTCACCCCATCCTGAATTCCCCTGGGTGTCTAGTTTTCAAAAATGTATAGGTTTGGTAGGTTTCCCTAGGTGCTGGCAGAGCTACGGCGCAAAAACAAAAGGTAGTCTTTTTGTCCGAATCGTGCTAAATTTCACTGGGAAATTGAGGTGCGACCATGCTGCGTTTTGCGCTGTTTCATGTCGCAGCCACTATGCCTACCCACGCAAGTGAGGTACCGTTTTTTTCGGGAGACCTGGGGGCACGCTGGGTGGGTGGAAATTTGTTGATCCACGCAGATTCCAGAACTTTCCACCACAGAAATGTGAGGAAAATGTGTTTTTTTGGTCAAATTTTTATGTTTGCAAGGGATTCTGGGTAACAAAACCTGGGGGTAGGCAGGCGAGTCACCCCATCCTGAATTCCCCTGGGTGTCTAGTTTTCAAAAATGTATAGGTTTGCTAGGTTTCCCTAGGTGCTGGCAGAGCTACGGCGCAAAAACAAAAGGTAGTCTTTTTGTCCGAATCGTGCTAAATTTCACTGGGAAATTGAGGTGCGACCATGCTGCGTTTTGCGCTGTTTCATGTCGCAGCCACTATGCCTACCCACGCAAGTGAGGTACCGTTTTTTTCGGGAGACCTGGGGGCACGCTGGGTGGGTGGAAATTTGTTGATCCACGCAGATTCCAGAACTTTCCACCACAGAAATGTGAGGAAAATGTGTTTTTTTGGTCAAATTTTTATGTTTGCAAGGGATTCTGGGTAACAAAACCTGGGGGTAGGCAGGCGAGTCACCCCATCCTGAATTTCCCTGGGTGTCTAGTTTTCAAAAATGTATAGGTTTGCTAGGTTTCCCTAGGTGCTGGCAGAGCTACGGCGCAAAAACAAAAGGTAGTCTTTTTGTCCGAATCGTGCTAAATTTCACTGGGAAATTGAGGTGCAACCATGCTGCGTTTTGCGCTGTTTCATGTCGCAGCCACTATGCCTACCCACGCAAGTGAGGTACCGTTTTTTTCGGGAGACCTGGGGGCACGCTGGGTGAGTGGAAATTTGTTGATCCACGCAGATTCCAGAACTTTCCACCACAGAAATGTGAGGAAAATTTGTTTTTTTGGTCAAATTTTTATTTTTGCAAGGGATTCTGGGTAACAAAACCTGGGGGTAGGCAGGCGAGTCACCCCATCCTGAATTTCCCTGGGTGTCTAGTTTTCAAAAATGTATAGGTTTGCTAGGTTTCCCTAGATGCTGGCAGAGCTACGGCGCAAAAACAAAAGGTAGTCTTTTTGTCCGAATCGTGCTAAATTTCACTGGGAAATTGAGGTGCGACCATGCTGCGTTTTGCGCTGTTTCATGTCGCAGCCACTATGCCTACCCACGCAAGTGAGGTACCGTTTTTTTCGGGAGACCTGGGGGCACGCTGGGTGGGTGGAAATTTGTTGATCCACGCAGATTCCAGAACTTTCCACCACAGAAATGTGAGGAAAATGTGTTTTTTTGGTCAAATTTTTATGTTTGCAAGGGATTCTGGGTAACAAAACCTGGGGGTAGGCAGGCGAGTCACCCCATCCTGAATTCCCCTGGGTGTCTAGTTTTCAAAAATGTATAGGTTTGCTAGGTTTCCCTAGGTGCCGGCAGAGCTAGGGTGCAAAAACTACAGGTAGGCACTTTGCCAAAAAAGGGTCAATTTGTAACTGCTAAATTTAGGTGTGACCACGTTGCATTTTCCGCCGTTTCCTGTCGCAGGCACAAGGCCGACCCACACAAGTGAGGTACCGTTTTTATCGGGACACTTGGGGTAATTCAGATTTGTAAATCAACTGTTATTACCAATTGAGCTTTCATGCATTTCTCCCTTTGAATGAAAGACATTGAGTAAAAAAAAAATCTTTATGAAAAATGACCAATAATTCTCATGCTAGTATGAGTATTCCCAACTTTGAAAATGTGCAATTATATACTGTTTCTGAAGTCTATAATTTGTACCCAATTCAGAAATACATAGGTGTCTTTCATACAGATTATTCCATGTATACATTTTCCAAGACAAAGTGCACTATACCCAGTAAATGAAAAAATACCATTGCAAGTTGCTGCTCAGTTTTTGGATCTGGGTTCGTTGGGTTCTTGGTGAAACTACAAGTCCTATATATCCCCACAACCAGGAAGGTCTAACGGATGTAACGGTATATTGCTTTCCAAGAGCTGTCAAAATTAGAAAAAGTTATAGGTGAAAACGTTGAGACAAAAGGCTGTTTTTTTCAACAAAATTTCAAATATTCCAATATCTAACTGTTAGTTTCTATAACGAAACCTTCATGGATTTAGACAAATGACCCCTTTCTGAATTCAGAATTTTGTCTACTTTTCGAAAATGTAAAGCTTTCCAGGATCCATTATTGCTTTCAAACTCATTTCTACCATTAACTGGAAGGAGGTGGAAAGCTCTAAAAATAGCAAAAATAGGCTATGTCCCAGAAAAATGCCAAAACTGAGTGAAAAATTTCGGTTCTCTGACAAAAGTCTGTCATTCCCTGAAAGCTGAGAAAATGGAGATTTCAGCCCCACAAACCTTTTTGTGATACCATTTTCAGGGAAACACCCAGAGGCTTTCATTTGCAGCCCGTTTTTCCCATTTTTCTGAAAAAAACAAAAAAATCACTATATTTTGCTAAATTTCTGGGCCCCCTCCAAGGGAATCCACAAACCCAGGGCGCCTTTAGAATCCACATGATGTTGGAAGAAAAGGACGCAAATTTGGCGTGGATACCTTATGTGGTCAAAAAGTTACAAGGGCCTAAGCGCGCACTACTCCAAAACGCCAAAAAAAGCCTCAGCACAGGAGGGGAAAAGGCCTAGCAGCGAAGGGGTTAAAATGAATAAAATATATTACATACACATATACATTTGACTAAACGTACTCAACTGGTGTTTCTAGATACGCCTACCCCGTGTACCTGACCTAAGTCTAATACGTGGGCGGGAATAGAAAGTTACAGTTTAAGTTAAGTTTGTTTTTGCCAAGTGAATAACTAAAGAAATCTCTGTGAGGGGTTATTCAGTTCTGTACCTGGAAGTTAGGATGAATGAGGGATGGTATCTCTCTCTCTGGTCTCGATATTCCAGGCGGCCTGCGAGGGCTACCCAGAAGCGCCGGTGCTGGATTTCTCGGCAGGAGAAAGCAGCGCGTCTCTCAGCGCGTCAGGTAGGCGGGGCTGCGCCAGCGGGGTCTGCTCTGCTCTTCGCTTCGGCAAGTATGGCTGCTCGGTCTCGTCACCACGCGTGTGTTTGCATAGGGCAAGATCGGTAATATTTATACCTTTAAGGTGCCGAGATTGACGTAAGGATGGACATAGATACGTCAATTAGGATGTCATACGACTTGCTCGTTAGCACATTCTTTTACTGAAGTTCTCGGTGAAATCAAAACAATGGCCGCAGGGTTTTGCCCAGGTTGTCATAGGTTTGATTTGTTATGAGAACTCCGTATGCCTTATCAGGGGCTGGAGGAATATCGCTTGTCTAATTAGATCGCAAGCGTTATGACCTAATCAGATAACACGTTCCTGTGCCGTAGTGTGACTGCGTCAGATAACGGTATCTGCATCATGGGGATTTTCTGCCTCATGGGCTGATTACTAGTTAACTTGTTAGTTTGCTAACCAGAATAGGGTCAGGAATAGGGGGATTGATTCAGAACCTATAGGAATACATCACACTAGGAGGATAATATACCCACCACTTTTCATAGACCTGAACCTAGTTCATTCCAGCTAAGTATGCTGAACAAAATTCTTTACCCTAACCCTGTATCATGCCCATACTTCATCTCTAGCCATAAAGTTATCCCTAAGACTAACATTAAACAAGAACTGTTCCTTAACTGGCACAATATACGCAACCTGAAGTCAATCTCTATCCTTTATGCTTACATTAACTCTACACCTAACTTTAATGTGTACCATTGCCCTTACCCTAACTCTTATTCACACACACACACACACAACCTCAAAGGCGGCAGGAACGCCACGAAGAAAATGCCCTGCAAAACCAATGATCCAGAGAATATTGCCTTACCTGGCTGCCTAAATCAACCCTGGCCTCAGTGTCACCCAGCCCCCAAATACAATGATCCTCCCTGGCCTTGTCCTAGGCATAGGGCATATGTGTGGTTCTCTGCCCCTACAACGCAATCACACTGCCTTACCCATGTGTCAGGGTGGGTTGCTCACGTTGGCCTCATGAAGGCCCATCCTCAGACAGGAGAGGTAGTCCTGTAACACAACTCACCAGTGCTGGTGCCGGTTGCCTCCTGGCCCGGGCCAGTCACTATTTCAGTAGGAGTTTAGAACACAGTAATGCTGTGTGCTATAGAATATGGACTCAGCCGCATACCTTTCCTCAATGTAACTGTATTCTGTATATACAGAGCCCAGCCTTTACCCAGGCCAGTTGTTGGATATCGAGTACCACTCCCCCCTTGAGTCCAGGGCCTGGTCTTAGACCCGGTCTTGTATTGTACACCCACATTCCTAAATGTAAGTTGTCTTGGAGGTTGGCATTTCCGTTGGTGCTCTATTACTTCTGAAGTCATGAGTAACTCAAAGGAGAAAGTAAAGGTTGAATGACTTGTTTTATGGTAAATGTAATAGATTGTTGCTTTTGGTATCATAAGCCCCTTCAAAATAAATTTTCTAAACAAATTTCTAAATTTCTTTAACAAATGTTATATACACATGAGGACTGGAAGCTGCACTGGCCATTTATTTGATACCGTTTTGTTTTCAGAATTACGTCTTTAGACATATTTTAGCTTTTCTTTCTCGTAAACTTTTATCTAATTGTAAAATACATTTAATAAATGTGAACCGCCGCTGCTGAGGAAAGTTTGAAATATGAGACAGAAAGAGATGCATGGTTCTTACCAGCTCAATATCAGATATACAACCCTTGTACGCTTCAAGTACCTGCTGGCATGCGAAAGGATGAACCTTGGCACATGTTTGGAAACCGATTACTATGCCCTGTAAATAAGGAAAGACAACTCACAGCCTCAGGGAGACAATAGACATTAACCAAACACAGACATTTAGTACAAGAGATTTCATGTTAGAAAGAAAGGATAAAGCTGGTTCTTGATTTGACATTCAGTGTTTACAGCTGGTATTGGTGAATGATTGTCAACTAGTAAAGCAAATATATTCAGTGGCCTGAAAGCATGATTTAAGGATACCTTTATACAGCTATGCTGGAGGGCCTTTACCATGCTACTTAAAAAGCATCTTTGGACAATAAGATGAGAGTTTCGTCACTATTTGTTTTCTGTCACTTTGTTCTCTCTGGTGTTTCACATAAAGGAACTGCAAGGACAGTTCAATACACAAGCCTTCTTTACAACAAAGGAGTGTGATTTCTTTAGAAGGGATGCTTATCCTTTCTTCCTCATGTCTACTGTTGTCTATTTTGAAGGCCTTTCTGAGAGAGTAATTTCAAAGCCTTCACATAGCTTTATGTCTTTCACCGCTTTATCTGCTACATTGATTAAACTTGATTTATCTTGTTCAAACACTGGCTTCTATCAAGAGAGATCACCTAAAGAGGCTCCTAACTATCCCTGATGAAATGCATTATTAGTCACCTGAAAAAAGGAGCTCTACATTTAGTTTCTGCTAACTTAGTCCTCATCTACTCTGTAGAGGGGTTTCACTATACTATAATTTGGCTATGCACAGAGTACAACATCACACTTTTGGGTGAGAGGAAGTACTGAGTGAGGAATGTTTCACCAGTCATCAATAATTTACCATCAAGCTCTATGAATGAAGTTACAAACCTACACAATGTACATCCAGAGGCTCCACAGCCCCATATGACTACCTTCTCAACTTGTTTTTGTTGTGGTTGTACAGGGTGAAATACCCTAGGGAAATAAAGCTATGATAATTGTAAGAAATGCACTTGATACTTACTGCATGGTAAGGCGTAGCGATGAACCAAGTAGATTCGAACATGCTTCGAAGGAAGGGTAAGATCAGTGCAGTATCATCACAGCTGGCCATGCACTTACCAAGGCACTGGAAAATAAAACCCTAATATGGGAGTGAATTAAAGACAGTCTGAGTTAAGAATAAACAGCATCTCCTGCTCACTCTATGAAAGTCTTACTTATATTGGAGTATTCATCTTTGATTCACTCTACACACATATTTGTCTCCCACTTTCAAATAGCACCTAATAAGTTGAGTGAAATGTTTGTTATCTTATGTATAGTATAGTTATATTTTCTGGACATTGTAGAGATTTGTATATGGCCCTGAATATGACTCAAAACAAGGAAGTGAGGGGTAATGTGAGCCAATGAAGGTACAGTACCTAGGCTCTGAAAGTGCTAATGCAGAAACCAGTTGAAATACTGCTCCTTTCAGAAAGCAAAGTAGAAAGAAAGGTGGACAAAGAAAGGGGAATCCTAAGGATTTTTTCTTGGTGCCTTCACAAATCCATGAGCATGCAATGTCTCATCATCAAGGGTGTTCTTCATAGGGCTGGCAATGCAATGCCCCATGGGCCCCACGAAGGGTCGCTTTAGCAGAGATCTTTTTATTTTTTCCATCTGATGAAAGTGCCAGTGTGAGGGCGTTTTGAATGTGTGAGGTTGAGTGAATGTGTATAGTGAAATGAAGAGAGACTAAAAAGAGGTATTCAACTGGACTTTAAACTGATGGTTTCCTTGGCAGGTTTAAAAAAAACATAATTAGGTACGGGCGACTACAGGGAGGTAATGTATCCAAGTAGCCTAAATCTGTGAATGTGGTCAGGTCAACGTGTTTCTTGCCTGTTGGCCCAAAAAGTATCTGTACCACTTCTTCAGGACCTAAAAAAGGGAGAGCTAACCCTACCCCGTATCTAAGATGTGATATAAAGTGTAGGTAATCCCCTAAAAGAAAATACCTTTGTTCAAAAAGTTTAAAATTGATCGTCCAACTTAGAAAAAAATTGAGAAAATGAAGAAAACACACATTAAACACATGTTTTGCATGTATGGGCCAATGTGCCTCCAGGATCGCTTTTCCGGGACACTGTATGTGCATGCTATTGTTATGGCTGATCAGTCGCCACAATGGGAAGGAAGTAAAAAACACACTAGAACATGCAATATAACAGAACAGGCAAGTGGACATACAGGTAACAGACAACATAAAACCAATCTGTGTTGATGTGACACAGTGTATCACAAGTTGTCCTCAGGAGTGAGTGAAGGGTCTTACCCTTTGGATCAGTGACCAATAGGTCAAAAGCAGAGTGTAGCACTCAGCTGCTAACTGTGGAAAGAACAATGATAGTCAACATAAAGAAACAGCAAGTCAAGGGGACCAAAATGCCTTAGGGTGAGAAAAAAAAGAAAAACAGAGAGTTTTCAAGAGATGCAACCATACTCATGTGGTTTCTGTGCAGAGAGCGCAGGAGACCTACCATCCTCTGTTCATCTGGATTGAGACTGAGCAGGGGAGAAGACCCGTCTTTTAAGGTGCAGGTAATTGTAGTGATTGTCCTTGGGTGGGGTGCATGCGACCGTGGGAAGGAGTGATGACGCACTGGGCCCCTTGAGATTCCAGAGCCATGATTCGCTTTTAAGTGTACCCAGAAACTGAAGGACCTCCTGGTAAACACCAGACCTCATATTCAACAGTCCCACATGCAGAACACCTTTTGGACCTTACCACCTGTCACAGGGCACTATCCCTGTGGGTCCTACGGGGTATGCCCACTGACTAAACATTCCTAAGAGGTCAGGTTGGGTCCCCAATTCGCCTGGAAACAGAAAAGTCACAGTAACTGCAGTACAAAAAACTGTGTTTACCTGATCACCTGCCTTGGTGGCCTTCATTACGGGGGAATGACCACGAGCGCTATCGAACCAAGAATAATGGAGCACTGGAGCAACATATGCTGCAGACACAGCACTACAAAAATGTGCCATCAGTTTTCCAACTCCAACCACTGTCCAGATGACCTCCGGCAGATAATTTTGGAAGCTATTAATTCATGGAGCCCTTTAAATCTTTTCAGAATGGAGCAAGGGTGGATTTTATGCCTCTCCACCAACAGCAAAGGTTTGAAAGATGAAATCCTCTAGTGCGAGGTGTAATTCAGTCCCCTGTGAAATCAGATACTCTCTTACTATGGCTGGATTGACATTTTCTTCATACATGGGACCTGATATACCATATCACCATTGACACCATGTCACATATGGAATGCCCGGCTATGGAGTCCCAGACACCACACTAAGCAGTGCTTATGATAAGCATTTTGCGACTTGGCATTGGTCTCTTCTTCAGTAACACAAATGATTCTGTTGATACCAATGAGGTGGTACCCTCCAATAGGAAACCATTTAACTGTCTTAGTCTACTGTTTGAGATGAACAAGTTACTTACCTTCGGTAACGCTTTTTCTTAAGGATACAGTATCTGCCTGTGGATTCCTCACCTTGTGAATATCCCCCTGCGTCAGCAACGTTCGGAAAATTCTTTGCAGCTTGCCGGCGTGGACGGCGTCACAGGAACGCACGACATCACGCGTGGCTCCGCTGACATCACCGACTCCATAATAGGCCTACGCTGGCGTGATGACATCAGTTCCGCCCTTTTTTCCGTGCCTTCGAGGCACACGGACGAACCAACAACAATAGATATATACACAGTATACACAGTACAAACTAGTCAAGTGTGAATATAACTTAGTAAATCATGTACAAGAACACACTTCCTTTGAGGATAACATGTATACATTAAAAAAACATTACCAGAAATTCAGGTATAGAAGAGTGGACAACGGGGAGGCGGGTGGGCATGTGAGGAATCCAAAGGCAGATGCTGTATTCACCAGAAATAGCGTTACCGAAGGTAAGTAACTTGTTCTTCTGATGGATACATCTGCCAGTGGATTCCTCACCTTGTGAATAGATTCCCACAGCAGTCCCCACTCCCGGAGGAGGGTGTCCACTCCTCTATACCAGAAAGTCCTGAAGGACAGAAAGCGCAAAGTGGCCGTCCCTCCTCACTTCGGTATCCAAGCAGTAATGCTTCGCGAAAGTGTGCAGGGAGGCCCAAGTTGCCTCTCTACAAATTTCCTCTACAGGAACACCCCTAGACAAAGCAGATGTTGATGACTTTGCTCTAGTAGAGTGAGCTCTTATGCCCTCTGGAGGTTCCTTACCAGCCAGGGCGTAGCAGATCTTGATGCATAGAATAATCCATCTCGAAAGTGTGCGCTTGTGCACAGCTCTTCCTTTTCTACAGCCAGCAAATCCAACAAACAACTGGTCATCCACTCGATAGTCCTTTGTCTTATCAAGATAAAAGCTCACCGCCCTCTTAGGGTCCAGGCGGTGAAGCCGTTCCTCCTCCTTGGATGGGTGAGGGGGAGGATAGAAGGTAGGAAGGGTAATAGACTGTCCTAGATGGAAGGGAGTTACCACCTTAGGCAGAAAAGCAGCTCTGATCCTAAGAACCATTCGTTCAGCATAATTAGTCAAGAATGGGGGCTTCAAACTATGAGATTGAAGCTCACTTACCCTCCTTGCCGAGGTAATAGCAACCAGGAAGACCGTCTTAAAAGACAAAAGTCTCAAGGGACACTTGTGCAAAGGTTCGAAAGGAGAACCCTGTAAGCACCAGATTCAAGTCCCATTGAAGTACAATAAAGGGAGTAGGAGGAAATTTATTCGTAAGGCCCTTTAGAAATCTTAAAACAACAGGAGACTTAAATAAGGACGGCTGATCCGGCAGGCAGAGAAATGCCGACAAAGCCGAAAGATAACCTTTGACTGTAGCAACAGCAAACCCTTGCTGTGCTAAAGAAAGAGCAAATTGAAGTATAGCTGATAAACGAGCCCTCAAAGGATCGATGGATTTCTCCCCACACCAGGAAACAAACCGAGACCACCTATAAGAATAGATAGACTTGGTGGAGTCACGTCTGGCCGATAGAATGACATCTGCCACTTCATGTGGGAGAGAAAAGGAATTCAGGTTGCCCCGTTCAATCTCCAGGCATGAATGTGTAAGGTCTGGAGGTGGGGGTGTAGAACCTGCCCCTCCATCTGAGAGAGGAGATCTACCCTGAGAGGGAGACGGAGCAGCGGGCACGAGGAGAGGTGGAAAAGATCTGTGTGCCACACCCTTCTTGGCCAATCCGGGGTGATCAATATGACTAGGGCCCGGTCTTGGCGAATCTTTCTCAGTACCCGAGGAATCAAGGGTATGAGAGGAAACGCGTAAAGGAGTTGTGAGCTCCAACTCAATTGAAACGTGTCCCCCAAAGCTCCCTGCATCGGATACTGGAGACTGCTGAATGACGGGCAGTGAGCATTCTCGTGAGTGGCGAACAGGTCCACCTGAGGAGTTCCCCACATCCGAAAGACGTGACAAACTTCCTCTGGATGAAGCCTCCACTCATTGTCGGCCGAGAACTGCCGACTGAGACTGTCTACACGCACGTTCAGAACTCCGGCCAGATGAATTGCCATCAGACAAATCTGATGGTCCTGACCCCAGGCCCAGAGACGCAGAGCCTCTCTGCAGAGGCACTGCGACCCCACTCCTCCCTGTTTGTTTTCATACCACATCGCGGTGGTGTTGTCCGTCAGGACTTGAACCGACCACCCGCGAAGGGAAGGGAGAAAGGCCTTGAGTGCTAGACGTATCGCCCGCAACTCTAGAAGGTTGATGTAAAGCAACCTTTCCTCTGGAGACCAATGACCCTTGATCTCCAGATCCGCCAGATGAGCACCCCACCCTAGAGTGGATGCATCCGTTATCACCGTGGCAACCGATGGAGGTAGATGGAAAGGCTTTCCTTGAGACAGATTGCCTTCCATGCTCCACCAAAATACATCCATTGCAGCTTCTCTGGAGATCCTCACAGACTCCCTGAGATCTCCGTTGTGCTGATACCACTGCCTGCGGAGACACCACTGGAGTGCCCTCATGTGCCAGCGTGCATGGTTGACCAACAGAATGCAGGAAGGCATCAGACCGAGCAGGCGAAGGACCTTCAGGACTGGAACGACCGCTCCATTGTGAAATAAAGGAGTCATTCCCTGTATGTCGAGAATCCTTTGAGGTGGAGGGAATGCTCGACATACAGTTGTGTCCAGTACCGCACCTATGAACAGGTAGCGCTGGGAGGGCACCAGGTAAGATTTGGGTACATTTATTAAAAAAACCAACCTGTACAACAACTGAGTTGTGACTTGCAGATGATGGAGCACTGTCTCTGGAGATTCTGCTTTGATCAACCAATCGTCCAGATACGGGAATACAGGTTTCCCCGACCTTCTGAGATGTGCTGCCACCACAGCCATCACCTTGGTGAAAACTCGAGGTGCAGTAGTAAGACCAAACGGAAGGACCGCAAACTAGTAATGTTGCGATCCCACCGTGAAAAGGAGATACTTTCTGTGTGACTTCAGGATAGGAATATGGAAATAAGCATCCTGCAAGTCGATCGACACCATTCAGTCCTCTTCCAGCAGTGCCTGAAGAACCTGAGCAAGGGTGCGCATCTTGAACTTCTCCTTTTTCAGGTAAAGGTTCAATATCCTAAGATCCAAGATTGGACAAAGTCTGCCACCCTTCTTGGGAATCAGGAAATACCGGGAGTAGCATCCCTGACCCCTTTCCTGCTCCGGAACCACCTCTATCGCACCCTTTCGTAATAGTGACAGGACTTCCTCATGCAAGAGAAGTAGGTGGTCCTCTGAGCAAAATCCTTGGCAAGGAGGGTAATCTGGAGGAAATTCCCGAAAGGGAAGAGGATACCCATTCTCTACAAGATTGAGAACCCAAAGATCTGATGTAACCGATTCCCAATCCCATAGAAAATGGGTAAGCCGACCCCCTACAGGACCCGCATGATCCGGAATGGCGGATCTAGGGGTGCTTTGCTGATGGTGAACGGGGTTGGGAAGAGGAGGCGGAGGCTTGACGTCCTCGAGGACGAGCTCTTTGTTTGCCCCTGTAGGATTTTGCTGTTGCTGCTGCTGTTGAGTTTGACGGTAGGGACGAAAGGACAAACGTCCAAAACCTCTATACCTCTTAGTCGCAGAGCCTCTGGACTGCAGCCCCAAAAATCTGGCAGTAGCCCTACTGTCCTTAAATCTTTCCAAAGCTGCATCAGATTTTTTGCCAAATAGTCCAGCACCATCAAATGGCAAATCCAACAAGGCAACAGAAGTTCCCATATTGCGAGCAACTGAATCAGCAGTGTCAAAACCACTTTGAATCACTTGACATGCAGCCGCCTGTGTATCGGCAAACACCTCATTAAAATCCTTTCTGCTGTCCTCAGGAATTTTAGGAGCCAACTGCCATACAGAGTCCATCAGGGCATGTGTATAGCTCCCCAAGAGACATGTGGCATTGGTCGATTTTAGAGCCATACTTGCTGAAGAGAAAATCTTCTTCGCAGTCTGATCCTGTTTCTTGGACTCCTTATCCCCAGGCACTTGAGGGAAAGCACCAACAGTCTTCTTCGAACAGGCTGCCTGTATAACCAGACTTTCAGGCAAAGGATGCGAGGATAGAAACTCAGGATCACCAGGTGCTACCCTATACCTCCTTGCAACACCCTTAGCCACGGCAGGAGCTGTAAGAGGCCTGTTCCAAACCTCCAATATAGGCTCAGTCAAAGCCTCATTAAAAGGAAGCAATGGTTCCACAACTGAAGATGGGGAATGGAGGACCTCAGTCAAAAGATTAGACTTGTATTCAGCTGTAGGCAAAGTCAAATTTAAAAATTCTGCAGCTTTTTTGATGACCACATGGTATGGTGCAATGTCCTTTGAAGGGGCATCAGATACAGAGGACAGCTCTCATTCAGGGGAAAGCTCCAAACCAGTAGCATCCCTCAAATCATCAAAATAGTACTCCTGAAGCTCACCTTCTTCCACCTCAGCCTCAGCCTCTCTAAATCTTTGCTCCTCTATAAGGCACTGAGCTTCTCACCTCGATCTCTCCTTCAAGAGTTGCGCCGTCGGATCCGTGACCGACTCCGACGGAGCCGGTGCCGGCGTCAAGATCGGATCCGGAAGCCCAGGTCGCTGCTCACGAGGTCGAGTCGGAGCCGGCGACGATGGAATCAGCGTTGACGACCTCGGAGGCGCAGAGAAATGCCAAGGCGGAGCCGGCACCGGCATAAATGGCAAAAGGAGCTGGAGCATAGGAGTGGGGAACTACTAAATTATATGCCAATGGACCCATGGGAACCGAAGGTGCACCAGAGGGGTACAAAGCTCTCGAGTAGGCTCCATACATTGCGTTTAAAAATGAAGTAGGGTCTTGACCTGGAGCTGGGAAGGGTGGGTAAGGACCCACAGGATGCTCTCTCGGAGGTTCCAGATTCGCCTCCTCTTCCACAGGCGGATGGACTGGAGTCATAGAGCCCTCAGGTAATGGAGCCTCTTCTTCCTCTTGAGCCGGGGACGGCGTGGAGAGGGATCCGATGCCGGAGAACGCACTGGCGACTCCAAGGGCAAAGCCTCACCTTCTGGAACACCAGGTGAAGGAGACTGAGTCCTTACCGGAGTGATGTCGAGATCCATGCCTTCGCTTCTTATGCTTCTTCTTCGTTGACCTCGAAGCATGACCAGATGACTACCTCGAAGGCGACGCTGTGCGGGACCTCGACCTCGACCTCGACTTCGACCTTGCCCTACTCGAACGCGATCTCGAAGTCTTCTTCTCCTTTCTACCTTTCAACTTCGCCACCAGAAGTTTTGCTTGCCTCTCTCGAAGAGCCTTCGGGTTCATCTTCTTACACGAAGAACAGCCTTTGACATCATGGTCCGAACTCAGGCACCAGATACAATCCTCGCGCGGGTCCGTAATTGACATCATCTTGCCGCACTCCCCACATGGCTCGAACCCGGTCTTCTTAGACGACATCTTCAGCGAGAAACAAAGAAGCAAGAAGACCCCAAACAGAGAAAAACAGTAACAAAGTTACTAACAGCTACAGAGGTTCCCCGAAACCGTTTGCGCCGACGACGTGGAAAAAAGGGAACTGATGTCATCATGCCGGCGTAGTCCTCTTATGGAGTCGGTGACGTCAGCGGAGCCGCCTGCGATGTCGTGCGTTCCTGTAACGTCGTCCACGCCGGCGAGCTACAAAGAATTTTCCGAACGTTGCTGACGCAGGGGGATATTCAGAAGGTGAGGAATCCACTGGCAGTTGTATCCATCAGAAGCCGCCTTACTAATACCATTGACAACTTTGGTCAGCCTGCATTTGACCGCTACACACTCCAAGATGTCCACCACGGAGGGATGATACTTTTGCTACACAAGCACATGAGGGGTTTGCTCCTATTGGCTCCAGCCTACCTCTTCTCTTTCCTCTTCTCCTCATTTGACATTTCCCAATAGTGTTCACCCAGCATCCTAATCCATTGGGAATAGACCACTTGGCCGCCTCGTGTTACTTATTACATGAGGTGGCCTAGATTTCCAACATGAACACAGATACCAATATGCCTAGATTCCACCATGAGGGATCGATAGGAGTTATGTGCACCTGATTTGCTCTCCATCACTGTATATGCAAGAGTACTTAGGTTTACTATACTTTTCTCTTACCATTACCCTTGATTAACAAAACATTCAACTTTCTTAGTTTACTACTTAGAGGCCACCTTACAAAAACCATGGATGACTTCGGGATGCCCAGCTTTTAACCACTGCACACTCTGAGGTAGGCGCCACTGAGGCATGATACCTCTGTTACATCAGCACGTGCGAAGCTCACTCCTTTTGGCTCAAGCTCGCCCCTCCCCTCCTCTCCTCTCCTCATTGTCCACTAGGTCATCACTCCTTCCAGCTTCTGCCCACACCACACCTGAGGACAATCGCACCAATTGCCCGTACCTTCAATGACAGGTCTTCTCCTCTGCTCAGTCTCGAGCCAGGCGAGCAAAGGAGGGTAGGTCTCTTGTGCTCTCCGTGCAGAAACCATGTGAGTATGGTTGCTTCTCTTGAAAACTTTTTCTTTTTCTTTTAACACTAAGTCATTTGGGTCCCCTTGATTTACTGTTTCTTTTTACTGACCATCATAGCTCTTTCCACTGTCAGCAGCTGAGCACTACCCTCTGCTTTTGACCTATAGGGCATAATTAATTGATCCAAAGGGTAAGACCCGTCACTCACAATGGAGGACAACCAATCAGTTATGATATGCTGAGTAACACAAACACAGATTGGTTTATTTTGTCTGTTCCATGTATGTTCACTTGCTTATTCTGTTATATTATATGTAATTGTGTGTTTTTCACTTCTTTCACTTTGTGGTGACTGGTCAGCGCCAAAAATAGCATGTGCATGTCTACCTTTAGAGACACTATGATACAGTGAGTTAGAAAATCGATTCTGGTGACACATTGAACCAAACATACAAAACATTTGTTTACTGAGTGTTTTCTTTATTTTTTCATTTATTTTCTAGGTTAGATGATCAATTCTAAACATTTTGAACCAGGTATTTTCTTCTACAGGAATACCTTAGCAGCATATCATGTCTTAGGTGTGGGGTTGGACTATCCCTCATATTTTTGGTCCTGACGAATCATTGTGGAACCTTTTTAGGCCATCGAAACCTGACCACACTCACAGATTTAGTCTACTTGGGTACATCACGCCCCTGTTTTAGCCCCACCAAATTATATTTTTTCAATCCTACCAAGGGAACCATCGCATTACAGTTCAGTTTGGTATCTCTTAGATAGTTTTAGTATCCCTTTACTTCACTGTACACATTTACTCCACCCCTCACCTTCAAAATGCCCTTACACAAGCACTTCTCATTAGACAGCAAAAATAAAAAGATTTCCCCTAAAGTGACCCTTCGTGGGGCCCGTAGGGCATTATAGCGCTGGACCTATGAGAAGCAAGCCCACTATGAAGCATTACATCCTCAGTGATGTGTGAGGGCACCAAGAAATAATCCTTAAGACTCCCGCTTCTTTGCCCGCCTTCCTTTCTTCTTTGCTTTTTTGATAGGAACAATATCTCCACTGCTTTTTGCATGAATATAGCCTCACATCCCCTGAATGGGGATTGGCTCTAACATGAAGACTACCTATTGGCTAAAGGAGATCCATTAGGGAAATGAGTATAGCCCTGAAATGTTGTGGCTTTTATTGATTCAAGTGGAGAGGATTACCTCAGGGAGTTCATCTCCATCTGCTTCTTAGTAGGTCAGTCCTTCCAGGGAGTGGGAGAACCACACCTGATTTTCCCAAAAGGCTAAGCCCAATGCTGTGTACCCATATTATAAAAATTACCTATACTAATGGGATACACAGTTCTACCCTTCTCCGACTTTGTGTTAAATTGACTTCCCCAATGGTTCAACACTGACCCTTGAGAGCACTAACCTCCTCATTCACATGATGGGCAAAACTGTCAATCTGTTCGGTGAGTTCTTCCATGAAAGAGACATGCCATTCTCTGTATGGGGCTTGTTTTAGGATAGTCCCCAGGAACTGCAAGGAAAACAGTGAGAGACTTTAATGCAGTAATAGAAACGTAAATGCAGTATCCACGGGTGACGTCTGAAGTGATTTTGAGAAGATAAGGGTATACAAACTTCAGCTAACAACCTCTGTAATGACGAAATTATATTTGGACAGAGAACCAGAGAACACATATAGCAATGCTTAAATAGTGTGGTGTGATATCAGTGCTCAGAAGAAACAGGAGGCCTTGACAGTGGCCGTGATTTACACAGAAACACATGCAACAAAACCATGCTGCCCACAAATTATTGTGAAAAGAGCAACAGTGCAGCCATCCAGACAGAAAACACATTGGGACTATGCAACAATATCACATACTTAGAAGCAGAATGCAAAAACATTTTGGGTATCCAGCAAGGGGGCAGACTGTAAATTTCGTGTTAACAAGGGTGAAGACTGACCACAAGGAACATACAATTGCATCTCAGGAGCACAATAGAAGCTCAGTGGAGTGTGATGGCCTGGCAAAACATACAGTGACAGAGTGACAATTCAAATGAAGATAGGGAGCATGGATCATGTGCCAGTCCGATTGCAGAATATGAATTTACTGATAATGTGGAATGCAGTGGGAAGAGTGATAGTGTGACAGTCCAGGGAAAGAAGAACGTTGTGCTATTGTGACTATCCTGGAGGATAAAAAAGAGTCGGAGGAAACAATTACCAGTAAGGGGCTACAATTGTAGCCCTGTGCAACAACAGTCAGATTTATGAGTAATGCAATGATCACTGTAGAGCCTGTAATTTACCTGGGTAAAACATGCAGATAAACTCTGATACATGTAGGACTAGGTGTCGTAAGCATGCAATTTCCAGTTTTATGAATGTCAACTTGGGCCCATAAGGTTTTTAATGCTTCTGGTAAATATTGCATATTAGGGAAATGTTATGTACCGAGTACAGCTGCTCCCCCTCTGTGCCCAATCATAATCAACATCATAGTAACGATCATAATCCATAGAAATAATAGGGATATGGTGAGAATATTGCAACCTCATTATGGGGTGAATTTAATATCTGCATATATTCACGCTGAATGAGTGGCTTTGGAAAACAAAGAGACAAGCGTCATGTGTGACATTCATTAGCAATTCATCCTTACTGAAACAAGCGTGCATTTCCACTTTGCCAAGTCAAAGTTTCTTTCCGTGGAAGCTGAAATAGTAGTTGGTAAAACAGAAATATATGTAAGTAAAAGTGAATAGCAAGCAACATTTCAAAGGCAATGTGCTTACATACCAAGCACTAGCAGAAGTAGATTCACACAATTCAAAGTGTGCAAAATGTGTTTGTTGGCTCAGCCTGTCCTGGGAATTGAGTTCAAGGTCATTAGTTGTTCATGTGCCCTTGATGTCACTCTTAGCTCCTTATATCTGGTTGTAATTTTAGGTTTATATATTCTGGTTTCCTTTCTTATATAACAGAAAGGTCACCACACCACTTGTTTGCAGAAAAACAGTTCATTACAGAGCTACTGCCAATAAGCATTTCAGCCGTCAGATGAAGCCTTGATCACATAGGGGATCGCCGTTGTGGTTCAGAGTAAAAAAGAGCATATGCGCTCTAAAATTACATACACATAGAAAAATATTCCTTTATTATATCAAAGACCAAAATATTTTATAACACTTCTTAATTTGCTATAATACCCAAATGTACCCCAATATAGTCCTAGGTAGTCGCACAAGCTTTTACCGACATTTGTCCTACCTTGCTCTACATAACAGTTCTGGCCCTGACCTTTTACCTAGTTAGGTGCTGCATAAATTTTGTGTAGTTTTTTAAAAAAACTGGCCTAATTTATTATGCATGAGGATTCTTAGTATCACAGCAGGATTACAATCTTGTGCATAATAACTCTGTATAAGGGTCACCACTATCGTCATCCTTGGCTGACATGCCCACAGTACCATGGCACATCTAGGTAGAACCCCTGATGGTACCTTTCAGGTATATAAGTAGAACATCTTTGCTGGGCAAGCCGGAGGAGAAAAAGATTCTATGCTGACATGCTGACACGAGACGCTGAAGTCCCTGCATGCAGACACTCCAGTTAGCAGTCGTCTGACATTACTTGTGGGTTGTCCACTCGAGACCAAGATGGGGTCCTTTGCTTTCTCACATCAGGTATTGGGGTTTGCTCTTTCCTAGGAGTTCTTGGCTATACACCAACATACATGCTAGGTACACTTAGGTACATCTAGTTAGGGTATGCATCGTAGGAGTACGCACTATTAACTTCATGTATTTATGTGTCTGCATATATTCACTATTTTAGCACCATGGTAGATTTCTACTTTTTATTTACTCTATTGGTGCTTGTAATCGTCTATATCTGTTTCTGTCTCGTGGTTGTTGCAGCACATGTATTTTATGCTAGAATGACTCTGGTTCAATAAATACTTATTGAAAACGCCCCCACCATTTAGTCTGTGTATCTCTCTGAGATAAAGTGAGCACAAGTGACCAAGAAAAAAGTATTGTACTGTTTCCATGATCCCTGAGGGTCAGGGTTCTCATGTTCGATAGTTGCCAGAAACTATTCTCTCCTTGGTAAGGTTGTGGGGCTTTTAGTGGCACTGTGAGCTAGCTGGTCTACATACTAACATATCCTTTGGGGGTGTCTGGAATCAGTCTGGACACCAATCCCTTAGTTTATGTTGTC
This sequence comes from Lissotriton helveticus, assembly GCF_964261635.1. NCBI lineage: Eukaryota > Metazoa > Chordata > Amphibia > Caudata > Salamandridae > Lissotriton > Lissotriton helveticus. The sequence goes on from NC_136073.1 coordinate 606,609,551, forward strand.
TAAAACATAGAGATCCTTTATAGATTTGTAGGAACTACCCGACTAATTCACATAAGTGACATTATAATTTGCAATTAATTCTACCTTAAAAACACAATAAAACACTTCTGCATGATATCTGCTACACAGGCTGAAATACAAATCTTGTTTTTCAGAAAACAAATGTGTCTAACCTTACAGAAATATGTATCAATCAATTTATTAACAACATAATATCACCAACTTTTCTAAATGTTCCTCCATGTGAACTTCTCACATAGTAGGATTCAATTAGGCAACATTTTAAACATTACTTTTAACTGCAACATATGGTTTAACCAGAGTTCTAACATTTTCTTTCATATTAATTGCTGTGAAATACCCTTGTTCATCCTTAGTCATCACACAAACAATGTTATGCCCGTGTAGACTAATCTAACCTACCATATACCCTGACTAATACCTACTTCTAATACAAACGCAGAGAGAGCGTTTGGTGTTTATAAATGTGTGTGGAAAATCTCTTCTATATTGAGGCCAACAGGGATATTTGTTTCAAGTTTAGTCATTAGAAGAGTTGGTGCTACTGAGTTGTTACAATAAGTCACAATTGAAATAAAAGAAAAGGTGCCAAAACAGGTAGTGCTCTAAAATAATGTTGACCTTGGATATACTGAAGAAATATTTTTTTCTATGTTTATGGAATTTTTTGGCACATATGTACTTTAAAAAACTGAATCAAGATGCCGCATTCTTATGTGATCAAGGCTGAGTCTGACAGATGAAGCGCTTCATGGCAGAAGCTTTGCATTAAACTGATTTTTTCGGCAAACCAATGTGTCAACTGCCTTTCTGTTATACGCGGAAGTAACCCAGAACTTGCAAGAAGATACCTGACTCCGTTTCTGTTATTGCCTCATTCGGTTTGGAGTACGGCATCGGCCAGCTACAAAGAAAGACTGTGACTATTTCTTTTTTTGCTTACTTATACAAGCCTTCAGCCAGACCTCCTCATCTGCAGGTCTAACGTGTCCTATCATTCACATTCTCTTCTGTCCTCCACAGCATACATCATGGGCCAATTCTGACTTTGGCTAACTTTACTGTGAACAATGGCGTTCTGCTTTTTCACAAGGAGCACATCCACACACAAATTATTTTCATTTAGTTCCAGGGACAACAATAAGAATGTGACCTTTTGAGACCAAAACAGTATTTTTTACCGTGGTATGTACCTGGCATCACCTCCCACAATGCAAGTTTATAAAAATTGTGAAAAAAACATGAGTGGACAAGGTCTAAAAGCTAGCAGCCAACACCAGACTTAATGGCTTTGTCATTGGTCAATGGTTGTTTGAAATGCCATTAATACTTGTTAAATTGTGTACTCACTGGTTAATGCTTTGGAGTCTCACCTTCTAAATATGTTATCAGCGGGGGGATCTTCCTTCTGAGGAGTTTTGCTAGAAATGGGTAATTTGCAGGAATCAGGCGCTTGAGAAGAGCCAAGACTGAAGTTCCCCTTTCGACATCCCAGCGAGGATATGAAGAAATTACCTGAAAACCCACAACAAAGAATTCAGAAAGTGATTCTTTCATGAGTTCCTATTCTCTAGCCTTTGAAACTTCTGGAAATGCTACCTTGGTCTCTATGCAGTACTTAGTACCAACCACATTTTGGCTGTTTCTGTACAATGTAAGTAGCGTGTGGTACTGATAACCAATTTACTGGAAATAAAACCATAAAATTCAAAAGGATAAAAGCTGAGTTGAATTTAAGATCTCTATTAGTAGGTTGCATAGAAATGGCAGCAAACAACTTGGGAAGAGGGATCTGGTGGAATATGATGGGGGTAGAATGTGATACTCACCAGCAATCTTATGAAGAGTCTGTGTATCGGAATTTCTTTAGCTGTTTAGGTACAAAAGAACGAAGACATGTCATACTCAATCCATAAATTACTGAGCAATACTTGCCAAAGGAAGACATATGGCTGACACACACACTTAAGACACCCAGTAGTACCTGTAAACAAGATGATGGGTGGCATTTCAATGAGCCTCTAGCGGTCATGAGGATTCTTTGAAATTCCTGCAAATACTGGCAAAGGCACCCTTACCACTAAGGAGTGCCCAGGGGTGTACAGTACCTTGACAGCCTATGCTGCAATTCTCTTCCTCCCTCCCTTAGTGGTTGCTGTCAAGGAATGAAAGCTGGAGGAGGAGCTACCTAAGCTGCCATGCACAGATTCCTGCTACAGCTTTCATTGAGGGATAGAAGACTCCAGTGGGATAAGAGAGGATGCGTCATGAGCCGTGGACGTGCTTTACATCCTGAAGGACCATGGAAAAATGGGAGCCATTTTCTGACAGCGGATACCCCAGAAGAAAAGAGGACTCCAGAACATGTTCTTGCATATCTATTTTCTAATAAGGTTAACGACCTGGGGCAAGCAAGAACGAGCACATATTTTGCCTGTCCGATTCTGCTCAGGACTCCTAACATGAGTGACAAATAAATAGACTATGATACCATCTGACCAGGTCACTTGCACTTTATCAACACATCCACTGGAAAGTTGAGTGGGGAGAGCTAATTGGTTCCCTGGAATTACAGCAAATACAGGTATTCACCACCAGATGCGAATCTCCTTCGTAACCTTGGAGTCAGTCAAAATATTTATTTTCACTTACCATCATTGAGCATGCATCCCTGCTTACAAGTGAGGGCCAATAACTAGCATTTTAGTATGGAGTTGAAGTCCAAAATGTTGAACCAGAAACATTGCAGAGACAAATATCATAACTAAAAGTAACTCCATGGAGAAATAAAATACATCCCTGTTGCGGTCGGCAAAAGTAACAACACATAAATAGGTACCATGCCCAGCAGGGCATGATCAACATACTAGACTGAAGTAACATCATGCAGAGCAAGAATACTCCAAGGATTGAAGAGGAGCATTAGAGCCCTGAGTAGCCTCATGGTGTGTGGAAACCTGGGACAGTTAGTACATTGCATTAACCAGACTAAGAGCTGAAACAAACAGGAAAGCCACTTTATGTCTGCCAAACTACAAAAAGTATATAGGGACTATTTACAAGCCCCTTGTGCCACCTGTGCATCACTTTTTGAGACACACCAGCAGTGCAACCTGCTGCTCCATATTTACAAGGACAGGTAAAGCCACCCTGTGTGGCTTTTATTGCCCTTGTAAATATGGCCCTTTTACACTCAACACTTTGTGTGGAACAGTTGTGCCATGGGTTTTGCTGTGAGATTTCCTGCGCAACGCCCAAGGCTTCTGCCGCATTTCCAGATTTACAAGAAATAGTACACCTGGAAATGTGTCAGAATGCTACACCTCCCCAGGGGGAGGTATAGGGAGGTGCAACAAGAACAAATATTTTTATTTCGCCTCGTTGTTTACCTCTTTCTACGCGTACTGCATACTGCAGCACATTTAGGAAGAGGAAATTACCTATTGTGATTGTTTTTGTGCACAAAGGTATGCCTAACTGCATAAAAACAAAGATATGCCTTACTTCACAAAAACAACCATCCCTGTGATGCAGCCACCCTTGCACCATGGTACAAGGGTGCCTTCATAGGTGCATGGCAGCTAATTAGGCACCAGCACTGGGAGAGCAAAGGGATCCATTATATCCTTGTAGATATGAAGCATCCCAGTGCTTCGGAATTAACGCAGCGTGGCACAGCCAAATGGCTTGAGGCACAGCAATTAGTTAATTCCTTATGAATAAGGCTCACAGCGAGCAGCAACATCAGCACAGACACATATATCTCTAAAAGGAGAGCAATAAATGTTATTTGAAATATTGACACCCACGTTCTATAGTAACTCAACCATCACATCCTGAGCTAATGGACTGGTTCTTAAACTCATGCCTGATCATGACAAAGTAAGAGGGGATCTGGGGAGTGGAGGAGGAAGCATTAACCACCTTCAATGGTAGATCCCACTGTGTCAATGAGTAGGATGCTTAAGACTCACCACATTCATGAAAGTTGATGCTTGCTTTCTTATCTACAACAAGTAGCATCTGGCACAGTGCTGGCACAGATGAAGTATAGTCATCTTCCAGCATGTAGCTCAAAATCTCTTTCCAAAATCCCTGCAAGAAAGAGCAGCGAATGTGTTATTAGTATCATTAGCATTTAATAAGGCTGCATTCCCACAGATAAACAGTCCTAGCCAGTGGGAGGGTTTCTGGTGGGTCTTCTGGCGATGGGGCTATATTTGAATTATTCCCTTCCTGATACCATTCCTTGCTGATGGGGTCCAAGACAGATTGCTGGTATTACACTGATGTAGCACCAACCCTGTTCAATGCTACAATCCGTGATTCTATATCCGAGCAATTATTTGCAGAGAATGAGTGCAACATTTATTCTCCAAAAACCCTGTGAGTGAGCTGCTTTGTAAATTATCTCATTATCTGCTGTTATCCTCATGACAATCACAAAAGAGAACTATCTTTATAAATGTGCCAGAGTGTGTAAAGCTATGGCTGGGAATGAATGACCCTGTTGATATGAAATATTGGTTCTTGATTTATAATCGGGCAAGTAGCCTTTAGGAGATGCAGATTGAGTAGCTATGTTTTGCAATGTGACTGATGTGCCATTCAATCTCGTTTCAAAGTGGCTATTTAGAATAATTTGGAAAACCTCCTGCCTCATTAAAAAAAATGAGGTAGGATTCGACAATCTTCTATGAATGCTGGAAATGCTGGGAATGAGGACTGCATGGGACAGCAGACCTCTATCCCTGCAGCAGAGGAAACAGACTTTACATCGCGTCTCAAATCACGCTGTGCCTTAACAACTTGATCCAAACCACTAATAATGATAATAATAATGAGATTTATAATGCACATAGCTGCGTCAGATGCGTGTCCCAGCACTGGGGTATCAGTCCTATTATACAGAGTAAGAATATGAATTCCCCTAATCTAAGTTAGCATGAAAAAAAATGTTTTTAAATTCTTGCGATATCGTATTTCAGATTTTCTTGCCTAAGCCAAAGTGGTAGGGAGTTCCACATCTTGCCTGCCAGTAGTTGAAGAAATGGCCTCCAATGTGAGCACTTTTGATTCTGGGGATAGATGCAAGAGAGGCATCAGCTGATCTCAGATTTCTTTTAGGAAGATAAGGTGTGATCAGAGGTGAAGATATTTCGGGCCTTTATGATTGAGAATCTTGCGACAATAGCACATGGCTTTGAAATATACCCAATGCCTTAACGGAAGCCAGAGCACCATTGGTAGAGCTGGGGCTGATGGTGAGTGTCTAGGCAGATGAAATAGCAGCCAAGCTGCTATATTCTGCACCCACTGTCGTCTTCTTCATCATGTCTGTGACACTCCGAGGTACAGAACAATGCAGTAATACAGTCTCAACATGATTAAAGACTTGACCACTGTCTTTCAGGCAGCTTCTGGCAGGAAGACAAAATGTTTTTAAGGTATTTAAGATCCCAACACATTGCCCTGCAAGACTCGTAATTGCTGTACGTGCCCTAATGTGTCTTTTCAATGCATTCCTTTATCAAGCAAGCCAATACAACCACTTCCCAGAAGGAAAGCGTTGTTGGACTAATGTTGTACTTTAAGTCCAACTCTTTCCCTACAGTTGCTCAGACTGGAGTTGGAATAGTAAATACTATTCCAAATTCCAGTGCTTTCCCGAAGGCAAATCATGGTAACGACTTGGGTGGAAAAGGAATGCATTTTAAACATGCATTCATGGTTCAGATTACTATGTGCATATTTCCCACATACAAACCTGCAGCAGAGAGAGCTTTAATAAAACATGCTATTATGTGAGTTAGAGGATAGAGGATAATGAAGATAACCTGGGAATTGAGGAGTCTTTGGACATTCTGCAATTTATATTTTGTACACTTCTGGTTTATTGACCCACCTTATTTCACATCCTTCTCACTTACCTCGTCAGTATTTTTATGGCGTAATGCAATTTTCTTGAGGAGCTGAGAGATTTGGATGTGGATGGTCTCTTCTTCAACACCAGATTCAGGATCCATGTGACTAGTGCCCTGTGAAAATGTGGAAAAGCAAGAGAAGTAAAGTAACATATATTTTCACATCATTTTCACTGTGTTTTATCTCCTCATGGAGGTTCAAGAGATTTGAGAGTGAAAACATCACAATTTTCAAATCAAGGTTGTAAGCACAGCGAGAACCTCTTGGCTTAAATTCAAATGTGAAATTAAAACCACTAGCCAAAAACATGTAAATAAAAATGTATAAATGAGGTTATGCACCCATGCTCCGCTCTACAGAGAATAAACGTATATGGTCATTTGGCGGAGAAGTGTATAGCATTCATATACAGTCAAAATTCCGGTGGACTCACTTATAATATGTAAGGTTCTGATGCACTGGGCACTACATCTGATACATTGCACCTCTGGCACCACAAGGTAGTCTCTCTTGCTCACTACAAAGATTGTGATGCCCCATGAGCCCTCCCCTTGCTGCTTGATGGGGAAGTATGTGCTACATTATGGTACTTCTTACACTCAATAAGACAAAACCAGGAACTGCATTTTTAGGAGGCAGTGTTGATATGAAATACTGATTTGAAGTATGTTTGTGCTACTTTGTGTAGGATTTGGTAGTTTGCCCTGTTAGGCATTTCAACGATAAAGCGGGGTATGTAACAGAAAGGAGCCCACTAGATAATGTGTTATCAGTGAAAAACACAGCTTATCAGTGCATTCGCTGAATGCCCATGTGCCTTGTTGCCCAATCACCCAAGAAATGTCCCAGTTAGCCCCGGCAAAGTCTAAAGGCCAGTTGTCTCACATAGGCTGGATTGTGTGGTAGGCCTATGTACTGCATGGGAGCACTGCTGTTGAGACGTGTATGGAGCGAGTCCCATTCTCACAGTGTCTGAGCATCTTATTTCTTTGCACTCATGCCAGTCAACATGTGCATCTGGTTACTAAGATGGGATCTAGGTATTCAAGCACCATTGTTACAATGCGATGCAACATAAGGACAGGCGTCTGGCCTGTGGTAAAAAAAACTATGGACAGTGTCTGGCTCATCTATTAGTTGAGCTTAATGGGAACCCAAGAGTAAGACTAAGCATGGACTGCAGACACTATGGATTATGGTCAGGCCCCAAGGAGATGGATACCAGACGTCATCAGTGGTGCCCAATCCTCACACATATTACTGAGCATGGACTTGAGTTGTGCATCTTGGTACAACTACTCTGTAACATGGATGCATTGGCCAAGCATGAGGAAGTCCTACCTGGTTCACAGTGATCAAAAAAGTCATGGCACCTCTGCTGTTATGGAGGAATTGGTGAGACCATAAACCACTGTGGCCTACTCTCCCAGAGACACTGACAAAGCCAGGAATACTGCAGTTTTCAGACACCATGCCACCTGCCATTGCCCATGCTGCCACATATCACCTGCAGCCCCACAAGCAAGAGAAAGAGAATAACTGAAGGATATTATCAGACCACTTTCTGAAACTCGTTGTTCACAACAGTGGATGATTTTGCACAACATAAGAGCAGGATAAAAGTTATAAAATTGCCAGAAGTGCCACAGTCTGAATCAAACCAGCTACAATAGTTAAACTTCGGGACAACGACTCCACTTGCATTTGACATCACTAACTCAGACCCCACAATAGTAAGGGTACACTAGGTTAAACTTTTCACAATAATGGAAAAACCATAGATTGGGTGTACTGGAAGAATGACTCTTGAAGTGAAAGCTATAAGTAAATTCACTTGAGTGGTTTGGTTCACATCATAGGCACCCTGGAATAACAAGACATGAAGAAAAGGCATGTACAGTGTTGGCACTGATGGGCAGCTGCTGAATTTCAGGTGTAAATGTAAGCAGACAAATGGATAAGGGACACCTATAAAAGTAACGGAGGGAGAAAGACGCACTGGAGTGCAAGTAGGGAACATCAAGCTCAAATGAAGAACATAGAATGTCAAGGTGAGACTATGGGAACTAACGAGAGGGACATGAGGTCTATATTCCACCACCAGGGGCAAATATGTGACACTGCCGATGTATATTATATGGCAAAGTAACTACATTGGGGCACAAGGGGGCTAAAAGGTCCACTTATTTCTTGTGTGCTGACTACTGTTGCTGTTCCCTAACACATTCAACTACCCAAATATGTACATCTGCCACTTACCTGCTCTTTGATAAGGAGGCTGGTTTTTTTAAGCACATAATCCATCACAGCTCTTCCATTCACATCATAAAAACCTTTGGCTGTTAAACTGGACATTAAACTTAAAGTGGCAAGAATAACCTGTAATTGAGAAAAAAGGTAAGCATGGTTAGTGAGAAACCCTTTTGGTGTATGAATAGGAGAAAATCACACATTCTAGTGAGAAAGTAGCAAGGGAGTGTGAGAAAAACATGCATTCTCTCCTTCCTTTTGTCCACAGAATAGACAGATATACATTGTTATGTGTGGAAAGCCAGTACCTGGATACAACCTTTTAAAGTATGTTGCAAAAAGGGCTATTATGACACTCTGAGAATGAAACTAGAGTCAATTTAATTAAAGTGTTTTTACAGAGTGTCTGACTGAAGTGTGATTGAGGGAATATTCAAATATTCCAGGTGGGCTACACCTTCTATAGGTGCCTGAGATCTGATAAAAGATTAAAAAAACATTGCAAAATATGCCTAGGTAGGTTACATCCAACAAAAAAGCTCTCAGGACCTGATATTGATTACACAAATGCAAATGAGAATTCAATAGGCTGTGGATCCCACTGCTGAGGGAATTAAAAAAAAAACTAGAGTCATCTGTGGGAAGAATGATGGCCGCTGTCTAACTCCACCTGTAAGATTGAGCAGACATCACAACATGGACAGCAGATAGCATATGGGTTGCAGTACTTAGAGTTCATTGTCCCACACCTTGTTGTTTGGTTGATCCATATCACTTTCAAGAAGTCGTTTTGGCTCAAGACCGTAAATAGTCACAGTCTCCTGTATCCAGCTATAGTAGTTAAAATTCACATCCCTAACATGGTTCTGCACGCGGTATATTTGCACAATCTGGCCACAATGGCTTCAACTGCCAAAGGATACATCCATGCTTGATTTCTGTGATTCTAACATTCCTAGCAGAGTCCTGTCTCTGATGTTCCTGGTTTAATCTGAAAAATATCTAAGGATAACTTGGTTTATATCGTGCCCTGAGGTTAAAAATGACAAACCCAATACACCTCTCAAAGAGAATCCATTAGAGACAAAGTTATGGCAATACAGCCTTTTGTTCGTTATCAAAAGAAAACAGCTTTGTTGATTTTCCTTTGTGCCTATGTCCTGTGCTTGCTAACATGGTGATTCTGATACGGAGTTACTTGCTTTCTCCATGGCACTGAAGTCAGGCACATTGTGGACATACATGGCATCAAGAAAGTCACATATATTCCAATTTCTACATAAAATACATCTTTTATAACACAATCAGACTTTTCAAACGTGCACATTGAATATTATCCTGTATTATCGATCCACGTTTGGTGAGATTTCGCTGAGACATAGCCCAAATATTATTGGTAGAGACATTTGAAATACCCTACACCACGGTTGTTAAAGATTTGAGGAGATATTAATATTCTGAACTTCAAAACCCCTTATTTGATCATCAACATTCTCCTCCTCAGTGAGGGGTATTACAGATCAACTCAATGTGAAATACAGACTAAATATGTTAACAGCATACACAAACTTTCTTTTAACACACACTTATTAAACAATTAGGGATCAGCAACCTCTGGGATTGGGTCTGAAAATAATGCATTGACACACACTAGGGCAGGAAAACTGGGATATGTCCACTTGGACAGGGAGACAATGGAACACAAGACACACTGAACTGACAGAAATGGCTGGAGGTTGCATGACCCAACACCTCCACTGAAGACTTGCCTTGGAGAAAGTCAACAGATTGTGGTGTGCAAACCACAGCTCTGAGTCCATGTAAGTAGGACTACTGCACTATGCAAAAACTGCATAACTGAGATTGAGTTGCTAATTATGAAAGTGCTTTAACACACGTATAATAGCTTGATGGTACCTTGCGATTGTCATCCTCAAGTACGTGACGGACAGCATCCAGATAAAAGGCTCCTTCTGAATCTATTAAATAAAGCCATACACCAAATGTTCATAACACATATATATTGACTTTGTCTAGTAAGATCAAGATTAATACATAAGTAGTAAAGTTTCCACTATCAACTGTGATTACCACCCTGAGGGTCTTATCTTTCAGTTTTGGTTTGTGAGTCTCTTACTGTGAGCCACATGGGGCTATCAATGCCTTCCTGTTTTGCCGTGCATGTCTGTGTCATCATGTACCACTGAGCGTGTCTGTGTCGACCTGCTCCATATTTTATTTCCCTTTTTGTTCCTGTCCAGTGTCAGGATCGGTTTTCACAGTGTCCCTGTCCCATTAATGGCTCACAATGGGAACAATTAACCGAAAAGAAAACAATGGCACTCCTTTATTTCTTCACCATGATTCACATAATTGAAGTTGATGTAAGCAAGGCTTTATTCATAAATTGCAGTGCTCTACCAGGAAAAGTTGGCAGTTAATGTAGCTGAAGAATATAAAATTGAAGTATTTTGCTTATAGCTGCACCATGTTGGACAAGTAAGGGAGTAAGTTGGGAATACAACTTAGGGCTCCGGATTCTATGACAAGCATTATATCCCTTTAACTATTTTCCCTGCCTAAATTACACACTGCCACCCACCCACTGACAGTCTTACCAGTTTCCGAAAGGAGCTTGCAGAGCAGCTGTAATGTTGTGGCACGGGACTCTGCACCTATCTGCATCAAGCTACTTTCAAAATATGTATGGACCTCACTAGAGTGAGAATGGGCTGAAAGAGTAAAGTGAAAAGAAAAAATAGACATAATTGAAAAATTACACAACATAAAATTATGCAAGAAGGAACTCAACGCTGGGGAGCAGCCCATCAAGGCCATTCTTCAACGCATGTCCAGGAGGTATGTTATCAATGGTCTGCAACATTTAATGATGATCTTACGAGCACATGGTACTCATGTGACTACTATAGCTGTATATAGTAAACTGGGCACCATATTCCAGTAGCACGCCAACCAATGTACTGGGGGGGAGATAAATACTGAAGCAATAGTAGCTTTTAAGACGATCAAGTTACGTGCAGGGCAGTGTACAGAAATTAATGTTACAGAGGACCTGATCCCTAGTAAAGGCCAATATATACTTGCATTATCACAAATATATACATACATACATTTTTGACCAACTCACCCAGTGACAAGATAATAGCCGTGGACAACTTGAGTGGCTCTTCTGTTTCATCGGAAACCCCACTTGAGGGTGTGCAGATCTGCCAATAACAAAGCCATAATAAATAATAATAGAAGCTAGGCTATCTGAAAGCCAATCCCATACATCCAGACAGCAAATAACTTCCAGTGGGGGAATGGCAGCATAGGAGTTTGTCAGGACTTGTGGGACCATGATCCATACCACGCTACAGAAAAATTAATTGTGTGGAATACAGCATATTCAGGGTGCCCGATATTGGTGGAAGTGCAAATTCTCAGTTACCACTCTAAGATGGATGCCTTAGTTTCCTATGGTTTTTGGATAGTTTGTAGACTCAGAAGTCTGGCGAGATTGCCGAAGGTAGTGGTACTTAATGCTTTTAACAAAGCTGGCACTAGTGGCGGCTATTCAACGTAATCAAGACGAAGGCTGTTGTTACACTTCATCTTGGTTTATCTCTGGGGACGGTAAAGCTGTTCCCCTTTTGCGTCCTACGGTGTCTGGCCAGCATAGTGGGTTGCATGCTTTTCAGAGCAGGCCTTTTTTGCTTCACTTTTTGCCCATTTTACGTCCCAGGTCTCTAATCAGCAGAGTGGGGAGCGAGTGTTTCTGTCGGTGGCTTCATTAGGGCCTTTTTCTGTTCTCACCGCCACTTGCTGTTTCTGCTGTACCAATTCATTTTTTTTCTTTACCGGCATTCAGTTCTCATACTTTGGTCCTCATCAGAGATGCTTGTTTCCCATTCATTCCAGATTCCACGTGCCAGCATTGCTATTTGGAATTTCATGCTTGTGGCCGTCAAGTTGTGCACCTGTTTTCAGAGGGCCTTCTTATTTGTGGACTGGAGTCTTGAATGCTTCAAGTTTGGATTGTAAGGATATTCCAGAAATGTTGTGTATTTGGATTATTTGAACTAAATTGTGGGGTAGTTTCTGCACATATTGACTTTAGGAACCTTAGCGGGAAAATACTGATTTTCCTTTGATTCATGGCATTAATCAAATGTATATGATATAGACATATTATTATTAAATATATAGATTTAATATTGGGTGTACTGTTGTTGGGAAACTCATGAAGAGTCCAGTATATGTTATATGGTAAAGTCTAACTGGACAATTGAACCTCCGAGATAAGCTTTGTTAGTATTATGTCTCTGTTGTAAACCATTGTTATTGGGTACAGCTTTTTTCTTTCAGGTCTCCATCCTTGGTGTTCCCCCTGGGTCCCATCCCTTCCCTTTCCCTGTCACTCTGTTCCTCTGTTACCTATTATCAGAGCCAGAGCTGCCGAGAGGCAGACTTATGGGTGGTTCTTGCAGAGGAACTCTCAACACTGACAGATGTATATCCATTGTCTTCTTTCTTTGCATCCTAGAAGCAAATTGGTTCATATAGGATTTTTATGGATTATAATTTAATATTTTATGCAGGAGAGTTCCCAAATGTTGCCCTTTAAAAACACTCCTACTATAAATTGGATTAAGGTAGAAACTTTATTTGTTACAATATGTTACACAGGAAATATCTGTCGCCTCCCACTGAAATACTTTGTTTGTCCTCATGTATATACTTACCAGGTGATGCAAGACGGCAAGCACGGTTGGCACAGTTCCATTCAGCGCTCTGCAACTCTTAGTAACAGCTGCCTTGATGCATAACTCAAGGGTCTGCAAGGAGATAAGAAAATTGAGATGAGGCCAAAGGGCAGTTTGTGCAAATGATGATGGTCAGTGGTGAATTACAAACTTCAAAGTGTAAATTCTGTCTGAATGCAAGAGTGGGTTGGTGTGCGAATGAGCTCTCTTGTGTACTAATTCTAAATACATATGACCACAAGTAGATTTTGACAGATGACCGTGCTTATGTCTAATTTTTTCTTTCCTGGTTGTTCTGTTTTCTTGACTCACAGTGCCTTAAGATCTCTCAGATCCACGTAGTGATTTCGGTAGAGGTTATCTGTTGGAGTCAGATGTTGGATTTTAGTCCATCAAGGAACTAGAAGAGAACATGTTCAGCATTTAAGAGGGGCATGACCTAACACATGTAGCCTAGACTCACTTGCCATCGTAGGCCCTGTATTCTTAGCCACTGTTGAGGATGGCCCTTGCCATGGTTGTCCTCGTTCTCTTGGTGGTTCTAGTTCTCTTGGTTGTCTGCTACTCCTTCTTCTTATGGCACTGTCTAGATCCTCTTGGCCATCTTAGTCCCTTCCTTCATGGCCTTGGTCTTCCTGCTCCTGGTCTTCCTGCTGGTCTTGGTCTTAATGGTACCCATCAGTTTTGTTGATCTCTCTTTCCTTTTCAAATCATCATTCTGCATTTGCTTTTCCTGTCCCTAGTTCTCCTGATGCGTGTCCCGTTGTGATTCCCTTGATAGTTGTATCCTCTTGGTGGACTTGGTAATCCTAGTGTTCCTGATCTTCCTGGTTGCCCTGGTCCCTCTACTCCTCTTGGTCATTCTCCTCTTCCTGGTCTTCCACCTATAGGTTTTCCTCTTCATGCTCCTGGTTTAAAAGGTCTTCCTTTTCATAGTTCTCCTAATCTTCATATTGATTTTCATGTTATCCTTTTTCTAGGTCTCTTCCTCCTGATCATCCTCTTATTCTTCTTTCCCTTCTGTCAACTCATATTTTCCTCAAAATCATCCTACTAGGCTTCATCTACATATTCTTGGTCCTGGTCTCTAGGTATTGGTCATTGGCCATAAGTAGCCATAAGTAGCCTCCTGAGATCCTACTTCTGTTAAAAGGATTATCTTTACCATGGTGCTTATTGCTGTGTCCCTCCTAGTTGTTCTTCTGGTGCTCTTGCCCTGGTGTTCTCCAATCTTTTCATTCTTCTGGTCCCAGTCCTGCTGGTCCTCATGATCTTCATTGTCCTTATGTTCATGGTCCAGCTAATCTTGGTCATCCTCTTCCAAGGTCCTCTGGATCCTCTGGTGCTGTTACTCCTAGCAATCCTGGTGTTGGCCTTCAGGTTTTTCATGGTGGTCATGGTGGTGGCTGCTGTTCTGGACCTCCTAGCCTCCGCTTTCTCTTCATGGTCTTCTTCCTCTTACAGGTCTCCCTCCTCCTGGTTTTCCTCCTTATTTTCCTAGTCCTCTTAGAAATCCTTTTCCTATTCTTCCTGGTCTTGATCCTCTTGGTTTTCCTAGTTCTTGGACATGGTATTGGTCCCATGTTGGTTTAAGTTTTCCAAATCCTCTGGTGGTCCTGGAGTTTCTAAACTTCTTGGCTGTCCTGGACCCTCACCTCCCCTTCTACTCATCCTCATGGCCATCTTCCTCCTCCTCATTCTGTGTAGGGTCTTCACAGTGGTGTAGGTTCTCCATGTTGACCTGCCCATCTTCTTCCTTCTTGTTCTAGTGGTACTGGTCCTCCTGATGACCCTCCCTTTCCACTTGCACATCCTTCTTCTCCATTCCATTCCATTCCAAAGTAGCTTTATTCGAAGTATACTCATAAAAGCACAAAACAAACAACATTTAGATACAGTTAAAAATGCCTTGGCTGGATAGTTAAAAATGTTTGATAAAACTTAGATCTCAGAGCAAATGGACGAGATAAAAGTTACACCCAGTTAAAATAATCAATCACATGCAGTGGCCAGGCTAGGGAAGTTCAAATTAATGCTCACTAAAGAATTACCCAGATTTAGGTTTCAGCCTTATAGCCCACGCCCATCCTAGGTATTTGGCTACCGCTATTGTGATAAATGGTAAAGTGTTGGTGCGCATAAGCCTTTACGCTTCGGCACTCCTAAATGTGCAAAGTAGGTTGCACACTGGAGCCAGCCAAACTCGCCTAGGGAGTGCATAGGCGGGAGAGGCAAAAAGCACGTGGGCAACTGTTTCGCTATGACTCCCACAGTCAGGACAGATGTTATCACTTGTGGGAGTCCACCTGGACATAAGGGACTTTAAAGGTAAGGAGCCTGCCCTGAGTTGGAAGTAAAGCTTCCTATCTCTCGGCCTGGTGATATTATCCCAATAGGATTCTAATCTGGGTGTGAGTTTTGTTTCTAAGAAGATTCCCACCATAGAAGATGAGTCAGAGTTACTCCAAGCATTAAAAGCAGCCCACTCCCAATGCTTTTCTTTTAGGATGTTTTCAGAGGGAAAAGAAGCCTCTAATGGGTTCTCCCATAGCATTCTCATTCCCAGGCCAATCAGGCTATTCCTAACACCTCTTAACCAACCGATTTTGTGGAAGGCATCAGATTTATGATGAGAGTTCAGATGTCGTTCACAACCTGCACCAATATAAAATCGGACGCAACTTGGGGACATCAATAATAGCTTTCCTACCCAAATCATATCTAAGTGGCTTAAGAGGGGTGCTTTGTGGGAGATTGGTAATGCTACAGAGGAACTTATTTTCAGAAAGAGTTAAAGGAGCTGCTTTCTAAAACCCCCATAATTTGGCACCATAAAGTGCGGAGCTAACAGCTTTAGATTCATTAACTTGGAGGACTGGTCTAATTGGTTTTGTTAGAGACCTTTTATGCTCCAGACTTAAAGCTCCCGTAACTTGTCGATGTTTCAGGGCTGCTATCTATATGGCAGTCCCACTTAAGGTTCTTCTTTAACTGTATACCCAAATAGGTAAAAGCCCTGACCAGTTCAAGTGGTTGTTTATTCATAAAAACCCTCCCCTTAAAACTTCGATGCGGATTAAAAGCCATTAATTTCATTTTTGACACATTCACTTCCAGGCCTCGAGCAGCACAAAAATCTTCAAAAATTGATAGAGCTCGCTGGAGGCCATTAGGAGTCTTGGAAATAATTAATGTGTCATCTGCAAACATTAAAATCGGAATTTTTACACCTGCTAGAGAAGGGGCATCTGTATTCACTGGCAACAAACGGTCCACTATTCCATTAATATACAAAGAGAATAACGTTGGTGCCATGGCACAGCCTTGCCGTACCCCTCGTTCAACCAGAACTTGGTGGTGACCCTACCCTGCCCACCCCAGCGGATTCTAGCATGATTGCTCACGTGTAGCCTCATTACGAAGGTTAGGATGTTGTCCGAAAGTCCTAATTCCCTCAAAGTCACCCATAACCGGGAACGGGGGACAAGGTCAAAAGCTGAACGTAGATCAACAAAGGAAGCGTAAAGGCTGCCCTTGCCCAATGTCACAGTCTTCCACTATAAAAGAATAAAATGAATGACTTGATCAATGGTGCTAGTGTATTTACGGAAACCCTCTTGGAAAGGGGACAATATACAATTCTCTTCAATACAGTCTAAGATATTGTTCAGGATCAACCTCCCAACTACCTTCTGAATCGTATCTATCAAGCTGATAGGTCTGTAATTCCCCGGTTGAGTTTTATCTCCTTTTGTATATACTGGAATTATCACGGCCCCTTTCCAGGAAACCGGGATCGGGCACCCTGGGCTGTTGCATTTGCCATCAACAAAATGTATCTACCCCATCGTATTTTGTCGTAGAGGAACACATCCGCAGGGACACCATCGGGTCCTGGCGCTCTACCTCCAGCAACTGCACTAAGAGCTGCTAAAACTTTTTTGTCATTAAAAGCCTCATCAGTATAAAAAACATAACTAACTTCTTCCATTTGATCATCTAAAGGGTTACGCGCATATTGGGGCCTAAAGTAATTAACCCATCCTTCATGAGAGACATGACTTAGGGGATGATCAGGTTGACCCCCTCTGCCTCACTTAATGATATTCCAGAATAATTTGGCATTATTTTGCAAACTAGATTCTTTTAGGTCCTGCCATCTAAGCTCATTCCATAGGCACTTGGCTTTATGGATAGCTTTTATGTATTCATATCTTGCAGTACGGACAGTACCCATTTCCCCAACCCTGATAGCATTGCCAAGGGCAATTCTTGCTTGCATAAATTCATTGTTATATCACCGAAAGGGTTTGGAGTCAGCTAGTTTCTGGCTTCTATGGCGCTTAATAAAGTGGCTACTTGTACATCTTCTCCTCTTTGGCCTCCTGGTTCTGGTCCTTCTGGTCTACTTCATTCTACTTATTCTCCTGGTTTTACTAATCCTCCTCTTTGTCTTGGGCATGCTGGGCCTTATGTCCTTGGTGTCTCAGTCATCCTGGTCGACTGTGGTTTTTGGCTGCCTGATCCTCCAGGTTTTTCCCATGGTCCTCCTGCTATTGCTTTCTCGTCATTATCTTGGAAATCCAGTTCCTTGTGTTCCTAATCCTGCTAGTGATCTTGGTCCTCCTCCTGCTCCTCCATTCAGTTGTACTGAACTTTTTGGAGAGTCTTGTTCCCTTGTCCTCCTCTTCTGTTTGACCTCCCTTTCACCCTCCTGTTTCTCCCTGTTCATCCTACAGGTCCTCTAGTTATCTTCCTGCTTCTCCAAGTGATCCACACTCCACTAATGTAGTCTCATCCAAAGTCAGCAAAATACACCCTCAAGCCAAAGGGCACACTTAGATGTAGCATGGGTGGATGAACACTATTGGAAATACATTTTCCCCTTTTTTCCTGTTAGATAGTAAAATACAGACATAATTGGGGTGCTCCTCTAAAACCTGGATCCATGTATGCGCCGCTACATCTGTTTCACTATTAACAGTTGTGGACCAGGATTGCTCAATGTCCCTCTTGCACCCCTGCACACTGTGAACCATGGGAGTACAGAGGAGCCTAAAAGGATAGTGTTTGCTTATGAGGCAGGAGCTGCAACACAGAAGATGGGTGACGACTAAAAGCAGTTTTAGGAACACATTTAGCTACACAGATGCTAATGAGGAGAATGATCACCTGCAATTAAGGCTTGTAAGACTCATTGGGGGAACAACCTCAAATTATGTATATGTTCAATATGCCATACAACAAAATTCGGTCATGTTTTTATGTTTGTAGCTGGTATTCAAATTTTTATTACAAGTGGAGACTGTCAAAAGAAGGACTTGTAAGGAAATTTGAACATCCTGTCCTTTTAACTGTAAGTGCTCAGACCTAGCAGAAACTGTTCCACTTTGGGCCTCAACATTAATCTACAATTCTCAAGCCTTAAAAATAATAGTTCTGTGGAAATGAAAATTGGCAGATTGGAGACGTAATGATTCTAATAGTGTGTCCACCAAGGTCTACGTCACTCTTGCCTTTTCAGCTAATACAGTTCGCACGTCTCTAACTACGGACTCTTTCCTTTGCTAATATTTGTTTTTATAGCAACTAAAAGTAGTATTCTATAATTCCAACACATTATTGATTACCAACATGATAAATTTCCAGTGCTCCTCTCAAGACTTCACTGTTTTACCTGTATGTTCGGTCACCAGGAGTGCAATGCAAAGTCATTGGGCTCCTTAGTGAAGGTCATTTGTAAATTTACTTGTATTTCACAGGGTGTAAGCAGCCTCTCAGACTAGAGAAAATGCAATGGCACACTGTTTGTTATAAGAGGTCACTAGGGCTTTAGTAAGCCCAATTACTGCTTGGGACCTATGTCAGGGCTCTAGTGACTGACGATCTGCTGTTTTGTTATGATTAACACATCAAGATGGAGCATCAGTATGCTCAATTTCACTTCTATAACCAATTTTACTTACCCAGTATCACAACAACAGGTGAAGCACATTTCAGCACTGTTGATGTTTATTTAAATTCTAGCACAATTGCTTCGGTACACATTTCTCCTTTATTAATCCCGATTTCATATGTAACAAATACAAATGTGCATTTTGCTTCTCTGGCTGCCTTCATGGATTGTGCACTAATCACAATTGAGCTGGTTCAGTATTTGGAATTAATGTTGGAAAACTATAGTCCCTGTAATCCAAAACAATAAACCAGCTCAAAACTGAAATAATTACCAGGCGTGAATGTGTCAAATAGTGGGGAATTACTGTCCAAATTGGTGTGGTGGTTCTATTTCCCAGGGGTATCTAAGGGGCAAACTTGGAATCATACATTTTTCCTACATCCCAAAATTTCTGATACCCACAACATTGGTACTGTTGGGAGTGGAATGCCAATATGTTGGCCCAATGTACACATGATGGAGGCCTGAACCATCTCACAACTCCACCTGTGGTGTAACTAACTCACCAATGGAATCCTGTAGTTCTGTATTCAACCCTCCTTTCTCAATAATGTAGTGTTTCATTGAAGCTAATCTCTCATTATGGGATACAGTGTTCCTTATGAGTGGATCATTTGGGATTGGTTGAAGTGGCAAGCATGGACAGCAAATAAAGGTCACACTCACCGTGAGCAAACGAAATGCCATATCAGCAGGCAGCTGGGGCTGGAGCCTTTCAACTTCATTGACCAACCAAGGAAGCTCCTTATCTAGTTGCTCCTCTGGCAGAACAGAGGCCAAATTTCCCAGAGTGGTGATGACCTGCCCCCAGACCTGTTAAGATAAATTACACCAGGTTTTCAGTTCCACACACTAGACATTAACTACTAAGAAAAGATGAGCCACATGTGGAAGTAGAGGGTTCCCCGGAGAGGCAGCTGCACTTGACATCTGTTCACTAGGAAGTGATTCTGTCATGCAAAGGCAGTGGTTTGTTTCACTGGCAGAATATTCCAATAGACAAAACTGATTCTCTAAAATAGAAATGTTATCCATGAATTTGTTTCGCTCTTGTCTTATTTGGATGAGGGTTCCCCACTCACTCTCTCTATTTTCTCCCTCTGCCCAGCTCTTTAAAAAATATATATTTCCCCTGCCTCCTATATATGGACAGGTTGTGGTAGACATAGAAAATACACTACTGCAGCTGCGATTTTATTAAATTGCCCTAGAATCTAATTCTGTCACTTTCTTTTTCAAAAATACTTATTACACTTACTGTTCCCTAATACTTAAGTATTATAGCATGGTTTAGCTTTGATTTTGTTTTATATATCTGACCTGATAGGAATTTGATACTTGGTCGTGTACAATAAAGGTTTTTACACATTTTATTCAGCTACATAAATAGAGATCACAAGTCTGGGTCAAGAGAATGAATTTCATATTGTTTTGTATTTCATCAAATGAAGTATATATGCAAAGGCAGAGGAAGGGGTAGTCAATGTGTATGCATCAGTTATCTCACAAAACGTAACAGCTCTAAACCTTCATCCACTGCACTCTGTTCCTTACCCACTTTACCAACTCACCTCCTGCAGACTGGGGATGGTTTCAAGAAGAAATACCTTACAGGTTGAGTAGGCTTCAAAGAAAAGTGTGACTAGAGGAGTATCTACACTGGAAGCAAACTGGCCTGATAACATCTCAATGACTGCACAAAAATAAAAAAATTACTGTTAAGTTCAAAGGCTTAAGTGTTGCATTAATCTACACATGTACCACCTTGTCTGGTAGTGCATAGGACATACTGAGGAAAAACAGTGCAATGTTTCTGCTGATAGGAAATTATTTTTTAGCAGGTATTAGACTCAATTCACATAGGTATTCTCTGACTCTCATAGATACTGTAATGGTATCCATTTCGATCATGCATCCTATTGCACTTTTGAAGCATTCTAGACAATATATGGTAATAAATCCACATTACTGCATCTCATTGTATTGAACTAAAATGAAGGAAAGGCAGAACATGTGTCACCAGAGTACTTTTTACATTCAATTAGCAACAAAGCAATTTAGTTTGTACAGTTTTGTTGTTTATGAAATAAGAGTGGAGAAATCGGATTTTGCACAACTTATTACTGTATGACGATATTTGCCCTCTTGGCAAAATAAAAAAAAGTATGTAAAAATATAAAAGATGATGCATCCGAGCATTCCTTATCAGTAATTTTGTGAATCATTTCATGTGGTTAACAAAGAAGTGCTTGTTCAGATATCACCAGAGTAAAAAAGTGGTGTAATGATTTTGCACTATTCTGCTAATCAGGCAGGAAGACACTACACTGGTTTTAATCTCACATCTAAATAAACACTGATTCATTCAATTTCCTATATTAAGCATAGCAAAACGTGTGAAATCACATTGCCCCTTTTTCTGTCCTAATATTGAAAATGTTTAGTTGGGAGCAAATCTTTCTTCCTGCATTCTTTATTTTTCAAGAGGCAAAAATGGTAAAAATATGTTTACTCCATGATTTGCACCAGTCTAAATCTTTACTTAACACGGTGACTAGTTTGCAATTGTGCGAGCTCTAGGTTGCAACAAGATGTCTGTGCCATTGAAGTGAACAATTACCTCTGGGAAATGATGTACAATTTCTACAGGTTTTAATGCTTCACTTCCTAGGGAGGTAAGTTCACAACATAAGGCCTGATTCAGGCTGTGGCAGATGGGTATCCCATCACAAACGTGATGGGATAGCCCGGCCCTCTTATTACACATACAATAGGATACAACTTGTCCACCAAACTCTAAATCAAGCCCTTCGTTTTTTATTACTGAAAAGAATAGGGTTTTTCCCGGAGGTGCACTATACAGACTAGAGATGTGTTCCAGTCATTACATGGCAAACTTGACACAGCAGCTCAGCATGCCAGTTCAATTGGCAAATGTACTAGAAAGTAGTGGAGTTACACATTATGCAGACCATTGTTGCAGTTGAGTTCTGATTTGTGCCACAAATGAAAGTTTAGTGCAGATAAGTAATCAGTTGTTGAAAACGATGGGATGAATAGGGACTGTTATTCTCTGCACCAATCAGACATAAGAAATTGCATCTCTTTGCATGAAGGGTGCTCTCAGGAAATGTTACAAAAGTGAACTTAATAAAGGTGTCCTCTCCCAACACTCTCCCAACCATCAAACCGAACGCGACCGCTCCACCAGCGCAGGTGCACACCAAGACTAAACCAATATTTCTGGTTGATTGTAGAAGCAGTCTTCATTACAGGAAAGAGCGTTCTGAGAATCAGATCTAGATATGGTTCCATTTCCGGTCCTGTAAGAGAAAATAGGATAAACAATATTAATTAAACTAAACACTAATACCAACTTAAGATGATGAGTGTGCTGCAAAGGTGGTGTTGGTCATGAAACATATTGTAAAAAAATCTTGATGCATGGCTTTGTATATTTTCCACCCAGCAGAACATAAAACGTAATGCAATAAGCGGAAAAGAACGTTTCAAATTGTCTTTTCCCAGGATTCATTTGCACCTTTTTATGACGGTGATGAAGGAGTTCGGCATTATAGCAGAGTTGCTGCATTTACAGAAATTCTAAATCCTTGTACAAATAAAGGCTTAATAGTTAAGTAGCTGGTTGGTGTAGAGCTGTTTCTGTTTTTAACAGTTTTTCCTCAAGAGACATAATGAAACAAAACCTGTAAGGGACATCTGGTACTGGTATGTGGTGCTAAAATGTGAATCTAAAATGTGAAATTACTAAATTTCAACAAATCTAAAACAATATGTATCATTTGAACATAATAACCAAAATAGCAGCAATACATTTGCATCTTTCAAAAGTGGCTGTCAGTGGACCTGTATTTAAGATGCAACCATTCACTTCTAAGGCGTCTTGCTGGAGTTCCATATTTTGAAGCCTTCTGATGGCATTAGCACGGAGAAGCTTGTTTCTTTAATTAGCACTGTACAGAAAGTAATCGTTTTGGAGCTTATTTGAATTACCATTATGACATGGGGTTGCAACACATAGTGGTGCTGTTGTATTTCCTTCCAATAATTGTCACTTCCTTAAAAAATTAATTGTTTTAACTATGCGGGCTGAAATGGCAAAGGCATGGGCATGGGACTTTATTCTGAATGCCACAATCAGTTTGAAATATATGTAGAAAATAACTTAAATATACCCTGTGGCTTCTTTCCACTTTCAATTTGCATTGTATATGCAATGCTAGTGATTGATCCATTCTCAATCACCACTGTAAAATGCATAAATTCACCATACTGTTATGGGTTTTGTACAAAATGTAGAAATACTTTAAACAAGCAATGGAGTAAGGGAACTGAAAGAACAATGGAGTAAGGGAACTGAAAGAACATGTTGCCACATGCTTCAGAGCCCACTCTGTGTATTTGAGTGTTGTGATGACATGAGCCATAGACAGATAAAACTATTTGCAGACAGACCTAAAATGAATGTAGAATCCGGTAGACTGCCACAGAGCACAGTGTTTGATAACAACATAGCATTTTTTCAAATTACCGTATTGAATTGTCATTTGATGAATGGCCCAAAAAACAATCTCCTCTGGAATAGAAGGCACCGTAAACAGATTTACAATCTTAGAAGATATTGACTGTGGTATCCACTTGGTAAGAGAAATTTGACACATTAAAGCCATCCTTTCAACTTCAGGCGAATTCTCCTAAATATGCAGAAATAGGAAATATTGGTAATTTGAAACATTTGTGACAAACAAGAGGAGAAAAACAAATCCAAAACAAGTATTAAGTACCATGGATCAGGTATAGAGTGAACATTGTGAATACAGGAGATGCTTGAACAAATCAATAACGGCTTCCCGTCCGCCATATTACATGTTCCAACTATAGGATATAATGGAATTGTAATACGGTGGTCGGGATATCCCTCACGTTTTTTATGGAGTAAACCTGTCCTCCAAACTCCTAATCAGGCCCTAAGACTCAATTATCAATAAGATAGAAGCGGAGCAAATAACAACAATGTAATCACTCCTTGAAATAGACCAAGTAGAACCAGCAGTTACCAAAACAGATTGAAAATAAGGCTGTAGTCTGAGATTTCTTGACCCCTAGCAGCAAGAAAGTTTACAGGATAAAAATGGGTCATAATAAAATTATAAATATATTGGTACCCCCAATGAATGAATAAATAAGTCCATCAAAATATCAGAAATTCTTGTCTTTTCTCAATTTCACATCAAAAAGGCTTTTCTTTTTTTTATAAATGAATGTCTTTCTGCACTGCAGAGGTGTCCAAAAGTGACTGATACCATTTAGGATGTGCACCAAGTGTATTGCTTGGTACAGGCTGAGAGGTGCGAACTATTCAACCCAGTCGCTTTCTGTATTGGCATGGGGCATATATCATCAGAAATAATTAATTCTATTTGGCTATTCTCTAGACCTGGATTACCTTAGTGTTTTATACTTATAAAATATCTGTACTAGGGGTATGAGTTTGTGAAATATTTAACCTCTTTTCAACACAATACTGGCCTTAGAGACTGCAATATCTTTTTGAGCGGAACAAAAGGTAAACTGGCTTTAAAAACACTGAATGATTATATTTACAAATATTTTACCTATTTTAAGTCTAACACAAATGTATTTTAAACACTCTTATTAGGATGGACTGTCTTAGATAAAAATACATGGAAATACATGATAAAGCACAATGTCAATAAATCAACAGTACTGTAATGGTATAATACATTAACTACATGCTAATAACAATGTGGTGTGTTACGAAATAGGTCTACAGTTGTTTCATCTCCTTGTATATCTTGATAAAAACATGACCTTGCTAGTGAAGTCCTGAAGTCTCAGAGGCCAGAGAGGGTGCAACAGTGAAAAATGTGTGGCACTTCCAAGCTGCTGTTCTGTTTTGTACTGCCAGCATATCTAAACACATTTGGAGGTGGGTATATTACTTAACTTCATTTTCATGGGGATGACTGGGTTTCTGAGACTCTCCGTAGCACCTCCCAAAGTGTGCCTCGGTAGGCGTGCTACCTTTCCACCGCTTCCCTTAGAGTTAGACATCTTCTGCGATCCAGTTTGCCTTTGCCAGTGCTTAGTAATTTGACAGAAAGACCTGGACAAAAGTGTTCCCTCATTTGTATGGGCCCTAGCCTCCTAGCAAATGGTGTAATGCGTCTTGACACAGTGTGGGGGGTGAAATGGGTGCAAGTACAATGCTTGTTACAAAAGGCCCAGCACATGCCTTGGCAGAATCTGCTGCAAAACAAACACCACCTACCTCCTGTGGTTTTTGCCAATGTAGTCCATGATTTTAAATGAGTGCAGCCCCGAACTCTCATCCCCTTTCTTACTCTCTCTTCTCTCAGTTTCTCACACACATAAACAACTACACACACAAACCAGTACAGACTTGCACACACATTTCTGTGTGCAAATCTGGTACTAAAATAGGCAATTCATTCTACAAAATACAAATCAAGATCTATGAGAGAGCTTTACCTTTGAATCTATTAGTTTGTTATATACGGATTGACTCTATTTTGTGTTCTCAGCCCTTGCCTACCTGTGGAATGTAAAGAAGAATCTGATTCTCGGTGTTACAATATTGCTACCTTTGCTAAGATATTTCAGAAGTTCTTTAGGAGTGAAAATATGGAATTTGGGGCCTGATTTTGTATTTTACAGGCAAAGCAGTGTCCTCCAGGGTGTCAGAGGACATTGCGTCCGCCACCCCAATGGTATTTGAGTTGTTATGTTTCAAGCTGACCTCTTGCCCAGCGATCATCTCTGTACTTTGAAAGGAACCACTGTCACAGCTGTTTCCATCAAGGTACAAAAGGTTTGGTGGATGGCCATCCTCGGTTTGACAGCAGTTCACCAACTATTTAACTTTTTTTTTTCAGAAACCCATGAAGCGGCAGTTTCTGAAAAACAAAAGATTCATGACTTCCACACTCTGGGAGTTTTCTCCCAAGGTGTGGAGATCATTATTGTTTTTTTCCTGTCCCTCACAGACAAGTTTTTTTGCAGTGATTGGCAAAAGAAAATGATTCTAGGCTTTGGTCGACTGAGCCATCAAGAAATCCACTGATTGGAAAGTTGTAGTCTGCCCACCTGTAAATAAGGCAGGTGGACAAAAGCTTGGAGGGCAGGGTACTCCGTCATATTTGCAACGGTATAACCTGTACGCCAACCTCTAAATCAGGGGCCTAATGTTTGTTATAGTCTTATTAAAGGCTCTGCAAAATATATAAAGAGGTGAAACAATCATAGACCTGCGTTGAAATCCACCGGTTTCTCTCCTAGATATATATTGAGCATCATATTGTTACAAAGAAATATTTACTTTGATGAATGCTCATTTACTTTTTAATTGATCTATGTATTTACAGCTTTCTGTTGTCGTTAGTTGTAAAATAAACCTCTCTTTCTTTTACTGTCAATGTGCAGAAAAAATAGAGTGGATAACATTTGAGATGTTATGACTTTTTCCATTTGACCAGATCAATGTTTTTCTATTGTTTAAGGTGTGTTAGATGTATTCGTAATTCAAAACCTCTGAACACAATATGCAAAAAATGTATTTAATAGTTACAAAAATCACAACCAAGTATACCATTATTTTGCAATAGAATCAGAGATAAAGCAGAACAGTTTTATTGTTGCATGTTTTATGGGTATCGGTGTGGGATGTTGTGTTTATGTTTGAGATAAGCTGTATAGAGTAAAGTTTGTGAGACTTATGATTTGGCGGGCATTGAGAGTGACAGTGGTGGTGCAGGAGTTGTTGGTCAGTATGTAGGTATAAATTATAGGATGTCTGGTCTGGGGGTTAGAATTTACAACAAGGCAGTTGATTTATTTGAGGGTAACATAGGGAGGGCTCTGCGCTCAACCAGGAGTAACCTTGACTTCTGGGCCTCCATGCCTTTGTCGGTTGCGGGGCGTGTGGCATTATTAAAAATTATAACCCTCCCCCGTTTACTCTATTACTTTGTTACCCTGCCGATTTGGATACCTGGAAAGTGCTTTGCCCAATTCAACTCCATGGTTTCGAGCTTCCTGTGGGGAACAGGACGAAGAAGAGTGTCTCTGCCGACCATAATGCTCCCGCGTTGGGAGGGAGGCTTTGCAGTGCCGGATTTGAGGGTTACTACAATGCAGCCCAGTTCCAATGGCTCACACAACGGCTGGCAGGGAAGCTGGGAATGGAGACAAACCAGAGAAGAAGGGACCTAGAGCTTCGTCACTTGAGTCGGATTTTGCTACCGTTCCCGATGCGGGAACGTGAGGTATCCAGGGATCTATGGGTCCTGAGGCAATGTTGGTATAGGGCTATATGACGCAATAAAGGGAGCCCGGCATATACCCCTGAGATCCCGGTGTGGTTCTGTGAGGAGCTCACCCATGGAGGAGATTGACAGCGGCTACATGACTGGGAGGAATCGGGGATCTCCTCCATTGGAGATCTGTATAAAGATGGTACACTTTTACCATTTCAAGACCTCATGCAGAGGCACGAACTTTCTGCTCAGGACTTTCTCTTGCACGCAGGATTAACCGCTGCTCTGCGCAAGCACTGGAAAAAAGGGTTAGAGAAACCACGGGTCTTACTTCCCTGCCAGTATGTGGTCACCTCTGTAGGTAGGATCAAGGCGGTGACGTGCTTGTATCGGAGGTTGACGCAGGGCTTGAAGACACCTCTGGAGGGACTGCGTATTAAGTGGGAAACTGACCTGGGAACGCCTATAGAGGAGAAACCTTGTGAATTGTTAATGGAACGGGCCTGGAAATGTTCCCGAAACGCGAGATTCCAACTTATTCAATTTTATGTGTTTCATCGGGCATATCTTACACCTCACAAAATTAATGAGTTTTTTGGCTCCACGCTACCTGCCCACGATGCAGACTGGAGGGTGCGGTATGCATACACATGTTCTGGGATTGTCCGCTGCTTCGTGGATTCTGGGGAGAGGTACTGGCCAAACTGACGGAGGTGACGGAGAGGGACCTGCAGAATACTCTAGGGGTGTGCCTGTTGCACTGGTTTCCCCACACTTCCCGCAACAAAACCACCAGTAAGTTCCTAGACCTGGGGTTAGTTCTAGCCAAGCGTGAAATCACTAGCCATTGGAAGGCGTCCACGGCCCCTAGCGTTGCGCGCTGGCTAAGTGACTTTACTAAGTGGGAGGATTGCGAGGGGACGCTCCGCCTCCAATTAGCTCGGAGGACTGACAACAACAAATTCTGGGAGTCGGCGAGAGCCTGTGTGGCGTTGGTGGATTTGCAAAAGAATCCAACTGAGGATGATGACTGACCTCGCCGGCTATTGGTGCCCTCTTTATTATATGAGACTGCAACAACAGGTAGTGAGTTGAGAGAATGGGAGGACCGAGCGTGGAAGTGGGAGTGTCCCTCCGGCGCAGATGTGGACTACTGACATAGGACTAGGGTGGAGTATGCAGAACACATTATGAGCATTACATGCACGGCTAGGGAAAGCGACATGTCTGAGGGGAGGTAGGTGGTAGGGTTCGGGGGGGTAGAGGGCGGGGAGTTTGAGTTGAAGGGGGGATTTTGTTCGTTTTTATACATGCTGAAACATGGAGGCTGAAAGTGCCTGAATAGGCTAAGAGCAACACAATTTAGCCCTGTAGAACTGTGTCTCGGGTTCACTGGGATATAACTCTTGCTATTAGAAAGGCCTCACTCTATATGTGGAACAAATGGATGGACTAACACAGACTTGGCGGGGCGAGGCAAAATCTGGATGGGGACACAATTATTGGTCAAGTGTTGCGAGACTAAGGTAATGAAGTTGCATGTATCGGTGAATTGTTTGTGCATTGCATGAAAACCTAATAAAATATGTTTTAAAAAAAATAAAAAACTTATAGGATGTCTGGTGCAGGTGTTAATGTAGGGTACCGAAGGAGGAGGAATGTAGGTACAGAAGTAAGAGAGACTTAAAGAGTAGGAAGTGGCGTGTTTCCTATTGGTGGATTAAAAGCAATGGTCTCTAACTAATCAATCACATGTTACTAGTAGCTCGCACTCTGCCATTGAGTAGCTCACATATGATAATTGCCTGTCAACAAGCTTGAGAATATACAGGTGCCCACCTGATAACACAGCTATTTAAAACACAGCTCCCGTTCCTATGATTTACTCAAACGCTGACAGTGCTTGAGGATGCAGACTACCCTTTTCTGAAAATAATTTCTTCTTTTTCTACTTCTTTCTAGCCTCTTTTTACATGTATTTCTGTTTTCCTTGCTTTTATGTCTCTCTTTCATTTCTCAATGTATTTTACTCTCTCTTTCTTGCTGTCCTCTTTCGTTATTTTTCCCTCTTTCCCGCTTCCCCCCTATTTGTTTACACTATCTCTTTCCTTCCGTCCTTTGTTGTGCATTCTTTTTCAGTTCTCTTTCTTTTTTTCTTTTTGGCTTAATATTCTAATTGATATTTTTCTTTCTTTTTTTCTCATTTTACCTTTTTTTTCAATTTTTCCTCCATTTTCCAGTTCTTTGTATCTTTCTTACTATTTCTTTCTTCTCTTTTTCAATCTTGTGTCTCTCAGTAATTCTTTCCTTTCTTCTTTCATTTTTTCTTTTTTCTCCAATTTCTGTTTTTCTCTTTTCTTCGTTTATTATTCTTTCTTCTACTCTTACTTAATTTTCCTCCCTCTCCTTCTTTTCTTTTGTCCTATCTCCATCTTTCTCAATGTTTTTCTTTCTCTGGTTGTTTCCTTCTCTCCCTTCTTTTTTTCAGTCTTATCTGTTTTCTCTGCCTTCATCTTCCCTCCTCTGTTATTCTTTTTCTGTATTTCTCCTTTTGGTGTTATTACTTATTGTTCTGTTTCTTTCTTTTGCTCCTTTCTTCATCCACAAGGATCTTTTCTTAATTCCACCTCTGACCTGATCTTCTCCCTTCTTTTTTCTTCTACTTTTTTCTCTTATTTTTTTTCTTTCTTTCCTTCCATTGTTTTCTCGCTGTCTTTTTCTTTCTCTCACCTTCTTCCTTTATTCTTTCTCTGTTGTGCTCTTCATTCTTTCGCGTACTTCTTTTTTACCATGCCTTCTTTCTTCCTGTATTTTCATTCATTCCTTTCCTAGTTTGTTTCTTCGTCTTTCATGTCTTCTTAATTGCTTTCTTCCTTCATTTCCTGCATTTGACTCTTTTCTCTGGGTATTTTGTCCTCGTTGTTTTTTCCCTTTATTTTGTTATTTGTTTTCCTATATTTCTCTTTCTTTCTTTCTTTCTTTCTTTCTTTCTTTCTTTCTTTCTTTCTTCCTTTCTTTTTTTCTTTCCTGATTTCTTTCTTTATTTTGTCATTCTTTCTTTTTGTTTTATTTATCTTCCTCTCTTATACTCATCTCTCTTTCTCTCTATTTAGGTGTTTCAAGAGCAAAGGGACAACACTGATCCTCAGGGACCCCAATTGTAAACCTTTGCGTTACAGCTCCTGTTCTATTAATACTTTATGCTCCCTGTATCTGGAATGAAGAACTTAAGGGTACTCTAGGGGCAGTGTTTAAGTTATTTGGTCTCTGTGTGCATTTATAAAATTCCTATATTAGACAGTAGCTCAGGGAAGGTTTGAGACTCCTGATTTAAAGAGTGTAATTGACCTCTAGGCTGCATGTGATAGGGAAAGAAGTATATGCTAGCTAGTTGAAACTGATGTCTTTTGTGATGCAGGAGTGTAGAACAGCAAACATTGGGATGTAGGTTTCATGTACGATGTAGGTAGTGAAGGTGTGGTATGGAAGTGCAGTGTAGATGCAGGTTATAGTTTAGCTGGTGGTGTCAGATTACCCTACAAAAGTATGAGAGTGTCATGCTTACCCTAATGTGCATTGCATAATGATGTTCAGTACACTCATTTTCTACAGGCAGACCATTTAAGGCACACTATTTCTTTCTTCCTCAGGACACACCCTAATATCAATATAATAATTCATCACTATCAACTCTAAAGTACTACTACACCAAACTAAAGGACCTGGAATGATAAAAAACATAACATTCAAACACTAGATAACAAAAAATTAACTGTTGTCTTTTGAGTGCTAACAGCAGAGAAACTCCTTACTAAAACATTTAAAAGGGAATAATTGAATATTGCACCCACAATAGTATCAGAGATGGTAGTTAAAAAGATCAGCACATTGCATTTTACTCCTTCCTAAAGAATTCTTAATGGAAATACATGAGAAACCGGTGTGTACATAACAAAACTGTTTTAACATGCCATATTTTATAGTTAATTACTTTTTTATCTGTACAACGGTTTTAATTAACTATGCACTTTGCAAATAAAACGGACTTACTTAAACTTACTTAGTTAATAAGACCATTGTAAAAATAATGTGTATGGATACAGTGTTACGTTAAGTGTTTGCAGTTTAATTGAAATAGAAATACTATGGCTGAATTTCAAACTCTGTGAAATCAAATATAACTTCTTGCTGCAGACACAGCTGAACTAGCACCTAATCTATCATATAGGTCCATCTGACATAATGTTATGACACAGTTGCAGCTGACAGCCCTTAATTTATTAAATCTGTCATCCTTTGTCAAATTCTATTGAAGGTGTTGTACCTGAATAGCATGGTCAGAATATTGACTGACATAATACTCTGTACTAAACATTGTTCATAAACATTATTGCCACATTTAGGACATGATTTTTATGTCAAATGATCGACTATTTTTAAATTTTATTAGAATTCCATAGCAGCAAAGTAAATAATACATAACTGAACACATACATCAAGACTTCCACCATTGCCCATTTTAAGCCCCAATCCTAACCAATGCCCTCGACATCAAGTTAACATGAGGTACAAACTATATGATAGATAATAGACTTAATTACACCGTCATATACTCCCTCACGGATGTACGTGTTACGACGTCTGGTATTACCACGCGTACCGTTACAACGCGTCTTTTACAACGCAAGTCGTTACCACGACTTGCGCTGTAGGGGTGCGGACTTAGGAATAGTTTAATTTACTATTCCAACACCAGCCTATGTACAGTAGGGAAGGTGTTGGACTAGTAAATCTACTATTCCTTGTCCATTAGCGCCCTCCAGCGCAAGTCGTGGTTACGACTTGCGTTCTGAAATACGCGTTGTAACGGTACTGCGGGGTAACATCCGTGTCGTAAAGCATGTTCCCCCTCCCTCACCACCCCCAAATCATTAACCCTAATCTCCTTTTTCTATATATCCTTTACCAGGATATAAACTGTATTCCATGTGGTACTCATTGAGAAACTTGGCCCGCCACATCTCAAAGGGCGGAGCCTCTTGCTGTAGCTAAAGTGAGGCAATTGCCAACTGAGCAACCACCGTGGCCATAAAAATAGGATAACGGTGTTCATATAGTAGCTGCCCCTGGCGGAAATCTTCCCCAATACCAAGCAACATCATAGACTGAGAAATTTTAACACAGTCCCCGGTTATTTCTGACAAAAACCTCTCTATAGATTCTTTCAGAGTGTCCAATACCGCACATGCAAAAAACACGTGCACAATGTCTGCACTATCCTTTCCACAGAGGCAACACTTCCCACCATGCTGACCCCCCCCCCCCACTTCATCATTTTAAGAGGGGTATGATACAAATTTAATAACATTTTATAATGATGACTTTTAAGGCTGGCTGCAGGAAAGATCCTCCCTGTCAAATCAATGGATTTTTCCAATGAGATTTCAGGGTTCCCCAACCATGTTCTCCATCTCATATTATATTTTTCTAGATCATCCGTTCTGCCCTCTAACAGTGTTTTATAAATTAGCTCGATGTTTCTCTGCTGTCTAATAGATTCTACAATTTTAAACTTCATAATGCAAATAGGGTGTTTTCCCAGAAAGTCCCTTACTTGTAAGTATTTAAAAAATTGAGTTGTGGGTAGATGGAATTAATCCGCCAACTCCGCAAATAAGTGTAATCTCCCATCATCATGATATAAGTCGCCAAGTCAGGTAATCCCCTTCCTTCTCAAGCCTAAGGCCACCTGGTCCCAGAAGATCGGGGGCAGCACTCCTGTGGCATTAGTGGGGGTATACATGGAAAGTACTGGAATCTCGAAGCTTTTCCGTACAGTCTTCCAGACTTTAAACACAGCATTTAATACCTTGAAGTGCGTTCTTTTAAAATAACTGCTGTCCACTCTTTTGAATAGGCAATGCTTGACCTTTGACCCTAGAATCATCTGATAAATTGAGGGGGCTTTGGCCAGATTACTAATCTCTTCTCCAGTACGTAAAATACGTGCATTAACCAAAATACAGGAATAGTAATACAAAGCAAAGTCAGGGATAGACCATCCTCCTCTTTCTCAAGAAGGAGTCATATATCAAGCAGCCCTACGAGGTTTCCAAGGGGCCCACATAAACTTAGTACAGAGAGATTGTAAATATGTAAATATTGAATTTGCTTATCGGATACCTCCAGGGGCACAGCCCTAAAAAAATACATAACTTGCGGTAAGACATTCATTTTCAGAACGTTAGCTCTGCCACTAATGACAGATGGAGATTCTCCTACCTTTCAAGTGAGCATTTTACTCCCCAAATAATATCGCCCCAATTAACCTCAATGATCTCTTTAACAGAGGTACGGATCTTAATACCCAGATAGATAGCTTCCTTAACACACCTAGCATCCCCATCCATTGCTTGACTTGTACATAAAATTTGTGTTTTAGCAGTATTAAGTTTATACCCAGAAAGTGCCCCAAAAGTCTGCGCCAGGGATTCTATTTCAGGTATAGCGAGACAGGGATTACAAGTAACAATCGCTATATCATTGGCATAAACCATTACAGAATACTGTTCTTGTTGTACTTTACAGGGCAAAATCTTTCTACTTTGTTCTAGCCTAAGAATAAAAGGGTTAATATACAGCGCAGATAAAAGTGGTGAACAAGGACAGCCTTGTCGTGTGCCTCTAGAAATCGCGATGGTCTCTGAGTAATTTCCCATTGAGCAAATTTTCACTGAGGGGAGATGATAAAGGGCATTTAAAGCACGTATATAGCCCTGCCCGAAACCCATGTGTTGCAGTCCCCATGAGAGGAAATGCCACAAAACCCGGTCAAGCGCCTTTTCGGCATTGAGTAAAATCAGGCCAAGTTCTCGAGATTCTGCCTGTACGATATCTTGGAGAGTAATTACTCTACGCACATGGTCTACGGTCCCTCTCCCAGGTATAAAGCTGTGTTGTTTTAACAATACTATTGATGGTATAATTGTTGCCAACCTGGTGGCCAAGATTTTTGCATAGATTTTACCGTCGGCATTAAGAAGAGAGATTGGATGATAAGACCCCGGTAATTCAGATGGTTTCCACTTTTTCTTCAACACACAAATATTGGCCTCGGACCAGGTTCGTGGAATCTCCCCTTTTTGTGAAGTTTGATAAACTTTAAGCATATCATTTTTTATCTCCTGAAAAAAGATCTTAAATACTTCCAAGGGGAGTCTGTCTGGTCCCGCAGCTTTCCCTACTGCAAGAGAATTTATGGCCTGCTCTAATTCCCCCATCCTAATAGGTTCAACATCCGTTTGAGCCAATTGGCCCCATAAAGTGGCTGGAAGTCCCATATCTGTCAGAGAAAGGCCCCCAGTATCGTTCTCTGTATATAATTCTGTATAAAAATCATGAAACACTATAAGAATTTCCTAGGGATCAGACACAATAACCCCATCCATTCTTTATTCGTCCTCTTATATTTGCAATTTCTAGGCTAAACATCGGCCCGTGGCCTCGCCATACTCGTGACACTCTTTTCTATATGTTTGATATTTTATGGTGCTCTCCTTGCTCCATTCTAGATTAATTTTGGCCTTACATCTCGCTAGATTATTCTGAAGTGGTGTGGTGTTATATCCTGCAGCTAACCCGTTAACTAATTCCTCTTCGACAATCTTAAGCTCATCATAAAAAACCTGCAATGCCTGTTTCACTAATTTACATTTTAAATACCCAAGGCTCTGTGTTTCCCCTCTAAATCCAGCTTTGGATGTATCCCATACAGTCCCTCAGGACGCGGAGTGTCTATTAATTTGCAAAAATTCCTTTATCCACACCGTCATGTGGTCAATACATTTTTTATCCATCAAATACTTCCTGTCAAACGTAAACGTTCTCGGGGCTACACACCGAGCAAGTGCCGGGATTTCAACTACCACAAGTGCATGGTCCAAGGTCACCCTTGGGTATACACAGATTTTCAGCCCAGTAAACACTGATGTAGGTACAAAACAATAATCAAGATGTACAAGCCTGTTGTGGGGCTGTGAATAAAATGTATATCCTGGGTCTTGCCTATGCAAGCTGTTCCACACATCCAATAGCCCATGATCAGTTAGTAATTGAAATAGAGCCTTGATGATCCGGGGTTTCCTACCTTTATAGTTTCGCCTCCAATTTTGAAAGGCGTCAGAGGTCAAATTTATATTAAGATCCCCACACAAGAATAACAGAATGGGCCATGTAGCAAGCTCCCCATTCAAATATTCCAATATTGGGGCTTCATCAAGGTTAGAGCCGTATATTGTACAGAGGGTAAATATACCCCCCCTGTCCTACATTCCACAATGGCCCAAAATCATCCCGATGTGGATACACCACATCGGGCTGAATCACCCGAAGCTCTCTGGAGACCCTCTGCCTTTTATTATAATTATTTAACCCTCACACATTCAGTGTCCATATTCGAAGGCCTAAATTTGCCATAAATTCAAGGTTGCCATACCTAGAGGCCTATACGCAAATCTTTTTAACCCTCTGTACTTTTCTTTGCTGCTTTGAATCTTCCTTTTTCTTTTACTTTTGCCCTACTCTTTACCCTCTCCACCACCCTCCCCCCAACACCACCCCTACAGCACACCCCACAGCCCCACTACCTTGAGGCTTTAGGACTGTTAGTCCTAGCGGTGACATGCTCCCTACACCTAAAAGTCCCTCCCACACCCGTGAAGTCCCCCAACAATTGAACCTAACAAAAAAAACATTAACCTACAGATCAACAGCTGGGGGGTATACAACTTCATAAACAAGAGTTATGCAAATAATTAGGCATAAGAGCACAAAAGGAAGCTGCAAATCTGATAATAATTCTATAAGCCTAATCCCTCCTTATCCTTCTTTGAGGGTTTGCAGAAACTCTTTCGCCAAAATTTCAGAGGTGAAAAACCTAGTATTCCCTTTATGGATGATTTTAAGTTTGGCTGGCTGTAGTAAGAAAGCTTGGGTCCCCTTAGTTTGAAATGGTAGAATAAACGGAGGTAATTGTCAGCGTTTCTCTACCGTCTGATGGCCGTAATCTGGCCTAACAAAAAATTCAACCCCCTTGCCAACTCTTTTCCTATCGGGACAGGCCAGATCGGAAACTGCTTCTCATGCCAAAAAAGTTGTTAAATTAAATCAGTATGGCCCTTGGTTTAGCCACTTCTGCCGACTGACCTGGCCGGGCCCGGACAGAAAAGGGAAAACAGTGAGCCCTCTGAATCCTCTGTCTGCCAGTCCCATTGAGTTCATTCTGGAAACGCCTCAGTAAACAATTCAATACTAAATTTACAAGGATCCTGTCCTTCAACCCCCTCAGGAATTTGAAAGACTTGCAGATTGTTCCGCCGAGCTCTGTTCTCCAAATCAATAAGTTTCCATAGCATATCATCCTTCACTGCACGTAAAGTCTCATTCATCGTAATTTGTGAAGCTAGTTTATCCTCCAAATACGAAATACAGGCTTCTGCCTCGGTAATTCTTACAGTAAACTCTGAGCAAGTCTTGGCGATACGCCGTACTGAATTTTGTAATTTACGACAGACATTCTGTGTCCTTTGGCTTTCTAATCGCGTTTCCTCCCTGTGAGTAATCACTGTTCGATATATAAGACTCAAGGATACCTCTTCTGATGGCTCTAGTGTTCTTCGCTCCACAGAGGCGTCAGATTTATCCGGGGTTCTAACCATTGACTTTTGCACCGGTAAAGAGGAATTGGCAAAGTAGCAAGACTCCTCTGTCAAAGCCCTTTTATTCCTCATTGTCTGGGGGCTCCCCTCCGATGAATCCCTTTCCGTATCCTCAGGGGGTGTAGTACTATGCTCACTCAGTTCATCCCAATGTTGAGCCATATGCGTTTTCCCATTTCTCATCATCTCCTCATTGGATATATCCGAATGATCTGATAATGACAAGAACTTATCCACAAGATCCACCAACTCCGCCTCCTTCGTTAGTGAATCTAGACTGAGTGACTCTGTCCTATTAAGAGCCCCAGCCAAGCCAACCGAGCCATTTTCACTTCTAACCACAATGTTATTATCATTACAAAGCTTCTGTGGTACAACTGGTTCAGTATCTTGGCAACCCAGTTCCAGGGGTTCACCCCACTGTTGTTCACTCCTGCAGGATTGCGCCCATCCTTTTTACCAGCGCCATTAGCCAGATCCATATTGCTGCCAGATATTAAATTGTCCAAGGCAACAGCGTCATACAGAGAAATCTGCTGAGCACCTGAACTCTCCTTCATGATGACCGGGGGAACCAACAACAGCTTCAACACTCAATGTTCCTAGGAGCTTGTCTGTTTGGGGATTCGGAACACCCTGGATCCCCATTTTCCCACTCTTCCCACCTTTGCCTTGTGAGAAAATTTGCGGGATAGTGCATTTTGCGGGACTGACCATGCCCGTAGAGTTACCACTGGCACAGCTCTCGCCTTTATTTGTTTTACCATTGAGATTAGAGGCTTTCTTACGGCTCAGCGGCTCCGCGGTTTTTCCTACCGTTCCGGAGACAGTTCCAACTGCTGCCACTGTAGCAGCAGCAGTAGCACCATCAGCCAGGGCCTGGGCTTTCCCTCTAGCTCCTTTAGGCGGCATTATCGGTGTTCTGCGATATCCTGTTCTCGACTCTCCAGTAGTTTTGCCTGCAACAGTTGCTGCTTCTCGGCTCGGCGTCTACGCCCGGACCCTTGTGGCTACAATGTATCTAAATCGGATTTTGCTGAGATAACCTGAACATGCCAATAGTACCAGGACTGAGCTTTGCACACCTCGGTAAGTGCTCAGACCCACTTTCACCCTCTCATCCTCTCACTATCCACAGTACATCTTCTTCACGGGTGTAGGAGGACAGGAGCTACCAGCTCACAGGACTGAGCTGGGGGCCGCCATTTTGCCTCTGTCAAATGATATTCTATATGTAATATTCCGATATATAGTTCTGTTGATTTCTACATTCCCACCCACTGTAAAACTAAGACAGTGTTCTCATTATAAGAGCTGCTATATTTCTTGTAATTCCCATGATATCCCCAATTCCAACAAAATCCCTTCTATTTCCTTTGGGTAACTGATTAGACTTTTTCATGTCAGTAATATCTTGGTTTTTTTGTGCCCCATTGCGTCTCCCATGCACTACTTCTGCCAGGCTCTCTACTCACATCCATTGTGGCGACAAGTTAATCATCCTGTGCAAAAATTTTCAGATACTTTGAGAGAGCCATCTGTATAACCCTGTTAACCATTCAATCGCAACACTGCTAGTTTCCATACCGGCTGCAGACCATGATGGAACTATCTGGAATACCAAAGTTCTGACTGAAGGATCAGAAGTAATTCTGCTTTGCCCTGAAGGTTCTGAGGTTTTCCAAGACTGAATGAATGATCACCATCTGTCGGTGAGAACCTGTTACTTACCGAGTCCGTCAAGATGCTATCCAGAGTGTCAGCAGTCACCAACATGTTGCTCATTGTCACCTCCCTTTGAGTGATGGTAGTATACATAGAATGTACAATGGCTAGTTCCTGCATGAGTGTTAACTGGAAGAAAAAGTACATTTCATACATGTGATTAACAGAGTGAACTTATTCACAAACTGCAACATACTGCAAAATGCTTATCCCAAAACCTTTGTCTGAAGACCTCTGCCTCCACCTCTCTTATCTTTACTACAAGATCTTTGCCCTACACATACAACTATAATTTTGTACTACCCGTGGGAGGGATGGGAGTGAGTGGCTGGAAAACAGGTAATAGTTATTACTAAATGGGAGAGCTTTAGGTAAAGGTAGTTAGGGTATATATATTCATTAAAAACCAAAGGTTATAGGGAGGTTACAGTTAGGTTCAGATTTTCCACACTAAAAACCATAGAAATTCACCAGTTATAGCTAGAGTTATCTCAAGTAACTATAACTTGTGCCTAAGGTAATTATAACTCAACCGCGCCATGAACTGTTATCTCATGAACAATTTGACAGCAAAAGTTGCACTGATATTATCAATAATATCAGAGAAGATGTCAAGTGAAGTAAAATGTGAGGTGCATGGTGACCTTGTGAGTTAGAGTTGCCTTAGGGCACAAGGTATAGTTACTCCCCATTAGTAACCGTGCCAGACCATTGGGAACGGGGTCCCTAGGGCTTGAATCAGCCCGGGGAGGGGGTCTGCGTGCCCCCTCACCCTTCCTACCTTTATCTGTACCCCAGAAAATGGAGTCCGAGGCTGAAAACGGTAAGGGGCCTATGAGCTGCCCTCTCAATATTTTATAAAGCTGGTCCCCGGGAAATGGGGACATCAGGGTTGGCTCATCCTTGGGAAGTGGGCCACGTACACCTCTGACCTATATGCATATACAAAAATTCATGTGCCCTCAAGTAATACAACTGGTGCTATGTAAGGCGCTTTGATACCCGATTCGGGTCAAGTTCGCGCTATATAAAACTCTGTAAAAAAAAAAAAAAACATGGGACCTTACCCGCCCAGGGAATTAAAGAAAACAAGCACAGGAGACTGTACTTGTTTATTTTTTTTTTGATTTGGCCACAGATGCTCTGAGGCATCCGTCTGCACGATGAATTATTTCTGGAAGTCAGGAGTGGCCAGCACAGGAGCTGTGCACATCGCGCGCTTCAGTGTTTCGAATGCCTCCTGGCAAGCAGCCGTCCAGATCACCTTGCGGGGCTGCTTCTTGGACTTTAGCTCAGTCAAGGGGGCTACGATGGTACCATATCCCTTGACGAACCTGCGGTAGTATCCCATGATGCCGAGGAAAGCTCGGACCTCAGTTTGGGTTTTGGGTGGCTACCAGGCCATGATGGTCTCAATTTTGGCCTGGAGGGGTTGCACCTTACCCCCGCCCACCAGGTGTCCCAGGTACATGACAGATCCCTGTCCAATCTGGCACTTGCTAGCCTTGATGGTGAGGCCAGCGCGTTACAGAGCCTGCAGCACCTCCTGGAGATGCTGCAGATGGTCTTCCCAGGTGCTACTGTAGACAGCTATGTCATCCAGGTACGCAGCTGAGAAGGACTCCAGGCCAGACACCCCCTGGTTCACCAACCGCTGGAAGGTGGCCGGAGCATTCTTGAGCCCGAAGGGCATCACTCTGAA
Organism: Lissotriton helveticus; assembly: GCF_964261635.1. Classification (NCBI taxonomy): domain Eukaryota; kingdom Metazoa; phylum Chordata; class Amphibia; order Caudata; family Salamandridae; genus Lissotriton; species Lissotriton helveticus. The sequence goes on from NC_136073.1 coordinate 606,649,933, forward strand.
TTGGAAGTGGCCCTCGGGGGTGGAGAACGCTGTCTTCTCCTTCGCTCCATCGGCCATGGCAATCTGCCAGTACCCTGATGTCAAGTCGATGGTGCTGAGGTACTTAGCTGCTCCCAGCCGGTCAATCAGCTCATCCGCCCGTGGGATCGGGTGAGCATCTGTCTTGGTGACAAAGTTCAATCCCCGATAGTCCACACAGAACCGAAGTACTGGTGTGGTGCCCGGTGGGGCCGCTTTCGGCACCAACACGACCGGACTAGCCCACGGGCTGCTGGAGGGTTCGATCACCCCCAGCTCCAGCATTTGGGCCACCTCACCCTGGATGCTGTTCTTCACTTTCTCGGACAGCCGGTAAGACTTTGTTTTTACTGGCGGACTATCCCCTGTGTCCACATCATGGGTACACAGATGTGTAAATGAGGGAGAACAACGAGGCGTGCTGCGCCAATACCTGGCGGCAGTCCCTCTGTTGCTCTGGGGTCAAGGATGGGGAGAGGACAACTCCCTCCACTGAACCATCCTTCTCCTGGGCCGCCAGAAGGTCAGGAAGAGGCTCACTCTCCTCCTCCTCGCTCCCATCCGTCACCATGAGGAGAGCATGCTCTGATCGCTCATGGTGATGCTTCAGGCGGTTGACGTGGAGCACCCGATGGGGCTGATGGGGGGTCTTCAAATCCACGGCGTAGGTGGTCTGGCCTCGATGCTCAACAATCTCGTTCGGACCAGTCCACCGGTCCTGGAGGGCACTAAGCTCCCCAGGCTCCATGACCCACACCTTCTGTCCAGCGTCCAACTCCACCGTCCGAGTGTTGTGGTCATACCACTCCTTCATGACGGCTTGGCTAGCCTCCAAGTTGTCTGATGCTTCCTTCTACAGCTTGGCCATCTGGCTGCGGAATGCCAGCATGTAGCTGACGACATCACGGGGAAGCTTCTTCGAAGTCTTCTCCCACCCCTCCTTAACAAGGCTGAGGGGCCCCCGAACGGGATGGCCATAGAGCAGTTCGAAGGGGCTGAACCCGACTTCCTTCTGTGGTACCTCGCGGTATGAAAACAGCAGGCAAGGAGGGAGGAGGATGTCCCATTTCACCTCAATTCCTCTGGCAGGCTCCAGATCATACCCTTCAAGGTCTTGTTGAAGCGCTCTACGAGCCAGTTAGTCTGGGGGTGGTAAGGAGTGGAGAACCGATAGGTCACTCCGCACTCCTTCCACATGGCCTGCATGTAGGCCAACATGAAGTTTGTGCCCCTGTCTGACACCACGACCTTGGGGAATCCCACTCTGGTAAATATCCCCATCAGGGCCCGCGCCACCACAGGTGCAGTGATGGTCCTCAGAGGAATAGGCTTTGGGTACCGAGTGGCGTGGTCCACTAACACCAAGATGAACCGGTGTCCCGCAGAGGTCGGAGGGTCTATCGGCCCAACGATGTCGATACCGGCCCGCTCAAAAGGGGTCCCGACCACCGGGAGCGGTTCCAAAGGGGCCTTCATTTTGGTCCCCATCTTGCCACTTGCCTGGCAAGTCTTGCAGGTCTTGTAGTAGGTGTCAGAGACAACTCTCATCCTGGGCCAATTAAAATGTGGGACTAGCCTCGCAAAGGTCTTGTCCTGGCCCAGGTGTCCAGCTAAAGGAATCTCATGCGCCAATTCCAATAAGAAGGCCCGGTAGCATTGGGGGACCACTAAGGCCCTCGAGGATCCATGCACCGGAACCTTAGGCTCACTGAAAAGGAGGCCATTCTCCCAGTACACGTGAAAACTGCCGGTCTCCTGTTGAATCACTTGGGCTTCGGCCTGTCGCCGCATGCCTTCAAGCGTGGGGCACTCCTTTTGCTCCCAACAGAATTCCTCCCGGGTAGGCCCTCCTTCCACATGCCACTTGGCAAGGGTCGGCTAGTCCCCCACAGGAACAACATCCACCTCCACGGACTCCGGGGGTACCTCCACAGGCTCCCCATCTATCACACGGGGTGTGTTCTCCACTCCATTCTCCCCTTCAGGGCCAGCATTGGGTTGGGCCATTGTCTCAGGCTCCAACCCGAGTTGAGTTTCTTGACGGGCAGCCATGGACCGCGTGACCACACAAGTCCACTCTGGTGACCCCAGCATCTCAGTGTGGGCCTTAAACTCCACTTCCTTCCAGGCGGTATGTTCCAGGTCGTTTCCTAGCAGACAGTCCACAGGCAAGGCAGGGCTTATCGCAACTCTCAACGGGCCTTGAACTCCTCCCCACTCAAAGGGAACCTGAGCCACGGGATAGCAGCTCAGACTGCCGTCAGCCAACACAGCTGGATGGAACACATCAGGTACTACTTGCTCAGGGGACACCAGCCGCCTCACTACGGTGGTCATGCTGGCACCTGTGTCCCTCAGAGCGTCCACCTCCTCCCCATTGAACTTCACCCTCTGCTGGTACTTAGCAGTATTCCATGGTAAGGGCGTCACTGGGACCATCTCTCTATCCCCAAGTGAAACCAGGGTCAGGCCTGTTTACCCCCCTCCCTATCTAGGGGCAGCTCCATCTCAAGCGCTAAACTAGCCACCCCAGGACTCTTGCCACCTGTGGGGGCTGGTGGTCGTTTGCGACACTGGGCATCTCCCTTGTAGTGTCCAACATCCCCGCATTCATAGCACCGGACAACTTTTGGCTGCTGACTCTTGTCAAGGTAAGTGGGCTTTGGGGAACTGGACTGAGGTGGGGCACCTACTCCACTCCCAAACTGTCTAGTTTGTGGGCCTCGTGAGAACTCCTTCTTTTTATCTCCCCCCTCTTTCTTCTGGGGGCCGCCCTGTCCGCCTTTTGGGCCATTTCCCCCGGGGGCCTTGTGTGACACCCGGGTGCTGACCCAAGTATCCGCCTCCTCCGCAAGCTCACGGGGATCAGTCAGCTTGCGGTCCACCAGATTTTGGCACAGCTCCGGAAAACATTTATCCAAGAGGTTCTCTCTCAAAAAAAGATTGTACAGGCCCTCATAATTATGCACCTCGCTGCCACGCACCCAACAATCCAGAGCCTTACGGGCATAGTCAAAGAAATCCACCCAATTCTCAGTAGACAGCTTATGGCTGCTACGGAACTTTTGGAGATACCTTTCAGGGTTGAGGCCAAACTTTTTAATGAGCGCCTCCTTCATGGGGGAATACCTGAACTGGTCTGCCTTATCCAAGTACAGGAGGGTGTCCCTGATGTTGGGAGGTATATAACAATACAGGCCACCTCCCCAGTGTTTCTCAGGCACCCCATGGGCGGTCAAGGCCACTTCATACGCCTCCAACCACCTAGCAATGTCATCCCCCTGTGTGTAGCTCGCGATCACCTCCTTGGGTAACCAAAATCTGGGCTCCTGTTGAGCCCCTTGTACGCTGCCACCATTGGGACTTCCTGGTGCACCCAATTGCAATGCTCGCAGCTCCATTTCTTTAAGCTGGAGCTCGTGCGCCAACTTCCTTTCTTCCATAGCTATCTTTCTTTCCTCCAAAGCAAGCTTCTTATCTTCCCTTTCTCTTTCCCTCTCGTGCTCTAGTTTGGCAAGCTCCCACTTCAATCGCCTCTCCTCCCTCCTGTCCTCATACTCCTGGGATGACGCACTCCCCCCAGATACTCCCTACCCCGGAACGTCTTCTTGGCAACACATTGTCGGACATATCAATGTTGAGCAGGCCTGGGTCTTTTGGAGTGCCCGCCTCCCCTTGCGTGACCTGTCCCTCCTGTTCCCCATCCCCTCACTCCTCTGGGTGGACCCTTACCCATGCCCTCAAGGCGGTACGGAGTTCTTCCTTTGCGGCTCTCCGCCCAAACGGCACCCCCATCCCCTGACAAAATTCCCTAAGCTGCACCACTGTGTACTCCTCCAGATCGGCTAGCTGGAACTCCATTTTGCCAGGTGGGGACCCAGATAAAATCAAGGAAAGATATTAGGACGTGGGTACAATACTGGGTCAACACAGGTCTCTACGCACTCTACAGGCTAAACAGTGGGGGGGTTAATTGAGAAAGGTTGTAGGCACGATAGGTGTCCAGTCTAATTGCAGCGCACTCTGTCCCACTGGAGGGTGCTGTATAGTCACAGGTCCTGGATCCCACCGCTCGCCACCAAATGTAGGAACTGAGGTCACCAGTTCCCCGGGGGTAGCCTGGCATGAGCAGCTAGGCACCTGAAAGCTCAGGTGTTAAGTGACTACACAGCACACGCATCCACTGAGACAATAAGTGCAGGCAAGGACATAGACTACACCAGTTACGTTTGATTCAAATTTTTAAGCTTTTATATAAGATTAGAATCAGGGCAATCAAAAATTCACAGTAGCAATAACTTATTAGTTTCCCTTAAAAGCCCATGTGTCTCATCACTCAGCAATAAATACTTAAATGAATAAATATTAAATATTAGATAACCGTGGGCTTGGCAACAACCTTGTTCCTAATCAGCACCTGCAAGGCAACCTTTATAAAGACATTCAAATAACATTGCATCAAGCATCAATAACCATTTCTTCATGTAAGCAACCATCTCATTTAGTGACTAAAAGCATCCAGGAAACTTTGCCTTAGACAAGAGTAAACCGTCCATTAAGTAGGAGTAAAACATTTCATTCTGTATTAATGGACATCACAGTGAAGATTGGGCATCAGCTCATTAGGTGAGAGAACTGGGCATTCATTAAGGCACAGATACCCCTGTATTCAGCAAAAGCACTTCCTTATACCACCATTACCCAAGCATCAGGGCCTACACCAGCTGGCATTCGTCTGGACCCCAGGCAGGGGTTAACCAATGTCTTGGCCCAGTTCAGAGACCTGGCAGTCTCGCAAGAACTTCTCCACCACCCAGAGTCATCTAAGGCCAACAGCGCCCAACCATGATGTTCCCCGGGGGAGGGGCGAATTCCGCCCTCCTCCCCTGGGGGTGACATTCTATCTTAGGCCCTCCGGGGCCCTTGCGGCGGGTCAACTGGTGTAGGAGGGCTCGGGCTCCTTCGGGAGCTCTCCGGTGGTCTGGCACTGTGAGGGGCAGTCGCAAGGTGCAGCCGGGCTTCACGAGGCCCCGTGGGTGCAGCAAGCAGGAGAGGATCTCTTGCTCTGGTCGAGCGCTGCTGCGGGATCTGCCCCGGGTCCCAGACCTACCGAGTCTCACTGGGCCCAGGACCAATCGTAGGAGACAGGGAGGAGGCGCGCCCGCAGATGCCGGTTGCAGAGCAGCCTGCGGGGGCGTGTAGGCCTCACGCTCGACAGCAGGAAGTGGTGGAGGGGGCGCGGCTGGTGACGCGGCAGGCGTCCCCTCACCATGTGACAGGGGAGGCAATGGCTTCGGGCCCGGAGCGGCCTTGTGGAATGTGGCGGCGGCCCTCTCCTGGTCCCGGGGGCCACTGAGGGGGTGATGAAGGCAGCACCGGCCCAGGGAGTGCCAGGCTGCGACGGTGAGTTCCGCAGCGCTGAGGGGGCAGTCTCAACTCTAGCGCTTCGTGACAGAAAGGGGCTCTGGCCTCACAGTGCTTCGTGAAATAAAGGGGCTCTGGACTCACAGCGCTTCGTGAAAGACAGGGGCTCTGGCCTCACAGCGCTTCCCAGTGGGGGCACAGTTGACGAGCGCTGGATAGATAATACATGCAAAATAGCCGTTGCAGCTATCAGGCAGGTCAGCATTCTAGCGCTGAGGGGGGGAAGAGCGCTTCTCAGGTGGCCCAAGTCACTTCAGGTTTAGGCTCGCAGTTCAGTCAGGGGGGGGTTGGCGCAGAGAGGGGAGAGCGCTTGGCAGGCAGATCAGTACCTGGTTGATCCCCAAGATTCCTGATTAGCGCTGGAAAGCTTCTTCTTGGCGCGTGTTGGTTCTGACGCCCTTTGTTTGTAGTTCCTTGGTTTCTTGAGGGGGGGTAGAGTTGAAGGCTTGACAGCAGGTCACTTCAGGTGGTCCCTGGGTTCCCCTCCCGCCGGGCCAGATCAGTGGGCTAGTTCAGGGTTCCTCACTCTACTTGGAAGGCAGCACCTAAGCCCTGTCACTCCCAGTGCTAAATCTCCTGCGTGGGTCCCCCAGGTCAGTGATGCCCCAACTCTCTACTCTGCTCTGACTGGAAAGTTTCCCTCCCTTTCCTTATATAGCGACAGTTGGCAGTTGGCAGTGGCAGTTGGTGTCACCTCCCCTGTTCTACAAGGTTCCAGGAGCTTCCCTCATTCTAGCTATGGGCAGGCTGGAAGGCTGGCATTGGTACATTGTTTAAGGGTTCCAGTCAGCTCCTGGCTACTAGAGTGCACCTAAAAAGACCACGCTGCCGTAGCAGGGGTCAGTGGCAGCCATCTTAGGGGAAGAGAGCACCTGCACCTTACCATTGGGAAACAATGGGAAGGTGCCCAGAGACCTATGGCCAACAAAAAGTAGGTGGGAAAAATGAGGCCAAGGCGAAAAAAAATAGGGAAGACCACCCTAGGCCTGACAGGTCTAACATTAACCTTGAATCGTACCAACAGAAATCTATACCTTTCATTAGATAGGAGTGAAAGGAAAGCTCCATACCCTGAACAGTTTTTAAAAATAAATGCCCCTATACAATGGGTTTCACAAGCTCTATGTGTTCATGTTGTAATAAGGGACTTTTGAGAAACAAGTCTCTCCCTCTTTTGAGTTCCAGGGGGTACGGGGACTAATAACTGCAGTATATGTTCACCCAACCCATGCTGGTAAAAGCTGCCTTCATATAAGCAATCCAAGGGATTTGATGCATGTTGTCAAGGGTCAGACAATCAGACAAAATCAGTCTATTTATTTTGCATCCCTCTCCAGTCTATATCTTGATCCAGCACAGCAAGGGTCTGAGAGCAACAAGGTCACCAATGTATCTAAAACAAAGTTCCTGACGAACAAAAAAAGCTGGGGTACTTTGTGGACCCGCAGAATACACCTTAAAATGTATTTTCTGTGAGTTCAATTTTATCGACCGTCATGTAACCCCATACATCACTGTCATATAGCTCCTTGGAGAAGCACTTGGACTTAAAATACTTAACTAGAGGGTCCAGTCATCATGAGGCCAACCTCTGTGCAACGCTAGCTACAGTCCCCGTGGTCTTGACCAAATCACAAGTCTTACCCTCAACTAGTGGTTTAAAACTCATATTAGCATCAAATAGCACCAGCAGGTAAGAGAAAGCTGGGACCTTACCCAGGGTATGACTCCCCACCTTGAAGGTTTTGAAACTGGTGGAAATTCAGCGATGCGAAGAACTCTCTCCGCAAGTTGGGCTTTCAATATGATATGCTCTACCCTGCCTGTCTATGAGTTGAGGTCAATGGGAGGCCTCGCTCCTTGACAACCCAGCAGAGGCAAACGACTTTTGCAAACACTTTGCTTTCAAGTCCTCCTCTTCTAGACAGAACACGCTACAAAGTACTGGATCACCGACTCCTGCTCCTTAGTCCCCTTTTCGGGGCTTTATTGGATGTTTTCCTATATAGTGGGGGTGGGGGGGGGGATAGGTGTGGGCCCTTTCTGCTTTCTCTTCAGTTTTGTATTTGTTTGTTACCCTTTGCACAACAGGTACACTATATGCCAGCGTATGACATGGCGCTGTTCTTTTAACACCTGTTTACTCTATGCCATCTCAGAAAGGGCCTGTAGAGGTGATAGACATTACTTCCCTTACATGAAAGATATGTGGCATCAATAATCCACGTAAAGGCAAACAAGTCCTCTCATATCTGTCGCGACATAGCCTTCCTTCAGGAAACACGTCTCCTACCTAATGGCGCCCAATCATATGCGACTACTTGGGGCCCCCACCCCGCTATTTCTCCTCTCATGGCTCCTATTCCTGTGGATTCTGCCCCCTCATGCATAAAAGCAGCCCCTATTCCCTCCATAAATGTCACTCGGACCCAAATGGATGCTATTTAATCCTACAAGGCAGCTTCACTGACAAACGAGTACTATTAGTCAACATATACGCCCCGAACACTGAGTATCCACAATTCTTTCAGGAGTTTTATGCCCATATGGGACATGCAGATGCCAACTTTGCTCTTCTGAGTGGGGATTTCAACATGGTACATACTCTAGCATTGACTCTAGTACCCAGCTGAGTGGTTATCCCCAATCATGGGAAGCACTCCACCTTATATTGCAGACGCTTATGCTCTACAGGATATCTGATGTGCTTAACAGCCATCCACACCTGGTTATACCTTTTACTCTGCCCCACATGATATTTTGACATGGCTAAATTATTGGTTCTTGTCTGCTAATGTTTCACTCTGGACTACAAAGGTAAAACTTCTACCGCAAACTCTATCAGATCATAGCCTGTTCTCTTAACCCTACAGGTCCCCTATGGATGTAGGTCAGAGCGCACCTTGAGTATCCATCACTAGGCTATACATGATCCTGTGTTCTGTAGTGAACTCCTTCATTCCATCGTCCACTACTTCGCAATGAACTCGGGTACAGTCTCCACACAGGCAACCCTCTGGAAGGCCTTTAAAGCATATATCCATGGGGTGTGCATATCCAAGCATCTGAGTATCCTATGAGATATCCACTCCCAACCGCAATGCTTTTAAACCTCCAAGGTATAGACTTAAGTGCCTCCTAAGGTGGCGGCCTCCAGCTCCATTGACGTTTAGTATTGTTGACTGAATTTCGCGATCTGGCTGATAGGGAAATCGCATATCTAGGGAAACACACTAGGGCTCCGTGCTATGGTGAGGGGGCGCACCCGACCGCACTCTTGTGCGGATAATCCACCCTAATCACCTAGGTAGTTATGTCGATGAATTGCGCACCGTCTCTGAGTTCTCTGTTTTTGCTGGCGAAGATGTTCTGGCAGAGTCCCAATGCTATTATGAACTCCTTTGTACATCCTGCACTCCTGACAATGCACCAGAGATCCCATCATACTTGGTGGAGATCGCCATAGGTCTGGCCCACTGATGGCCAATGACAATTTTTTAGCAAGATGATTTTTTGCGAGGAGGTCACCCAGGTGATCGACTCTTTAGACAGGTCCAATGGCCCTGGCCTTGATGGCCTTATGAGAGCTTTCTATAAAGCTTTCAAACAACATGTCACCCACATCTCTTTGCAGTGGTCAACAGAATCTCCTGCCAAACACCTGCTTTAGTTACCCTATTGGATGCCGAAAAGACGTTTGACCCCTTGGAGTGGCCCTTCTTATTTATTTATTTATTTATTTATTTATGATATTTGTAGAGCGCATACAATGGCCCAAGGGCGTCTCGGCGCTAAGTGTCTGAGTGTTTACCCTGGAAAATGAATGATTTATTGACTAAAGAGCCAGGTCTTAAGTTGTTTCCGAAAGGACCATAGAGATGAACTGGCTTTAATCGTTGGTGGCAGAGTGTTCCATAACTTAGGGGCTGAAACCAGGAATCTTCTATCGCCCCATGAGACCGTTTTTGTCCGGGGTATAACAAGATCTCCTGAACAAGATGACCGTAATGTTCTGAGCGGGCGATAAGGGGTCAGATTACGGACAAGATGTGCTGGTCCTTGGTTGTGCAACGCCTTATACACAATACACAGGGTCTTGAATTTTATCCTGTTTCTGATGGATAACCAATGCAGCTCTTTGATGGTCTTAGAGGCAGAGTGATGTTTAGGGATATTTCCCAAAAGCCTCGCTGCAGAGTTTTGTATGGATTGTAGTTTATTCAAGACTCCTTCCTGTGCACAGAGAAACAGAGCGTTGCAGTAGTCCAGGGTGGACAGCACAAGAGATGTGACAAGAGTTTTTCCGGCTTTATCAGGGAGAAAAGGGATGATTTTTTTAATTAGCTTCAGCTTATAAAAAGCTGAGGAGGTAATCTGGTTGGCATGTGGATGGAACGTGAGTCGGTCATCAAAGATGACTCCCAGATTCCTTACTTTGCTAACAGGCTCAGGGGGGGGCCTAAAGAGGAAGGCCACCAATTAGATGACCACTCTGGTGTTAACTGTCCAAAGATAACTACCTCTGTTTTTTCTGAGTTTAACTTTAAACAATTGGAGGCCATCCAATTTCCTATTGCCGTCATACCAGCCCTGAGGTCACCTGCCACTTTATGGCCATTGTTCTTAATGGCTAGAACCAGCTGGGTATCGTCAGCATAGGACGTGAGGCTCATCCCATAAGCCCGAATGACATTGGCTAAGCCCGACACATAGATGTTAAAAAGTGTCGGGCTTAGGGATGAGCCTTGGGGTACTCCACATGGTAGTGACATAGTGGACGATTGAAATGGTCCCGTTGTGACCACCTGAGTTCTGTCAGCTAGAAAGGAGGCCAGAAGTTTACTTGCCATCCCTTGTACACCCAGGCCCTCGACACGGTCAATCAGGGTGGTATGATCGACCGTGTCGAAGGCTGCTGACAGATCAAGTAATATCAGAACCGCTGTACCCCCAGTGTCACGGATGAGTCTGATGTCATCAGCTGCTTTAATTAGAGCTGTCTCAGTCCCATGACATTGGCGGAACCCAAACTGAGTTTCGTCAAGTAGCTGGTGTTGTTCTAGAAACGCAGATAGTTGTTTATTCATAGCTTTTCCAGCTATTTTGGCCAGGACCGGTAGGTTGGCTATAGGTCGGTAGCTTTTGGGTTCAGCCTTGTCCAGGTATGATTTCTTTAGCAGAGGTTTTATGATGGTTCTTTTTAGACTTTTAGGGTAAATACCTGTTTTAAACATGGCTTTGCATATAGAGGTTATGGCCGGAGTGATTTCCTCTAAGACTGGCATTAGAACTTTAACAGGACAGGGATCAAGTACTGAACCTGATCTGATTGTAATAATTATGTCCCTTGCCTGAACTTCTGAAATTTCAACAAATTGAGTAAGCATAGGACCAGCCTGTGTTTTAAGAGTGCTATCAGAAGAGTTTTTGGTTTTGGTGGCAAATGCAACATATATGTCATTAACTTTACTAAAGAAAAACTTGGCCAATGTGTCACAAAGGAGTTGCGATGGAGGTGGAGTCAAGTTAGGAGATTGACCGGCTAGTTGTTTTGCAGTCTCATACAGGATTTTATGTGAGTTTTTTGCGGTTTCAATTTTATGACTGAAAAATGATTTCTTGGCTTCGTCAATCATTTGTTTGTATTTGGCCACCGTTATCTTATATTTGATTTTGGCATCTTCGGCATAATCTTTCCGCCAAAGCCTTTCATTTTGTCTACATCTTTGTTTCTGCTGTCTTAAGGCAGCTGAGTACCAGGGAGCTGAGGGAGTGGATCTGTTCCGGGATATTTGCTTAGTGGGAACCAGCGAGGATGCAGCTTGAAAGAAGCTCTGGTCAAACTGGGAATCCCTACCGCGCTCATCTCCTTGGTCATGCTCTTATATCCTAATCCTGTGGCACGCATGGGAGTCAATGGTTCCCTTAATGACCCTTTGATCTGCCACCTTCTGGAGCGCCACATACATGAGGCTCCCGCGCTTCATTTTTTAAAATATTTTCGTCCGGAGTCACGCTGGGTGTGAAAATACAGCCCCCCCAAAAATGCTCTTTTGGCCCTGCGGGACCCTCTGATCAGGCCTATGTTGTCAGGGTGCTTTTACCCTGCCACCTTTTCTTCTTTTTTAATCGTTTTTCTTTCTCCTCATACCAAGTGACAAGGTGGCTGTCAACACTTCCTGGTTACAAGTGTTGGCAGCCAATCAGAGGCAAGCTCCACTGTGGCACTTACTGGATGTACTGAGTGGGCTAGTTGGACCCCACACTGAAAAAAACATAGGTTTCAGGGACGTTATAGTTAGTTGGAGATTCCACTCGTACAAAACCATAGAAATAGTCAGTAGACCTAACTTTAACTCGTGCCCATGCAATGCACTGCTGATGACGTCACATATTATATCACTTGTGACATGCTCAGTGACATCACTGTTGACATCTCTAATTTTCCATTGGGCATACAAGTCACACAGTCCTTAAAATAACAAACGGAGATGTTGGTTCACCATCTGCCTACTGGCTCAACTACTGTCTACTGATTGGATAGAAAATAGTCAATTGTGACATTAAATTGCTTACATTCTCATGGTTCTGCCTATGTCGAACATCTACTTTTGCCACACTGATGAAGGCTGGCTGCTGAAACGCGTATGTGGCCAATAAAGTTATGTTGAAAGCCCCGGGAGTGTTCGAGTTGCTTTTCTGGTTGTTGAATGAAATGGGTCACACCCCCGCTAATTGGAGGCACCAGTTGTGAGCTCAGAGGAACTGGTGGGAAACGTGTATGTTTATATATATATATATATATATATTCACTGAAAAAACCATAGGTTATAGATTATATATAGTTAGGAATTAGCATTTACAAAACCTTGAAAATTCACTGAAAAAACCATAGGTTATAGACCATATATAGTTAGGAATTAGCATTTAAAAAACCTTATTTTACTCACACAAAACCATTGAAATTCCATATATAGTTAGTTGCACTAACTATATATCGCGCACCCGCAATCCACTGCTGATGATGTCACATATTACATCATTCATGACATGGTCAGTGACATCACTGATGACATCACTGATGACATCTCAAATGACATCACTGATGATATCTCATTTGACATCAATGGTCACATCAATGATGATATCATTAATGTGACAATACAATGCATCTCCTCACACTTTAATATAACCTCTGTTACACCCAGTGTTAAATACAGAGTATAATTTTTGAAACCATTGACACACCAATACTAGTTACTACATACGCACTCACTGATTCCTACGTCTACACACACATTCACTCATTCACCCATACAATCATTCATACATACAATCACTCATCTTTACAACACTATCATATGCACTCATACACCTATACAGACACTCACACTCTGCCACTCATCCATGGAGTTACTCACACACCTAGTCAGTCCTGTAAAGAATCAATCACACTTCCATTTTGTAATCTACACAGTTAAACATAGAGTACCTTACATTTTCAAACATATACTAACACATACTTACTCTCTTATAGAATCACTGATACAAGTACACATTGATCTGCACAGAGTCACACACCTCCCAGCCAGCCATACACACACTCAGTCTCCCATACAAATACTTGTGCAACCAATCAATAACCCATATAGCTACTTATATAGCTACTGATCAACACATGCAGCAGCTTGCACAACAACAGACATACTGATGCACACTTTCAGACAGTTTAGTCACTAACCCGTGCATTTAGTAAGACGCATTTAATCACTCACTCATACAGTCAATCACGCACCTACTAAAACCTTCATTCAGACACTTATACATCCACTCATTCTTCAATATGTAAAACATATTTAAACTTTACAGAAACACATAATCACTGGATGTTGTCATCAGTGATGTCATTTGAGATGTCATCAGTGATGTCATCAGTGATGTCACTGACCATGTCATGAATGATGTAATATGTGACATGATCAGCAGTGGATTGCGTGTGCGCGATATATAGTTAGTGCAACTAACTATATATGGAATTTCAATGGTTTTGTGTGAGTAAAATAAGGTTTTTTAAATGCTAATTCCTAACTATATATGGTCTATAACCTATGGTTTTTTCAGTGAATTTTCAAGGTTTTGTAAATGCTAATTCCTAACTATGTATAATCTATAACCTATGGTTTTTTCAGTGAATTTCAATGTTTTTTTAATAGCAAATATCTGTAGCTGTAAAATGTATTCTTCTTTAAATCCCAAAATATATTTTATATGTTTATTAATAACTTTTTTTTTTTTAATTTTTTTTTCTTCGTTCCCACTTCGCGAATCGGGAAGCTTCCCGTTAGCTGACCTTGATGCCGCAAAATAGACCGCGAGCCGGTAAACGTTTCTTTACCGCAACTGCCGTGTTAGAAAACAACATCGTGACGCCTCCCGTCCGCATGACGTTTCGCGTTGTCGCGTGATACGTCATATGACGTACTACGTTAGCGAACTGGTACGCTTACCGAGTCGCAAAGCACAGGTTTCTGGAAGCAAACCGGAAGGCCCTGCAAAGCGTGTAACGTAAACACAGCAGGTCATGTGACTTGGTAATAACACTTTTCATTGGTTCATTTCACTTTTGGTTTCCTAATGATGTAAGACTAGGTCATATAATCTAAAATGAACACTTTTCATTGGTTGAGAACTATTGTTTTTCCCAAATGATGAAAATCCCTCTTTCTTTCCTCACTCTGACTTTCATCATTGTGAGAGAAAGACCCTTTGTTACCAGTGAGCAATGGCTTCTTTAGTAGCTTCAGCTGGTGCTTCCCCACCACCTCCACCACATCCAAGGAAGAGTGGACCGATGTGTGAATGTGTTCACTGTATGCAACAACTTTGACACTTACAGAGGCCTCACCTTCTCCATGCCTCCTACACAGTTCTACATGTACATCATAAATGCAAACAGAACAGAATTAATTATACATGTTAAATGGTTTATTTTTGCTGTTCTCAGAATGTATCAAATTTCACTAAAAACAGTGACTTGAAGGTATTCATCATATAACAGCGGGGAAAAAAAAACACAATCAAAATGATTGTGTTTAAAAAACCCATACAACATAACAAATCAGAATTCAGAACTCCTTAAAGTTAACTTACTTTCCATGACGGCCAAGGATGTCCTATGAACAGCTTACACTCTGTTGTGCTGTTATTACTTTCAACCCGCCACTTTCTGAAAGAAAACCTCCATCGTTTTCAAAAACATGTTACATACAATAAATGACTTCTTGCTCTCTACCACAAGTTTCCACAAGGCCAAATCTTGTCAGACCCATTTATAACTCTTGGATTTCTTGTAAGCCAATCCCGTCTTTTCGCATTTCCGCAACTTTCAGAATTAAAATGTTGAAGATCATTTACACAATCCTGGACTAGTAATATCTTCCCCTTCTTGCTCAATCATGTTCTACATTTCCTATCACACTGATACTGCTTACTATGAAGCAGACTTACACTACCTTTATGACTAGTACAATTATTTAATTCTCTACATCACTTTTAATCACAAAGCAATGTAAAACAGTAGACAGCATTGCAGACTTACATTCCCTCTACTCCATGTTTTGATTGGCTGCTTCAATTAGCTTATAAAAAGAAATAGTTTTTCTGAACTCATTCAAAGTGCACGTATTTCTCAATGACGTCCAGTGTTATGGTAAAAAGTTATGTCTCTGTACTACACTTATCCTCAAGGCCAAATAGTGTAGGAGCCATGAGAACTTCTTGAAATTCCTCAGAGCACATCCCGAGATTCTTTCCCTAAAATTTTGGTTTTAAAAACACCAGGTAAGAGTTTTTAAGGTCATATGGCAATTTTTTTTTGAAAATTAAAACAGAATCATTGCAGAATGACCAGCCATTTCTACACTTTAAATAAGCTGTATAATGTCCTGATGTTATTGAAGGACCATCATGATATATAATTGCTACAGTTACAAAAGTCCTTCCTGATATTGACAACTGTGAAGCCACAAAATTTTTAATTAAAGTTGTCAATTTTGTTCCATCAGGCCTACATCGTTGGAACATTAAAATGACATACTGGCCATATGTTCGTATAAATAATGTGGACATCATTTCAGATTTACATTGGCTACACTCCATGTTGTGATCAGCTGCTTTTACTAGCTTATTAAAAGAGACTGATTTACTGTCTGGCAAAGTTAAATATATAAATCTTTCTGAGTCTACACTAGTAGTACTTGATACCCTACAGTTCTCGCAGTCATGCTGCCATTGATAAGAAAGCCCAAACAGGTGATCTACATCTACACCTTCATCATGCAATACATCAAGCATATACATTAAAAACTCCTGACAATCTTGCTGACTATTTTGAGAGAATTGTGTTTGGCCTGAACATCTGTCTAACAGATTTCGAATTTCAGACACACTTTCTATGTTTGTTCTATCAGTGCTACATTTCTCTAACACAGAATTTAACAAACTGCTAAATCTTTGATCAGAATTGACCACAATCTCTTCTTTTACATTTTCTAGAGAAAACAAAACATTAACCACTACATTGGCATAGCAGTTGACACCAGAACTGTTTTCAAATTGAAAACCAACAACATCTTCAACAGAATCCTTTTTGTTTCTGCTTATAATTTCAGGTTCATCGACTTTTCGACTTTTTGCTACAACCTCCCCAGTATTGGTCACATTTCTTCATTTCCGGCCTACCACACGTTTCTCAAACAAAGGATACTGAGGCAAATGTGGCGCATACTCTCTTCTCAACCTATTGTATTCCTTAACACAATCTAGATCCGCACAAATGTTTGTGACATCACACTCAATCAAGTACAATCCCGATAAAGTCCTAACTCGTGACAATGCCACATATGCCATACCCTCCTTGAACACAGAACTGCCAATATTCACCAATGCACAGTCTACACTTAAACCTTGCGATTTATGGATTGTCACCGCATATGCCAAGCAAACAGGAAACTGCTTACGATGAACATATAAGTCTTTTACAAGCAAAAATCTAGCAGAACAACGAGCAATTAGCTGTACTTCCTCAATGCCATCAAATTTAATTTTTAAAAATTCAATTCCATCTCTATTTCTGTATTTCACAAAATCAACAACATTACCCATTGATCCATTTACCAGACCTCTTTCAACATGTAAATTCCTTCTTAAAATTATACGGCAGTTCAAGCACACATTCAGAGTCTTTTCAAAACCCGCAGTTTTAGATATACTCTTCTCTAATGAATCCAATTTTGTTTTCAGATTCTCAGACAAAATAATTGTTGATCCCATATGCTCTACTCTGTCAATAGCTTCCAGTTTCACAATCTCTTGCTTTTCTAAATGCAACATTTTGTTGTTGAATTTGGCACATTCTGCAAGAGTTGGCATCAAACATATTCCAGATTTTTTCTCAGTAACTTTCTGAAAAATATTCTCAGGCACAACATCTTCGTCTGGATATAAATTTGTCAGTAATCGTTCATGTAAAGCTTCTTTCCCATGCTCGGTCACTTTTCCAATTCTAACATCTTGTAGAATAGTCTTGTAAACTTCATCCTTTGCCTGACGCATATTTTCATGCAGTTCAGCATAATTGAAGTTTAACCATATATTGACGTTGCCAATGCTCCCTAAGCACTTCCTGGTATCTTCATGCGTGAGCATTTTGAACACAGGTTGCCCTTTCACTGGTGTCAGCTGCAGAAGATCTCCGAAAACAATGATGTGTTTGCCACCAAATAACACATCATACTCTGTTTTGAGAACTTCTTGCATTCTCAAATGCACAAAGGCAAGCATGACATTGGAAACTATGCTTACTTCGTCAATGATAAGAAGTTTAATTTTCCTCAAGACTCTTGAAACTTCAAAACAAGCATCTCCAGATAGCTTGTGATATTCTAATTTGTTGTCATGCTCCACTGGCAGCATCAGTAAACGATGTAAAGTAATCCCTTTAATGTTATGTGCTGCCAGTCCAGTTGGAGCGGTGACAACACAAGACAGCGATGACTCTGTCCTTTCCTGCAAATAACATGAAATTGCTTTAATAAGGAAACTTTTTCCAGTTCCCGCTTCTCCACTCACGTACAGTCGGACAGGCTTCAACGACGTACATGAGCACTCTTTCTTGTCATGACTTAATCCATGATCAATTTGCATGGTAAGTTCGTCATATATTTTCCTCTGCTCAACGTTGAGTTGTCTTTCCAACTCTTCTAAGTTAACCGCATCCTCCTGAGCATGTGCCATGGCTCTTTCCACTTCATTCATAGCAGTGGCAGCTTCATTTTCGATAAGAGGTCCTCCTAGTGGATCCTGACTCAATGAAGCAGAACTCTGACTGTCCGGAGAACTGTCTCTGGCAATCTCGGCTGCAATCATTGCTTCCTGCTCAATTTCCACATTCAACATTTCTACATATTTGGGAAAAGCAGGACATTCTATGGTCTCCTTGGCAGCATTGAATGAGTCTTCGTAACAAAGGAAATCTCCAAGCAGTTCCTCTTCTGCACGCCAAGGCTTAAAAAGTTGCAAAAGTGCTAAATAGAAAAACTCCTTTTTTTCAGGAGATTCGCCACTCAATTTTCGATGGTTTATCAAGTGGCATTTTCTTTGCTTGACCAGACATCCCTCACTTCCTATTACAGCATACACTCCTTTCTCAGTATCTTCTTTGATGTTCCTCTTGAATATGTAATTTTGCAGAACCTCATACAGACAAACATTCTCGAGGTGACTGCTTCGATTTGGATAATATGTATCCAACATGTTGCTCTTCAAAATGTCGGTACTGTTTGGCTCCTTTTCCGCCAAATACTCAATTTCCCGCACAGGTTTCAGAACTCGATTACGCGTTGCAGCAAGACCAACACTCGCCCAAACGATACTCCTGGACTTGGCATAGAGACTTGCTGAAGACAACCGGTCAGAACATTCGTAAGCTCCGATTTCTCGATGCGACAACATCTTCAGACTGAAACTGTACAACTTCTTGCTGAGGCTCTTTTCATGGGAAATGTCCTCCCACATATCCTTCAATTCTGTCTTCTCTTTTTTGGTGATGTAAGATGTCACATACCGAGCCACAGCCATACAGTTATCAGCCACAAACTGTATATCCATGTTAGCATTCCACATGGACAAAATCACCGGGTTGTAGTCGTTGATGTACTTAGACTCTTCGTTCCTCTTCAAATTGTATGTGTTTTTAGGTGATTTCTTCATCACATTATGTCGCAGCGAAGACATCAAACTGTTCACTCTTCCTTTAGAAATCACCGATCGTGGAAAGCCGAAACGACATTTGGTGTAGAACTTGTCTTTGTTCCGGAATTTACGACGACAGTACTTTCCACATTGATGGCTTTGGAAACGTAGAACTTTTTCTCTTAGGCTTTTTTTCTCCTTTGCGTTTGGAACAGCACACGTAGAATACTGTTCTATGAAACTCATCACTGAGTCTTCTGCATCCGTTCCAAATTTAGGTGCATCCTTGATCCACAGCAACATATGTATATGAGGAGCACCTGTTGCTTGGTACTCCTTCCTCCAGAAGAAATCCAACACCTCTCCAAGAGGTGGATTCTTCTTATTCATGATGAAAGACA
Organism: Lissotriton helveticus; assembly: GCF_964261635.1. Taxonomy (NCBI): domain Eukaryota; kingdom Metazoa; phylum Chordata; class Amphibia; order Caudata; family Salamandridae; genus Lissotriton; species Lissotriton helveticus. The sequence goes on from NC_136073.1 coordinate 606,669,027, forward strand.
TCATACCTTCAAATCTATGATTGAAGTACCTACATACATTGACTGGATCCAAAGAGCACAGTTCTCCGGGTGTCTTGAATTCGATGTTTTCTACGTTAGCATTTGCCTCTCGTAGAAATTCAAGTAAGTCTTCCCAGCCATACTCAGCACAGCTCAAAGTGAGGAACCATGTGGGAGTTCCTAAGTTCCTCAGCATACATTTTAAATCACCATGACGACGGTACCAGTACTCATTAGTACCACGCTGACACGCCATGAGATTAATCAGGTGAGAATCCAAAATACTGTCTTGGACATTGACTTTATCCATAAAGTCACTTGCCGAGATGTTTTGCATGTGTATACCACTTTTCAAGATGTGGTTCACTGCATATGACAGTCCAGACAGATCGCTTTCAAACAGGAGATGAAACAAATAAGGAATGCATTGTCGAAACCTAGGATCTCCTGCATACAATCGCAAAGTCCGGTATTCAGAAGCAGGAATTTGATGAGGTCGCTCATCATATCTTCCTCCCTGACCTGTTGGAAAAAGCTGTGGGAAACACCGAGCTTCCAAACTTTCCTCCCAAACACTAATGGGACTCCCTTTCGCTTGTTTCATTTGAAACAACTCAATAGCATTCCCCATGACTTCCTTGGAATGCAAAGGATGAACACTATAATGTTCATATATTTCTTCACTAGTACAGGGTTCTACTTTCTCAATTTGACCAGCACACAAATCGCTATCCTCTTCCTCACTTACTTCCTCTTCTGCAACATATACATTTTTATAGTATTTATTATTTTTTTTCAAATACAATGTTGCCCTTTTGACTTTCCTAACATCTACTAAATCTTGCCATATTTTCTTATTCTTTGTCGGAACCCCATTAACTAAGATAACAAGAGGTTCCTCTTCCACTTTTTCTACTCCAAGTGTGTTAATGTTTTTCTTCAAATCTAGAGGCAAATAAACAACTCTTCCCTTTAATCCTCTCTGTAAATCTGATGGAGGCAATTTCCCTGTCTTTGGCTCCATTCTTACAATAGCCTGAAAGGGATGGATACTTTGAATCAAAATAGATTCATAAGTATTTAAATCCTTCAATTCAGAAGGAATCTCAACCAATTCCAGATTATTATGAACTGCTCTAGCAGGCATCTGGTTTTGATTTAATTTGTTACAACAATAAGTACACACACGTTGATCCAATCCCAAATCAAAACAATTTTCTACCATCAAGTATGTTGTAAAATCCTTCCATTCACTATTATTTTCCCTTTCACTTTTTCCATATAAATCCACTAACTTAGTCTGATTCTTATAATAAGTGCGTCGACAACACACACAAGTGAAATTTGGCCTCTCACTTGATTTCACCTCAAACGTCGCAATTTCCCTCTGGAAATTATCTGTACTGGAAACCTGTACACTATCTTCCACATTACTCTCTTCTTCTTGGTCAATTTCAACATTCTCCTCTTTACTTCCAAAGTAACAAAACTCAATTTCTTCACATATATTCTTCACATCTATTTCAGAACCATGCAAAAGAGCAGCGCATAATTGTTTAAGCATAATTGCTGGACTCTTAGCATAATACAACATTCTAACTAATTTCCTCACTTTATTATGATGCACTGCTAGCATTCTGAAATGATGAAAAACACTCTGGCATACTCTCCTGGAAAGACAAGCCAGTGAATGACCATGCAAACCTATCACTTCTCTCACTCTGCAAGGATCTAATTCTTGCAACAACTTCATTTTCTGCTTCAAACTTTTCTTATTAAATGACCGTATAAAATCACAAAGCAAATTGATGGAATCCTGTCGTACACTGCAAATACTACTACACTTCCAGGTGTACACAGGACCCTTAGGACGTCTCCCTAAAACCTCCTTACCTAACACCTCTTCTATCTCTGTTCTCACAAGTTTTTCTTTTTCAACTGGACAACCATCTTTCACTTCATAAGCTCGACCACTGGTGTCAACTGCATGCACCAAATCATTATCCTGGAAATAACTCTCCTCATTAAAAAATGCCTCAGAGCTTGAACTATGCATCCATTCTCCAGAAAAAACTTCACAAAAATTACTACGATTAACTATTCTCTTCCATCTACTATTTCTTTTGAAATCATAAATTGCCTTGTTTAGCTTCCTAATTCTATTGATTGTCAAAATAAATAACTTACGTTTAATTTCAAATGCCTGATCAATAACTTTCTCAACTATTTTTTTTCTCTTATAAAAAACCACTTTCTGTTGACCTTTCTTAATATTTTTTAACAAATTCCCAATTATCCTGTTGCGGAACATTCGTTTACGAATGTCCCTAAACTGTTGTTTCCTTCTACTTTCATGCATAGAGTTATCTCTTACTCTAGCAGTAACATTTCTCATTGGCCTTTCCTTACCATTTGAATTGTTTCTCCTTTTCTGGACTGAAACATTTTCTGTAGTAATATTTTTTTTACTAGACATATTTCTTATGACTGTTTTTGGACTCTTACCCGGTGCTTTCTTGGTGACTTGACAAATCTTTTTGTTAGAGGACTGCTGCATTATTCCATGGTCCTGCTGTCTTTGACGTTTTGCAGCCTTTCTCACTCTTTCTTTGCTTGGCATCCTAAAATCTTGAAATAATCTGCAGTTGAATCTGTGGTAAAATATAATAAAAAATGTTATTAACCACTATTACCCAACAGTAAATTAATAACAGTCATCAAAAACTTAACACACTACTTAAGTATATAATATACTGAAGCCTATCTCCAATTTTTCACTGAACAGGACTCATCTCTTCTTAACCTTGGATAAACCTCACCTACTCTGTGTCCCCTGCACATAATTAAATGTAAAGGGGCAGATTTATATTAACTAGCACATCCCCAGGGATGCACCAGTTAACGTGCACCGCTGCTCTGCCACCCACGGTGTGCCGCATTTACAATCAGATAGGACAAAGCTACATCAAAACCCTGCGCCTGCTTGAAGCAGGCATAGATCTTGACGCAGGTAGGCTGAAAGCTAAAGCAACAACTAAGTGTCGTGTGCAGAAGTTACAAAAAAGGAAAAATGGCGTTTAAACCAGTAATGAGCCCATGCTAACTTAACACAGAGTAAAAATATCCAGGATCTACATCAGTTTGGGGTTCACGAACCTGGCAGGTACAAGGCACTAAGGCTTTCCACCGTGCATGTCTCATCCCAAATCATATGTTGTTTGTGAATGAAACAATTTCCCAGACCAAATGCTTTGGATTGGCTACTTCTAAAAAATTAAACACCCCTACTATCCCGGAGTTAGAGGAATATGATAGTTAGAGTAATTTTACTCGTTGTCCATTAAAGATTTACAGGCCCTACTCCGTAATTCTTCCTTTAACATTTCCAGTATAAATCCAAAAGGTTGACTGCTTTGGCAACGTGCCTTATCCACGGTTTAATAACGCTGCCTTTTGCTTTATATAAGTTTTCAAATTGTATGAAATATATACCAATAGGTCGTTATTAACCTTTAGGTAGTGGTTTTCTTCATGAGGTCTGGTCGCTTCCATACACATACAGATGTTTCAAAGATGACCAAGAAGTTTATCTGAATGGAGAGGAATGCACTGAGACGCCAGATCATTCACTAATGTGTAGGCACATACAGTTACACGGTTCATGCAACAAACACCGACCAAATATGGCTTGCGTGTTGCAAGGCACACCAGTTCCTGCTATCATCCCCACGTTCAAGTTCTTGGAAAATGGTAGTTATTTGATGCTCAATAATGAAGATTGTTCTGGGTTAATTAAAAGTATTCATTTTATCGTAACAGTAAATGAACGGGTTATTTGCTGCAGAAATGTTCTATTTCCTCCCACACATGAACATACGGAGTTTTCAATCTGGCCACAAATATCAACCTTGGGAGCACATTTCAACGGCATGACAAGAATAAGAGCTCTTTTGTCTCAGAGAGAGGTGGCCTTGACTTCGGCCCGTGAAACTTTCGTGCTTCACATAGCGAACACCCGTACAGAGTTGCAGACCCTTTTAAATACAGATTCGCCTTTCCATTTCAGCAAGATGGTTCGGACTATCTCTAACGCGTCCTCCACAAAGGGCCTGGCGCACTTTTTTAAAGTTGTTACCAGTGGTCTCGTGACTTCATTTGAGAAAATCTTTGGAGTCATCCCTACTTTCTTTCATTCTATTTTTTCCACTCTGCTTCGTGGATTCCCATTTTTACTTGCATTACCAGCGGACGCTCTTGTGCTTTTTAAAATTTTTAAATATGGATGTCCCTCCTGTGCAAGCTCCCGCCCTGCAGCTGCTGACACTGTTCCGCAATCGCATGCTAGAATATTATGGCACAATGCCGTTGGCGATATTAAGCACGGCATATGGATTATCTTTTCGATTCTCCTACTTCACCTGTGTCCAGCCTGTATTTCACTGCCTGACCTGTGATTTCCATTGGGCCATTGATTTGTGTCTCTGCGGACCGGTTTCTCCTGACGTCGACTTTAATCAGCTGATGACTCCTATCATTACTCACGAGTTGGTTGGTCCTGGCGAAAGGATTATGGCTGTGGCATTGATGCATGGACTAATTGGTCCCTGGAATTTACTGGCGGCAACACAGTCTTTCTTGGAACAGAGCTTTCTTGAAAACCCACCGAGCTGTCCTCTGATGTTGATAGAGGATCCGGTGCTGGGAGAGCACGTATGTTCTTTTCCGCTTTTAAATTGGATGGCTGAACTCTTTTCGGATGAAGACGGTGACTTCCTATTGGAGGCTGTTGCAGCTTATTTTGCATACACAGTTATGTCATAGACCTTTTTCATGTTTGATATGCTGAGTACTAGCATTTCATTGACAATTCATTCACTTATTTGTCAAGTTTTTATTATTTAGCTTGCCTACTGGCTTAAGACTCGATAAAGTACTTGGCTGTTTTATTTTTCTATAGCATTAAATTTTCCTAGTTTTTAATGTTTTACCTTGCGGACCGTCCACATATAAACTTGCAATCTGCTCTCATGAGATGGCACTTCTATTATCTTATTCAGTTCGTTTCCGGATCATGGGGAGGTGTCATCTAGGTCCTGGATATCTTTACACCGTGTTAAGTTAGCATGGACTCATTACCGGTTTAAACGCCATTTTTTCCTTTTTTGCAACTTCTGCACACGACACTTAGTTGTTGCTTTAGCTTTCAACCTAATAGTTCATCGTGATTTACATGACAATAATATGTTATTGCTCTACTATCTGCTTTACTTGTTAAACTATATCTGTACAGCGAGTGCTGAAGTTTCAAGAACAACACGATACAGAATTGTTATGAGGTCTGATCTCCACGACTTCATACTCATAACATAAGTGCAGCTTCTGCCAATTCTGGGCATGAGGCGGGTTTTATATTGCTTTGCCGAACACACATACACAACACTTGATGCGGTTCACATGAAGAGAGAGCTGGTGTATGCTGATGTGATTCCTTCAAATCTAAGACACTAAAGTATCGGCACACCCTAAACCAACACAAAGAGACCTTCTTAGCAAATAATATATTATGTGTATTAGGGAGGGTGAGATATAAGCAGCCGCGGGCCGTGGAGGGAGTTACGGTGGGGCAGGGAGGCGGGGAGGGGGAGGGGCAGGGTGGAGCCCTCTCCACCCTGCCCCTCCCCCTCCCCTCCTCCCTGCCCCACCGTAACTCCCTCCACGGCCCGCGGCTGCTTATAAGTGTTGCTAACTCTTATTCATTTACAGCATGTTAACATACTGTCACCATTCGCTTTTTATGTACTACTAACTATGCTGGTAATTTTGCTACTGATAATATGTGTACTTGTATAATCTAAGATACTACGCCTGAGAAGACAGCATTAGTAAATAAACATTTCAAATACACATGTGTTCTTCTTAACTCCATGTTCTGGTTTCTAAGAAATATATAACGACCGACTGTTCATGAGTTCCACGTATCCTGAGGTACTATAAGTTCATATTCTGGATTGTCTAAACATTGAGAGTTTGTTATATCCAATGTGACACTGTACCTAGCTTGCTAAGGGGTTTTGATTACTAAGGTGAGTTTTGGGACACCCTAATTCGCCGAGGTTCCAATCCTCTGTCCACAGTTCTGTCTGAGAACAGAAACCCTGCGACAGGGACACCCCTGAGCCTTGCTGGAGCTTCATCACACTTGCGATACAACTCCAGCAATGCGCCACCTTTACGGCACAGATACGTCACGCATCTGTGCTGTTTTTGCCCCATGATGCGCCGCATTGTAAATGCAGCACACCATAGGTGACGGAACAGCGTCACAGAATGACTAACACATCCCTGGTGATGCGCCAGTCATCATAAATCTATCCCTATGCTTCTTATCTTGTTAGAAATGAACCGCCATATGTATCATCAAAGTTTTTTGCATTTCCTAAATAGCGAACTTTAAGGAATAAATAGCGATTCTTTACCATTCCTAGTTTGCGATGACCTATTTGCTAATTACAAATTACCCATTCATTTCCATGCAGCAGGAGGCCCATAGGAATGAAGGTGCAATTTGCGATTAGCAATTACCTCATCGCAAATTACGAATTTTTCCGAGGGTGCAGGGGTGTCTCAAGAACACCCTGCTGCACCCCTGAAAAAGAAATTTGGGGGCATATGGCGCACATAAATTTTGAAAACATTCCTTTACCTCAAAAACGATTTTCAACTCATAATTTGAAAACACTGCACATGGGGAAATGACTTAAAATGTCCTTAAGACACATAAAAGCATTTTTTGATTGCCTTTGCAGCATGTTTCAGTTGTAGCGATTGCTGGGTCCTGGGGGCTGGGTACGGGTCATTGTAGAAATCCCCGTCGCGGTAATGCGCCTGGGAGAAAATGTAAGACTCGTCATACGAACTACAGGAACCAGCATGCCCAGGGAACAGTGGGCGGAGCCATGAGACCAAGCATTCATAGGCACCTCCCTTACATCAGAAAGGTGCTTGTCAATCGATCCGGAAGACGTGGGATGGGCGGATGGTGTTCCCCGCCGGATTTCAGCTAGAAGCAAGTCTGCTAAGGAGCTGAAGTCGTTTTTCATCCTGCCGCCTGATTCCTGCATACTGATAAGTACTTTGCCAAAACGGAGGCGGGCCCGCCTCCGTTTCACCTTTGTGCTCGCATGGTACCATAGATAGCTAGGGACACGTTTGGTGCCTTGCTCTCGTTTGTTTGTGGACCCTGGGTACCCCCCCCTGGAGGAATTCGAGAGGGACGCTCGTTTGCTGTTCAAGATGAGTGTTGCCTCAATTCAGTCCGCTCCTCCCCAGAGAGGCATTCTGGGAGACGTAGTGCTTGTGACTTTGTTAAAGGGAAGCTGTGAATGAGAGGCAGAGACTCTTTCCGCAAATTGCGTGGAACACTAAAATACTTCCCTGGAATGCAGACTGTGTTCGGTTTGTGGACTTAACATCCGTCACAGTCCATATACTTTGTTCGCTATTGGTCCAGTTCTGGAAACGCCTAGCCCAGAAACATTTATACCTTCGGAGGCAGAGGGCTCTCTGTCTCGGAGGATTCCGTTGTTTGTCCTGTTTCAAGGCCTGGGTGGTGTGTGCGTCTGGTGGAGTGCCCGTGTCTGTCCCCTGCCACCATTAGACCAGACCAAGAGGGATCCGCACGACTCACCATCACCTGTTTTTTATTTTATCCACTTACCCTTTCCCTGCTGGGTATGTGTTCACACAGCGAGTGATCCTTCGCTGTGGAATCCGTATTTAGTAGGGCTTGGGAACCTAGCATCCGACGTCGTTTCTGCCGGACATCCTGAGCAGAGGTTAGTGGCTATTGTAAGCTTGCGCTGCTGCCAATCCACGACAGATTGACAAGCCCAAGATTATAAACCGGCCCGAACGATGAATATCGAAACAGTGTTGGCTTCCGTTGTGGAAGGCCTGGCTGCCCTGCAGCAAGAAGTAGCGACGTCTAGGGCAGAAAACCAGTCCCTGCACAAAGAAGTAGGCACACTCAGGAGAGAGGTTGCAGGGCTATCACGTAAAGGAACAGGGGGGAGTCCGTATATGAAACCTGCTACATTACCTCCCCCTGGCACCAGGACACCTACACCTCAGGGAGCAGAAGGGGGTGGGTTTTTTGTTCCCCCTCACGTAGCCCCTAACGCGGCACCCACGACGGATCCAGTTCATACTGTTCACGTAGTGCAGACAGTGGGTGTTCCGTTGGCTCCGCCTGAACGCTTTTATGGGGACCCCCGAAAATTCGAGACATTCCTGAATCAGTGTAGGTTGCACTTCCTATGTAAACCTGGGGTGTTTCAGGACGACCCCGCCAAAACCGCATTTATGATGTCCTATATGGGGGGTAATGCTGCTAGTTGGACCATCCCCTTGTTGGAGAAAAACGACCCAGTGTTGCACAGTTTTCCTGCTTTTTGTGTGGAACTACGAAAACTTTTTGACCGGAAATCCCATATGCTGACCCTGGATAGAGAACTACTCACCATCCGGCAAGGTTCTCAGGACTTGTTATCTTACATAACCTTGTTCAATAGGCTGGTGGTCGAAACAGACTGGCCCCCTAATAAGCGCATTTCTCTGTTCTACCAAGGCCTCCGAGGGGAACTCAAAGACGTCCTAGCACAAGTGGTACAGCTGCCTGATACGTGTGAAGAGTTCATTGATCTTACAGTTCAGTTGGACCATCGGCTCCTGGAGAGGAGAGGGGACAAGACCAAAGGGGATAATCGTCCATTCTACCCTCGCTTTAAAGGCCCTACGGAGGAACGTGCCAAAACGCCTGAAGGCCCTGAACCCATGCAGTTAGGCGGAATACGTGGTCCCTTGACACAGGAGGAGAAAGACAAAAGACGCCGTCTAAAACTTTGTTTGTATTGTGGGAAAGGCGGTCACTTCATCAAGGAATGCCGAGCCAGAAATGCAGTACCAGAAAGAACCCTTGTTCCAAGGGTACAAGCCCTCCTGCAGTCCGAGAAACCGACGGAAAACTGAAGAACCCAAATCAGGAAGAGGTCTCTGCCTTGGGTTGTTTGCCGCTAATGATCTCCCCTTCTCTTGCTAACACCTTGCATCCTGCTGTGGCGCACATGAATCTTCAGGTCATCCTATGGGTCACACCTCAGAAATCCATGTCCATAGACGCCTTGGTTGACTCCGGAGCCACCGGGAATTATATCGATCAGGAATTCGCTATGAGGATCGGTATTGCCTGTGAGAAAAAGGAAAAGCCTGAAGTGGTGAAGGCCGTTGATGGAACCGTTTTGTCATCTGGTCCCGTGGCTTACCACACCCATCCTATGCTGATGCAAACAGGCCTTAATCATCAGGAGCATATCCAGTTTGATTTAATCGACGCCCCCCACTTTCGTCTTATACTGGGGATGCCATGGCTTACTCTGCACGATCCGAAGGTCAGTTGGGCAGCCCGTACTATTACGCTGTCCTCCGAGTATTGCCAGGAACATTGTACACGCGATTCCTCTGACCCCTGCATACCTGAACCATCACCGTCTGCATGTTTGGCCGCTTCCTGCTCACAAGGCCGTTATTGTTGCGCTACCGTGCTTCCCGTGGACTATCAGGCATTCCTTCCTGTGTTCGATAAACAACAGGCTACCCATTTGCCCCCACACCGGGTGTACGACTGCCGGATTGACCTTATACCTGGAGCCGACATTCCATGCAGTCGGGTCTATGCCATGACGGAAAGAGAAACACAGTATCTAAAGGTGTATATAGAGGAGAACTTAGCGTCCGGATTCATCAGACACTCGACTTCCCCTGCCTCTTCTCCCATGTTCTTCATTCCGAAGAAGGACTGCGCGGAATTACGGCCATGTATCGACTATAGAGCCATTAATCGGGTGACCATCAAGAACCGATACCCTCTCCCCTCGATACCAGTGCTCATGGACCAGCTAAAAGGGGCCAGATACTTCACAAAACTCGATCTCCGTGGGGCCTATCATCTGGTGCGCGTCAAGAAAGGGGATGAGTGGAAGACAGCGTTTCGCACAAAGTTCGGTTTGTTCGAATACAGGGTAATGCCCTTTGGGTTATGCAACGCCCCCGCTGCGTTTCAATTCTTTATGGACGAAGTCTTGCGCGGGTGTCTGGAGACCTATTGCATCGTCTACATCGACGATATTCTGGTGTACTCGTCTACCCTCTCTGAACACGTCATGCACGTGAAATCCGTGCTGGGCAGGCTACAACAGAACTCATTGTATGCAAAACTGGAGAAATGTTTGTTCCATGTGCAGGAGGTGTCATTCCTAGGATATGTTATTAACGCGCGAGGTTTTCAAATGGATTCCAGCAAAGTGGAAGCAATCATCAATTGGAGCACCCCGAAAACCGTTAAGGCTGTGCAAGGCTTTCTCGGTTTTGCGAACTACTACAGAAGATTTATAAAGGACTTCTCCAAAATCATACATCCAATCTCCAGTTTGTTGAGGAAGAATACTCCGTTTGTCTGGAGTGAGGACGCGGCTGCGTCCTTTCAGTATCTGAAAAAACAGTTCACCCAGGCTCCCATCCTCCGTCATCCTGATCCACAACGACCATACATATTGGAGACTGACGCTTCCCAATATGCGGTCGGAGGCGTGCTATCCCAACGACATCCATCCACCGGTCAGATACACCCAGTTGCCTTCTTCTCCAAGAAGCTCTCGCCCTGCGAGGTGAATTACACCATTACGGACAAAGAACTACTCGCCATCAAACGGGCATGTGAGGAATGGCGTCACTATCTCCTTGGAGCACTGCACACGGTGGAAATATACACGGATCACAGGAATCTGCTCTTCCTGAAAACCGCGAAGGCCCTTACTCCAAGACAGCTAAGGTGGTCCCTGTTCTTTTCGGACTACGATTTCACCATCAAGTACAAACCCGGACCCCAAAACGGTAAGGCGGATGCACTATCGCGGTTGATGGAAGGAGAACCAGAGGGGGTGTATGTAGCGGAAACGCCTTTGATACTCAAAGAAGCAGAAACAAACACAGGAGTTGTAGCACTTCTGTCAGCCAGCGACTTCCTAGAGGACGTGAAGATCGCCCTGGCGGGGATGAATCTACAAGAATGGATACAAGAAGACCCTGACCATCGTCTAGAGAAGGATGACCTCGCCTATCACGGTACCTCCTTGTTTGTTCCTACAGAAAACCTGCGGCAGCAAGTGCTGACATGGTCCCATGATTCCGTTTTGGGTGGCCATATGGGAATGTACAAAACCATAGCCAATGTTGAACGTTCCTTTTGGTGGCCTCAATTAAGAGAGGAAGTCCGGTCCTACGTAAAGAATTGTGCTGTCTGTGCTCAAGGAAAAGCAGTGCATACTCGACCTGTGGGTCTGCTTCGGCCATTACCCATACCTCCCCTACCCTGGCATACTCTGTCCATGGACTTCATCGTTGAGATGCCCCCCTGTGATGGAATGACTGTGGTCCTGGTTGTCGTTGATCATCTGACAAAGATGGGTCATTTTATACCATTGCCAGAGATACCCACGTCTACAGAACTGGCGAGGGTGTTTCTCCAACATGTTGTAAGGGCCCACGGACTCCCCAGAGTGCTGATAACGGACAGGGGCACTCAGTTCACGTCTCGTTTCTGGAAGGCGCTGTGCACCACCTTGGACATAGATGCCCATCTTTCATCCAGTTACCACCCTCAGACGGATGGCAAAACGGAACGTCTGAACCAGACGTTGGAACAGTACCTTCGTTGCTTCTCTCTGCAGAATGAGATGGACTGGACTGTGCTCCTATGGATGGCAGAATTTGCGTATAATAATGCAGTGCACACAACACTGGGTTGTTCCCCTTTTTTTTGTCTCCATGGGTTTCACCCGAATGTACTGCCCTTTGAGTGGCCTATTCGCTCCCCAGTCCCTAGCATTCACGAACACCATGCACATCTCAGGGCGGTGTTGATTGATGCAAGACGTAGTCTAGCCGATGCTCAGTCCGCGCAGAAACGCTTCGCCGACAAGAAGAGGGCGGTTGAGCCGAGCTATGGGGTGGGAGACAAGGTGTGGCTCTCTACTAAGAATCTCCGAGTCAAAGGGAATTCCAAACTGAAGCCCAAATACGTGGGTCCCTACGTCATTACGAAGGTGATCAACCCTGTTGCAGTCAGGCTCCAGCTCCCGGAAGGTTGGAAGGTCCACCCTGTGTTCCATGTTTCCCTCCTCGTCCCTTGCCCTCCCAGTACACGACTTCCGGTGAGACCCCTTCCCATTGAGGTAGACGGACAAGAAGAGTATGAGGTACGCGCCATTCTTGACTCCAGGATGGTGAGGGGCGGTATCCAGTATCTGGTGGAGTGGAAAGGGTATGGCCCGGAAGACCGGTCTTGGGAACCCTTGGGTAACCTGCATTGTCCTGAGTTGGTTGAGCAATTCCATGCCCTGCATCCGGGTAGGCCTGGTCGACCGCCGAGTCGGCAGTCCTCGAGAGGGGGTTCTGTAGCGATTGCTGGGTCCTGGGGGCTGGGTACGGGTCATTGTAGAAATCCCCGTCGCGGTAATGCGCCTGGGAGAAAATGTAAGACTCGTCATACGAACTACAGGAACCAGCATGCCCAGGGAACAGTGGGCGGAGCCATGAGACCAAGCATTCATAGGCACCTCCCTTACATCAGAAAGGTGCTTGTCAATCGATCCGGAAGACGTGGGATGGGCGGATGGTGTTCCCCGCCGGATTTCAGCTAGAAGCAAGTCTGCTAAGGAGCTGAAGTCGTTTTTCATCCTGCCGCCTGATTCCTGCATACTGATAAGTACTTTGCCAAAACGGAGGCGGGCCCGCCTCCGTTTCACCTTTGTGCTCGCATGGTACCATAGATAGCTAGGGACACGTTTGGTGCCTTGCTCTCGTTTGTTTGTGGACCCTGGGTACCCCCCCCTGGAGGAATTCGAGAGGGACGCTCGTTTGCTGTTCAAGACGAGTGTTGCCTCAATTCAGTCCGCTCCTCGCCAGAGAGGCATTCTGGGAGACGTAGTGCTTGTGACTTTGTTAAAGGGAAGCTGTGAATGAGAGGCAGAGACTCTTTCCGCAAATTGCGTGGAACACTAAAATACTTCCCTGGAATGCAGACTGTGTTCGGTTTGTGGACTTAACATCCGTCACAGTCCATATACTTTGTTCGCTATTGGTCCAGTTCTGGAAACGCCTAGCCCAGAAACATTTATACCTTCGGAGGCAGAGGGCTCTCTGTCTCGCAGGATTCCGTTGTTTGTCCTGTTTCAAGGCCTGGGTGGTGTGTGCGTCTGGTGGAGTGCCCGTGTCTGTCCCCTGCCACCATTAGACCAGACCAAGAGGGATCCGCACGACTCACCATCACCTGTTTTTTATTTTATCCACTTACCCTTTCCCTGCTGGGTATGTGTTCACACAGCGAGTGATCCTTCGCTGTGGAATCCGTATTTAGTAGGGCTTGGGAACCTAGCATCCGACGTCGTTTCTGCCGGACATCCTGAGCAGAGGTTAGTGGCTATTGTAAGCTTGCGCTGCTGCCAATCCACGACATCAGTCACCTTTAACATGCCTATGTAACGCAAACATTCAAAATGTAAATTTGCCATGCACAGGTGGGAGCATATTTACAAGCAATTTGCTCCACAGACAAACTTCTTACATTGAAATGGGAAAAATAACATCAGAGACTCTCAATTACCTTATAAAGAAGCAGACACCATTATGTCCTTCTCATCAATATTAAAACCATTGCTTTTTCTCAAAAACGATTTACAAGTCATAATTTGAAAACACTCCACAGCTCCTATGCACATAAAAGCCCTGTCAGTACTAATACTTCACATTTTCTCCAATTACAATTTCTCAAAGAAACAAAATCTATTTGTAAAACACTTGAGACAAAGCAACATTTGAAAAACACAACTTTCTTCATAATTTTCTCCTTAAAGCACACTATTTTCTATCTAAATTAAAGAAATCTTTTCTCACCTTAGCAAATACTTTGAGTTTCAAAACAGTCTCAGAAACACACCAATTTGTCTTCAGCAGACCAAAAGGTATGCATTCCAGAGTCTGCAGCTATCAAAAGCACAGAAATGCTGTAATTCCTCACACATATCTCTCATGTCACCCAATCAAAACTCTTCCCTCACTTTTTTTCAAATGAAAACCCTTCCCCCCTCTGCCATTTCATGCCTTTTCTGCATAGCAACCACCTCTTGCAAGACCTCTGGTGTTTGCAAGTTCACACAACAATGTTGCAATTGAACTCTGAACTCTCAGTGCACCTGCATATCCAGAGCATTCTTTCATTTAATGATTTTTTCTTCGCCACTCAAAATACATCTTTCAACGAACTCATCCATGCACACTAACTTTCTGTTTTCAGCAATCAAAATCCACCAATCACTCTTACTGCTTCATTAACACAGAAACTCCTCAGTTTTTTTCATTTTACACTCTCATTTTTTCAACTGCCATTTCATTGCCACACTTCATCTGACTGCAGGAGAACCTTCTCTCGCCATGTTTTCTGTCTGGATTGTTGGACATAGTTATATCTATTGGGCTCAAAGGTACGCTGAAAACAGGAATTTACCTAACCTCAATTTACAAGATGTGGAAATTAAGTGGTTTGGCCACAGAGGATTAAAATGTCACCAATTGATACCATTGGTGAAAACCTTTATGCATTTGCCAAAACCTGACCTGTTAATTGTGCACTGTGGAGGTAATGATTTGGGCACTTTGACTGGGGTAGGTCTGGAAATGCTTTTAAAGGACATCTTTGAGCAATTGATGGCACTTTTTCCTCAGACTGCCTTGGTATATTCAAATATATGCCAAAGACAGAAATGGAGGTGGTCGAACCAATTTTGTCCACAAATTAAGAAATCGAGGAAGCATGTAAACAAATCTGTTTCAGCTTACATGAGAGACCATGGAATGGGCTCCCTGTACAACAATAACTTGCGTTACTACATGCAAGATATCTACAGAGGAGATGGAGTTCACTTCTCAGATGAGGGCAACAGAGTTTTCATTTTGAATTTAAGACTGTGCATTGGTACCTACTTATAAGTACCTAAATGTACCATAAACCCAAAAGCTCTTCTCAGAGCTACCCTACATCTGATCACTCACAATTATTATTTTACTCTAACTTTTTTCACTAATTTTCAAGAAAGTACGCTCCCCAGAACGCTTCCCGGTTCGCGAACCGGGCACACTCCACGCAAAAAAACAAAAAAAACGGTATATTTTTTTTTTGCCCTGCGAGACCCTTTCAAAGCCTCCACATCAAACCTAGGGGGTCAGGGACGATCTACTATGCCCCCTTATGGTCATTTGCCCCTTCGCTTTGGCCTCCTCTTGTCTCTCGATCCTACCGAGAGACAAGATGGCGGCCGCTACGGACTGTTTGGAATGTTTACAGACGCCGAAGAACCAATCAGCTTCGCAACGCGAAAAGTACGCGAAGCGGAGCGCTGTTACAGATATATATCTTTTTTTGAACGTTAATTTCTCAAAATCCACTGGAGCACATATATTGAGACCTAGCAAAGGCACATCGGGCTACCAGTCCCTACAATTTTGCCAAGTTTCGTGCAAATCCATTCAGCCGTTCGATTATTATTATTTTATTTTTTTTTGCCCCGCGGGGCCCTTTTAAAACCTCCACATCAAACCTAGGGGGTCAGCGACAATCTACTATGCCCCCTTATGATCATTTGCCCCTTCGCTTTGGCCTCCTCTTGTCTCTCGATCCTACCGAGAGACAAGATGGCGGCCGCTACAGACTGTTTGGAATGTTTACAGACGCCAGAGAACCAATCAGCTTCGCTTCACAAAGCTCCGTTGCGCGAAAAGTACGCGTACTGGAGCGCTGCCCGGTCCGCTGTTACAGATATATATCTTTTTTTAAACGTTAATTTCTCAAAATCCACTGGAGCACATATATTGAGACCTACAAAAGGCACATCGGGCTACCAGTCCCTACAATTTTGCCAAGTTTCGTGCAAATCCATTCAGCCGTTCGGGCTAAAAGTGAGGCCAACCGCCCTATGGAAATTAACATGGGAAAAACGCGTTTTGGGACCCCCCTTTTTTCTCGGCCCCCCCTTGACGAACCCCCCCAAAATTTTCAGGGGCTGCTCAGAAACAAACTGTGCCATTTTCCTGAAAATATCAGCCAATTCCGTCCACAAACGCCAAAGTTATTAGACATAGAATTTTCAAAAATCCCATAGAGAAAAAATCCTAACTATATATACCTACTGGCGACTGCCAGTAGGTAATATATATATATATAAACGAATTACACAGTTATTATAATTTAAATTCATTTAACAACAAACAATTAGTAATTTTTAATTCAGATTACATAAAAATATACATTTTACTTTCTGGTTGATTTTTTAAATAAATATTTAAATAAATAATTTTGTATTAGCTTATTATATTTACAGGAAATATTTTAACATACTTTCAAGATAGTATTGCTGTAGAATTTATTTTCAATTTCATTTAGGTTTAAAAAAAAATAAAATACATTAAAATATTTTCATTAACTTATTTTAAAGATTAAAAATCCCCAATACTATACCATAGGGAGAACTCTGCCCTGGTGAAATAAGTGTGAAAGGTTACCAGTGGCAACTAGTCACTTATAAATTTGCCTCCACCCTCTAGTTTCAGGGATCGAGGATATGCACATTTCCACTGTGTTGTAACTTTACATGTGAAAACGGTGAATAGCCAAAAGCAGTAAAGTTACTACAAAGTCTAAGAGTAAATGTGCACGATTGCCGGTATTTCTACTTTTGTGAATAGGGATGATAGTCTTTTTTGACCTGTAATTATTTACCTTTTCCTTGTGCCACATGTTCCTCAATTATCCCTATCCAGAGTAGAAACTAGCCATGCATTCTTACGTCTCACAAACGGCTCCTTTAGATGACACTCAACATAATATTGTAAGGACAAAAGTAGCTGACATGAGAGCTTTCCATTCACAGATTTGCTGTAATCAGGATCAGGGTATTTCACAATAAGTCCCTCAAAGCAAGATTCTGGTTACATTTCTGGATTAACCAGAGTGTTTAAATGATCTTCATTTTGATGAGGTTATGTACATTTGTTTTACAGGGATATCTTGAATACCTGGCAGGATCCAGTCTTTCTGGTTCTAGGTTGTAGACCCCAAGATCTGAAGTATTTTTACAGCAAACTAGCAGTGTAACTGTTCTTTCTTCACTCCAAGAAAGAATTTGCCATTACATGGTTCGGTGAGAGGTTAGTGTCTGCCATTTTCTCCCACAGTCTCTGACCGAACAGAGTTGAAATAATCAAACAAAGGTTACAATACTGTTTTGTCTAATGACTCATCCATGAAGTACGATATCAAGATGTATACTTAATGGATGCTTTAGATGAAAATCTGTCATTCCAGGCACTTGCAACACAACACAGCGATGTAATGCATTACAATACATCTCTGCATCATACTACAACATAACACCACAAAACACACATAGCTGCACTACAGCACAGCATGACACTGACAAACTACACAAGACTATAGTACACTGCACAAAAATATGATATAACACTGCAACACCACACTAACTTACTTATTCTGTACACTATAGCAAAGCATTGGACTACAAGCCAAGACAACCTAACCTTATACAACTCTACTTCACACCACATAGTCCTTTGCAGTACCCTAGAGCCCAAAAACATCACACTACAACCCTACACTGTCAGGAAACTGGCTTTTTGCATGTTCCCATCCCAGTTCTTGACCCTATTTGAGTACTAGTTGCTGTTTTTCCGACTCAGTGCACTTAGGCCTGTTAACTTGACCCCAGTGCCAGTGTACTGACCCATTATAAAAGATTTCTTGAATTGGATGACCCCAATTTGCAAGCACTAACTTACTTGTGAGTCCCTAGTATATGGTGCAGAGTGTGACAAAAGACAAGAAGGCTACCAGCCTCCCACTGCAGACTAGAAGGGTAGTGTTCACAATGCTAGTTTGACTATGGCATTGCCATTAATGGCAAAGCCAACCGTTCCCTTAAAGATATATGTAATTCACCCCTAAGGAAGCCATATAGACCCCTATGGCAGGGAGCTTTATATTGTTAAGCAAGACATATACGTTTATATAGCCTTAGCAGCAAAACCCTTAAAGTTGTTGTTTTGATGAGGAAAGTTAGTCCGGCTAACTTCTGAATGGGACTACCTTACATCAAATTCAACTTGATGACCAAATCGAAATTAATGTCACTGTTAAAGTTAGGCAGCTTTTAAAAAGTTGACACTCTGTGCCCTAGATAGTCCAGTGGCTTTGTGCAGGCCCGGGCCAACAGACAGCTTTCTGCCCACCTGGGGAGACATGTGAACAACTCCAAGGCTTAAGCACAAAGGCAGTTGCCGCCGACTGAGGTGTCACCTCCTCTCCCAGAAAGGCCAACTGAGGTGTTAGCCCAAAAGGCAGGCTCAAAGGAAATGCCCCCTTCAAAGGGAGACAACACACCCGAGCAGGATGACTTTTGTTCCTGCAGACAAGTTGGAGGCAGGGACGGAGAAGAAAACACTGTCCTCGAACCAGTTTTCCTGTGGGCTTGACAGTAGCAAAAATATTGCACACTGGGATTGCGAAATGCCACACATAACTTGAACTTTGTCGCAAAAAAGGAGTGGGCCTACAAGCCCATTGGATAGTGACCACGTTGTCCCCCCAGGCACTTTCCCAGGATAAAATAGGTACCCCATGAATGCTAAACCTCAGTACACATTGGATTTGGAAAAATAACCCAACAAAGACTGTTCTCCTGCCCTTGGAATAGCACAAAGAGAGGATTCACTGTTGGAAGGACTGCACCTGCTGCACTTTGAACTAGTAAAATTTGGACTGTGCCTGCGGCTTGGGAAAACATTGATCCCAGAGCCAGATTGAAGCAGTGACTCCAAGGGTTAGTTGGTTGGCCCCCTGGAACAGCACCATGGATACCAAAGTTGAGAAAGCCGAAACCGGCAAAGCAGTATCCTCTTCAGAGGAATCACCACTGACTGCTGTTGGGTGCTCCTAGAGACATCTCCGATGTAGCCAAAAGTTGCACTCGAGTCTGCTGGACCCAGAACTGCTATCAAAGGATTTCTTGCCTTAGAGGGACACTAGCCTCTACCAAGGATATTAGCAGTGATTGCTGTGTCAGGAGCACAGTAGCCCAGCCGCTGCTTGCCTTCGACTGTCACAAAGAGAATGCCATGGGACCTCACATGCAGTGGCCAAAGTTGTCCCACCTCACCCATGCACCAAGGAATCACCCACAGCTCACCCTTGTCGACTGCACAGCTCCAGGATGATTTTTGAACATCTTTTCTGCCTTCATCCCCAGCTTAGGAACCACTTCATTGTTCTCTATGTTGGTTGTTTTCTAAAGGCTGGAACTGAACTGAAAAGGGTCTGGTGGCCAGGTCATTGCCCAAAGTGACATTAAGTCAGGCTGAAGTTGACAAACTAACTGTTTTAAACATTAAACAAATTTACAAACTTTTGTTGACCAGTTCTGTTTTGTGGTTGTATTGAAAGTTTTTTTTATTGTTTTCAAAATACATATCTCTGGAACCTCCAATGAAATTTGATGAACATGGATTCAAACAATGTATAAAAATATGTTCTATTTTCATAAAGTATTGTTGTATCTCTTGTGTGACTTTCTTATTCCATTGTTTGGTGCTCTTAAATGA
The DNA here is from genome assembly GCF_964261635.1 of Lissotriton helveticus. Lineage (NCBI taxonomy): Eukaryota > Metazoa > Chordata > Amphibia > Caudata > Salamandridae > Lissotriton > Lissotriton helveticus. The sequence continues at coordinate 606,688,806 of NC_136073.1, forward strand.
TTTACACTAAGTTTCTTTGTCAAGCTTTGCTGCTCGAAGCCCCAGATACCCAGGGTTGAACAAAGGTGATACAAACAAGTTTCACTGGACCAAAGACAGTTTTTGTGACTGTATTCCATGATAAGGCTTCTACTGCCATATCATATAATACTCTGAAATTCTCACATAAATAATATATCATACCATGAGACAACCACATGTTTAAATGAAGCACATTGCCTCTTATTCCCTAGAATGCCCGGTAAAGCAATGCAGAATCACAGTTACCTTTTTTCGATGTTCCAGGATTTTACAACATACCAAGATGTTCTCATTTGAATTTGCAGAAGCAGATGTATTCAAAAAAGCCATAAGGATGTTTATGTCCATGCGCCGGATAGATTCCATCAGTCGAACTGTAATGACAACCCAGAGAAACAGACACATGTACAAATAATGCCCAAACAGAGGTTACTTGACATTTTTTAGAAGTTTAGAAAAAAGTGTCACAAGATATTTTTAACTTGCAGCAAAATTTGCATGAAATACTGAGGAAAATTGAATTTTGCCTTGCCATATGTGCCTACGTGTTCCCCATCCTATGCTATATGTGCATGATCGATATGCATATATCCCCCTATGATCGAATAAAGACGCAATTCTAGTTGTGTCCAACTTTAGTATGTTAGTTTCCAGTTCTCGTGAAAGCAACGAGTATTAGGCCTATGTTGCCCTCGTTTTACATTATGCACGTTAATTCATCGAATTGTCCCCGTTTTCTAGGCCTCAAAAGGGCCTGAACACCAGATTCAAGCTCCTGTCTCCTGAAACCACTCCGAGGAGCGATACAGCCCCCACCTGTATCCCTGATCCTTCACCTACTTTCTGCCATGCAGCGCGGTGCCCGGCCTGGCTCTGCCTGCCTGTCTGCCAAGAATATGTTATGCCTCTAGTTATCAGTTCAGCTCTCCGTCTTCACATTCCTAAGCTAGCGAACCGCATAAACATCTCCAGCTATAGTCTAGTCTTTCTGTCTCCATGCAAGAGAATTACTGAATTAATATCCATAGAAGATTCATAGCACACGCAATACATGAAGAATATATGCATGCACCAGTCTTAGTGTCAAGTAGCCTTTGCTCTGATAACTTTTAGATTCTATCAACATGTACTCCAAACACCAGATACCAGATATGCTATAGGTACATGTCGTCCTGACATCGCAGACTTTAGTCTCCTCTTCTAGCGCAGAAGTCAGAGCCCCCAGCTCTCCCAGTCACACGTCATGGCCCGTTTGCGCGCACCACTAGGTTAAAGGTTCCAGCTGCCCAGGTAGCCCCCTCCATGTATCCACCCATTTATGACACTTCTGTGATGTTCTCATCACATGTCTTCGTGCACGCCCTGTGCACGCCTTCTTTTTACGCCCATGTGTTCTTATCTTACGTTTGTCACTTGTTACGCCTACTGTATGCAATGTAACTGTAATGTTTTACTATATATACCTTGTACTGTCAATGAGACGTTGCAGCTGCCAGTCCATGCCATTCTGTTTCAGGCTGTTCCGATCCTGTCCCTTCCCTTATGCCTGATTAAAGCCTGTTCGACTCAGATACCCCGGATCCTGCCTCTTATTTATTGAGCTATCTGTTTTCATTAATGTATTCAAAAATAGTACCGGTAATTAATTATTTATTTACCACAGAAAAGAAAGAAAGGACACTTGTCCAAGATGCATTGGTGCTTGTGCAACTTTTGTTTCATGTTATTTTCTTACAGATTGATTATATCTGGAATTCAGCGGTAGGTCTTGCCACATTGAGATTGACACATTGTGTTCATTTTAGACTTTTACTCCAACTGTTAGGATCATAATTGGTTTTTGTACCTCATTCCACAAAACTTACAGGCGCTTCGTTTTAGCTTGCTAATCAGGGTGACAGCTGTTGTGATCTTCTGTCCCCGCCCCGTTCCACCGTGGCTTTTGTCGTTTGTTGCGGAGGGCTAAAGGACCGGACATACCTGACTAGCACTTGTGGGATGGGAACAGCTGATGTGTGCGCGAGACGCCTGACTCACTGCTATTTAAGCAGCATGCCCGCGCGGACGTGAGAACACCAGCAGTAGGTCTTGTCACCTATCATTTTGCCCTGCTGCTATTTTTAAAAACCGTATTGAGATTGACACTTTGTGTTAATTTTAGACTTTTACTCCACCTGCTGGGATCGTAATTGGTTTTTGTACCTCATTCCACATGCTTACCGGCACTTTGTTTTAGCTTGCTAATCAAGGTGACAGCTGTTGTGATCTTCCCTCCCCGCCCCTTTTCTGCCGTGGCTTGTGCCGTTTGTTGCGGAGGGCTAAGGGACCGGACATGCCTGACTAGTACTTCTGGGTTGGAAACAACTGATGTGTGCGCGAGACGCCTGACTCACGGCTATTTAAGCAGCATGCCAGAGTGGATGCACAGAGGGCGCGCCGCTGGCACGCCAAAGGCAAGCCCGCCTGCGCCCATCCGCATCTAGATCGGGCCCAGGGCCACCCCCCCTGTCCGTTCCCTACTGATCTTGGGCCCAAGTTTAAAATATACAAGAGATACTCTTGTAAGTCTTAACCCCCAGATGAAGGATTCCTGTCCGCAACTCGATCCATTGAAAGAGCCTAAGGTGTGCCCTCTGTGTGACATGAAGTTCCTCTTCACCAAAACAAAATGCAGCTTTAAATCGCATCAAGTCCTTTACCCGCAAACAGTTTTGCAAAAGTCCCTCCAGGGCCTACTCCTGAATACACGCTCTTTAATTAAACACAACATTGAATTCGCCGAGCTGCTGGAAGCTCACAATATAGATATGGCATTTTTCACGGAGACGTGGGCAGATGGAGCATCTGATCCGGAGCTATCATTAGCCATTCCTGAAGGATACTTATTAATCAGGAATGACAGACAGGATAAGCGGGGAGGGGAAATAGCGATTATTATCAAGGACACCTTGTCGATGAAAAGCTCTACTTCAGGAAGCGGTCCTGATTGTGAACTGCTTTCATTTGGATTCACCATCAGTGAAAACTATATATTTAACGGCATACTGCTGTATAGACCACCAGGGGCTAAGAACAAGTTTGTAGAGACAAAAGGTCATATCATCGAGTCTAGTTTTGACTTTCAGGAATTTTCTATCTTAGGCGACTTCAACTACCATTTAGAAAATATAAATGACCAATATACAATCTCGTTTCTAGAGCTGATGGCCAGTGTCTTGATGGAACAACTGATCAAGCATCCTACCCATGAGGATGGACACACCCTAGATGGAATATTCATATCTAATCCTCAATTGAAAGTGCAGGAGAGGTTGCCAATCCCATGTTCTGATCATAAGGCCATTCGGTTGGTACTTACCTCGTCCCATCATCTTACTCGTCCTCATTCTGCACTTAGGACTTTTAAAGGGAGAAATTGGAAGGAAATCAGCCCACAGCAGCTGCAATTAACATTAGCTGCCTCTAAACCGACACTAATGCCCGAAGTAAATACATCCACCAATATTTTTACTTTTTTTTTTTTTAAGAAGGAAAAACCTGAGCAGCATTTATTCTCCAAAACTGCAGCCTTTATGGATTCACATGTATTTATATCACACAAAATCTAGTACAAGATTGTACTAATTGGATAGCAACCACAGTAAATATTTTAGCTCCCGAAAAAACATTTACTAGCAAATGGTTGAAGAAATCAGAACCTTGGTCTGTGACTCACTGCGCATCCAGTAGCAACTATGCAGACAAGCTGAAAGGAGCTGGAGAAAAAAATGGTTTATACACAGTCACTGACCGAATATAAAAAGATGATTCTGGAGAAAAAAAGCAGCTATTTCTCTGATAAATTGAGCAGGCGGGCAACTCAAGTAAATTACTTTTCTCAACTTTAAAGGAATTAGTGACACTTCCCACCCCACTAGCACTGAATAGCAATGTTACTGTCTGCAATCAACTCGCAGATTCCTTTAGGGACAAGGTGCTTTCTATCTATGATTTCTTCAGTGGAAAAGGCAATGAGCATCAAGTGAATCAACCCTCTTCACCTACGCGACATCCTGGCCATGGCTTGAATGCTTTTATCCCCCCAAATGTAGAACAGGTTTTGCAGATAGTCAGATTGGTGAAAGCAGTGGCTCCATCCGACCCCTGCCCCCCTAAAATATTCCAACAGGCAGCTGATGAGATCAGCGAGCAACTATGTCTGATTTTCAACGAGATCCTTATGTCCTTATGTCCAGCATTTTCCCAGAGGCTTGGAAGAAGGTCTCCATCCTCCCCCTGCTGAAAAAACCTAGACACCAGCGATCACAATAATTATCGACCCATAGCAAGGATTCTGTTCCCAGCTAAAGTTTTGGAAAAAATAATAAATCTTCAACTTACGGCCTTTGTTTCCTCAGAAAATCTGCTGGACTCTTCACGATACAGCTTCCGGCAAGGGCATGGAACAGAGACGGCCTTGGTCATGGCAGCAGAGGAGCTTCGCTCTATGCTGGTTTCCGGTGCAAAGGCCACCTTGATCCTTTTGGATCTTTCAGCGGCCTTTGACACCGTGAACCATGACATCCTCATTCTAAGGCTTCAGAAGTTGGGAGTGTCAAGCTTAGCACTAAGCTTAATCAAATCCTACCTTAACAATAGGTGACAGTAGGTTCAGATTGATGATTCTTGTTCAAAACATTTTTTCACTTCCTTGTGGGGTACCTCAGGGCTCATCTTTAAGCCCTAAGCTGTTCAATCAGTATGTCAACCCCCTAGCTGACGTCATCAGGCAGTTTGGCTTCTCGCTAGTGCCGTTTATACCCAGATTGTAGTATCCATCTCAGGCAATCTGGAAGAAACGGCGGCCAGCTTTAATCAGTGTATGACCTGCATGGATCACTGGATGCGGGCAAAGTGCCTCAAGCTTAATGGAAGTAAAACAGAGGTGCTTCTGCTGGGCTCAGACTCCACCATTTGGTCTCAGAAATGGTGGCCCCCAGCTATGGAATACTTCCGACCCCAGTGCGTAAAGCTAAAAATCTAGGCTTCATCTTCGATGACCGTCTCACCTTCCAACATCAAACCAAGGTCGCCGCTCAGGTACATTTAAATCTAAAACTAATTCAGAAGGTGAAACCTTGTATTCCCCACCTGCAGTAAAAACAGTGGTAACAACTTTGGCATTGGCCAGACTGGACTATGGAAACGCCCTTTATCTGGGCCTTCAGGAACAGCACTTGCTTAAACTGCAGCGTCAAGTCAAAATTGTCAGAACAGAAGTTAAGTAGTGTAAGGGGTAACAGATGCAGTGAGATAAAGCAGCATTAGACAATGTGCAGGTAGGTGTGGCTCCCCGAGGGCCCTGTATATCCAGGTTGACAAATGACAAGTATTTCATTAAGAAGAAAGCAATGATTAGGTCAGGTGGGGGCACAGTAGGTCCTGTCTAAGAAGTAAACACCAGGTCACTTGACAAAATATATCCGCTTAACCTGACCCACCACCAGTGGGTACCAAAAAAATGGGGCGAGGCCTAAAAGGTGAAAACATGTATGTGGAAAGGGGACCAAATGATATAGCAAAATAATGGTGGAATTATTTGCTCACTTCTAATAAATATTGATAATCAACTCCAAGGATCTACTTAAAAGCTTCCCATCATACATTTCATGTATCAACATTTTCTAAACTCAAAACCTAAATTGAGATACAAAGCTAAATGTTTGGTATTTTGCATCATTGCTCTATAGGTTGTCTCATATTTCATATTTATTTAAATGTATCAGCGACAGCTTAGTTTATCTGCGTGTTAAACTATATTTCGAGCATTTGCATAGTGCACATTTTGCCTTTGGCTTTGTCCTATGGTGCTGTCCGCAATCTGGTGGCTTTCCACGTGATGCAAGTGTTAACAAAGCAGATCAGCCTCTGCTTTGCTTTATGGGGTAAAGATGTGGTATTGGTATTGTGGGCTGGTCAACTTTTGGGTGAACTGGATAGTTAAGGGTTAAGGCTGTATGTGTTCACCAACAGCGCATACATTCTCCAAATAGCTAAGTATAGGTGTGCATGTGCTTCTGTGTATGTGCTGTGTGTGTAGTGTTTGTAATGTTGGTGCTTTTGGTTGTATAGTGTATTTGAATCTGTGTTCAATGTATGCTAATGTTTTCTGTTGGAGGAGCTACTGTGATAGCCATTATACTGCATGCCTGCAGTGTGTGGCATGCTGAATATGTGGGTGGTGTTCTATTTAATATGTTGTGGAACTCTGTGAGTTTCGTAATCAGTAGGGCTACTGTAACTCACGTGCTGGCCAGCTAAATTACATATCTTGTCTGTGTTGAGTTTGTGAAACATGTTCCGTCTTATGTGTTCTGTTGGAGTTGTGTGGCGTTTCCTAAGTGCAGTTGAGACCCCCATGATAACTGATCATAGATTCATCTTGAATGTGTTGAATTTATGTGATAGAGTGCTTGATTTTATTTCGGAGCATTCTGTGGGAGAAAGGCAGACTGTCTTGCTCAGGTTTGGTTATTTCCTGTATCCTACTTCTATGTAAATCTAACTGCTTGAACTACACCTTGCACCTGAGGAAGCCTACGGAGGGAAATGTACAGAGAATTAGCACTCCCAACAAAGCTTCCATAACTATGCAGACGTAATAAAAGTGCCTCTCATGATAAATTCTAGAGCTGTTACTCTCCATTTTTATAATGAGACTCCTCAAATGTTATGCTGTGTTAAAGCCCCTGGCATACAAGACAACATATCCAGGAGCTCTCTAACCTATCCAAAAGGACACCAATGGCATTTGCTAATCACAAAGAGCCTTTGGTCAGAAATTTGGGTTAGTTTGAGGGCACAAGTATCTCTAGATTGAATGTCAATTTCGATTACAGAGTCCCATATGTCTGCACAAACTGAAGAAAGTGGCTCCTCAGATGGTCCTCCCTTCATGCCCCAAGTTGCTGCTGATTGAAATTATAACATTAAAAACAATATAATAACATAGTATAAACTAACATAACATAACATAACTTATTAATCTACTAGAGTTTAAAAGCCATGTTTGCTTGAAAACTAATCAGTTTAAAGATGGATACAAAAATGTCCTGAAACTCGGTAGCTACACGTTTCACTGACAGTCCTGTAATGCTCCTGGTGAAAAAGGCCCTCCAACTTGGTTCTCCCTATTCCCCCAATTGTATAGTTGTTGCCTGCCTTTCTCTGTTTGCAAAATGTGAATATTTGAGTCGGGATGGGTGATGGGGGACCATGCATGGTCAATTCAACTCATCTATGTTAGACTTCAGATACAGCTGAACAATTGTTCATGTTATGTGACTATACGTGTGAATTTATGATAAGGTTTTTTTTTTAAGCAGGAATGGTGCAGCTGTTTGTGACTTTTGTATCAAATATAAGAGATTAATATATATAGATTTAGAAGGCACTGCTATGGCAGGCTCTTCTAATTTGCCCATGTAGCAAATCACAGCATTTTGTTAGTGAGGCTTACAAGTTGTGTTCCTGCTCCTATGCTCCCCATTGGAATGTATTTTCTCCAGGTCACTGTTTTGGACAATAACTTCTGAAGCTATTTGCCACATCTATGAAAGTTCTAAAATATCAGCCTTTTTGGTGGCCCAGCCTACAACTGTTCATTTTGATTTATATTTCTGGGGTTAGGTACCTCCTATCCACGGATGTACGTTGTTACAACGCAGGTTGTAACAACGCATACCTTTACCACGCGGCCGCTACAACGCAAGTCGTTACCACGACTTGCGTTGGAGGGCGCGGATTTAGGATTTTTATAATCTTATATTCCAACACCAGTCCGCGTAACAGTAGTGTAGCAGGGTTTCTGTTCTCCCACAGAACTGTGCACAGAGGATTGGAACCTCAGCGAATTAGGGTGACCCAAAACTCACCTTAGTACCCAACAAACCCCTTACCGAGCTAGCTACAGTGTCTCATTGGTCATAACCAACTCCCAATGTTTAGACAAACCAGAACATGAACTCACAAACCTCAGGTTACGTGGAACACATGAACACTCTTTCGTTATACAATCATTTCAAATCAGAACTTGGAGTAAATGAGGACACGTGCATAATTGAAATATTTATTTACTAATGCCGTCTTCTCAGGCGCAGTATCTTAGATAATACAAGGAGACATATTATCAAAAGCAAAGTTATCAGCATAGTTACTAGTCCATAGAAAGTGAATGGTGACAGCATACTAACATGCTGTAATGAATAAGGGTTAACAACACTTATTTCTCACCCTCCCTAACTCGCATATTATATTAATAGCTAAGAAGGTCTCTTTGGGTTGAATTAGGGCGGGCCTATACCTCAGGATCCTAGAATGAAGGAATCACATCAGCATACACCAGCTCTCTCTGCATGCGAACAGCATCAAGTGTGTTTGTGTGCTTCAAGCAAAGCCATATAAAACCCGCCTAAAGCCCAAAGTTGGCAGAAGCTGCACTTATGTTATGTCTATGGAGGCGCGAAGATCAGACCACATAACAATTCTGTATCTTGTTATTCCTGAGGCTTCAGCACTCTCTGTACAGACATATTTTATTAAGCAAAGCTGATATCAGAGTAATAACATATTATTCTCATGTAAACCACAACGAACTACTAGGTTGAAAGCTAAATCAACAATTAAGTGTCGTGTGCAGAAGCAGCAAAAGGAAAAAATGGCGTTTAAACATGTAATGAGCCTATGCTAACTTAACGCATTATAAAGATATACAGTAGCTATATGACAGTAGGGAAGGTGTTGGAATATAAATTTATAAAATTCCTTATCCCACAGCGCCCTCCAGCGCAAGTCGTGGTAACGGCCGCGTGGTAAAGGTACCGCGTGGTAAAAACTTCGTGGTAAAGGTTGTTTACCTCCACAGCCTAGGAGTTCTGTAAAAATGTGTCCGTACTGAACAAAGATTCCATTTGTGAGCGAGCCCAGGCTTCTCCTTTTGCCATCAGCATACACTGTCCCTCGGTCTCTGTGAGCCAGGTACTTCCAAAGACACCTGCCGTCTAACGTAGCTCTGCGGCCACCACCAGCATTTGGCTGCACATTTTCACAGCCCACACTACACTTGACCATCTTTATTGTCCTCATAAGGATTTGGGGGGCCCTGGGTAAGACATCATTTGAGGGCATCTGTACAGTACAAATTTGAAATGTATTATCCATTTCCTACTATTTCAATCCTGCTTGATGCCAAACAATACTAAACCATATGTCACACTATAACAGGAGCACACAATAACAGATTAAATATGTCCTGACAGGGATCCCAAAATTCCTAAAAATGACTCAAAAGAGTCAGTAGTGGCATGAGGTAGAGAGTTTTAAGAGAGAAACAGAATAGTCAAAGATCAAATAGTGAGAAAGTCCACTTTCCCATGGGGCCTCTTGGAAGGTGGGGGCCCTGGGCAATTGCCTAATTTGCCAATGCCTTAAAACGTCTTTGACCATCTTGCCTGGTGATCCAGTGGGCTCCAAGCCTACCACACACATGCCATAAGGCTCCAATAATTTGTCAGTGCTGTGTTTGGTTGTTGAATGACCATTCTGCCGAGGTGGTACCAGGATTTGAAACACAGCCAGTACCTCCCACCACAATGACTGTGGCCCAACATGCTCAGAAATGAAATATTAAATGATCAATGCCGGCGCCGTACATTGTAACATTGAGCGACTGCTGCCTCCATATCCGCATGTACTTGAATATTGAGGGGTTGATTCACCTGCATTTCACGTACTATATTATTACATAATAGCTTCAAGGACAGTGTGTTCTGTGCTGAAAATGTACTTTTTACAGAAATGCATCCCTTCCTTTCATTAAAACTATAAACAATCAAATAACTCACACAAAGGGGAAAACTCAGGGGCAGATTTACAAGAAAGTGACCCAGGGGCATATTATCAAGGACCGGTGTTAAAATATCGCCGTTTTATCGGCAGGAAACTGCCGATAAAACGGCGATAATGGGCTTGATATTACGCCCTTGTTAATTCCCATAGAAGCCCTTGTTCTGGTATTAACATGGGCTTGTATGGGAATTAACAAAGGCGTATTATAAAGCCCATTATCGCCGTTTTATCGGCAGATTCCTGCTGATAAAATGGCGATAATATGCCCCTCAGTGCCGAATGCAAGCCACATTGAGTCACTATCAAAGCACAGGGATGCAACATATTTACAACAATATGTCACATCTCAGTGCTTCCCTCTGCGCTGACGTACAAACTGCTGCCGTGAGCAGTGCGTCGTGGGGAGATTGTTTTTGTTCAGGAAGGGTTCCCTTCCTGCACAAAAACAATCTGAAATGACGTTTTTCAACTTCTATGTGTGCTGCATTAGCACCCATAGAAGTTGAAAAACTGCATTGTTTCAATGATTGTTGATGTGCCGGAAGGGAACCCTTCCTGCACATAAACAATCATTAGAGGTGATTTCCTTTTTCTATGTGTGCTGCAAATTCCAGCACCCATAGAAAGAGGAAAAGAAAACGAGGAGAAATTAATACATTTCTCCTTGTTGCGCTTCCCTACGCCTCCGCTGGGGAGGCGTAGAATTCACACTCATTTCCAGATTTATGATTCCTTGTGAATCTGAAAATGTGTCTGGTTCCATGGATGCTGCGTGTGAACACCCATAGCAACACCCATGGAAAGTCCCTTTCATGCAAAGTGCTGCGTGTAAAGGGGTCATATTTACAAGGACAAGCAAAGTGGCTTTTCCTGCCCTTGTAAATATGGAGTGTTACCATGCGCCACCGGCACAACACAAAAAATGATGAACCGGTGTGTCAAGGGGCTTGTTAATCTGCCCCTCAGAGTACATTTATGCCTAGTGGCATGAGGTAATGAGGGGTTTTGCTTTCTACCACTTACCTCCCTCAGGGACTGGTCTGCAGCAGCAGATTACTGCCCTCAGGCGGGCTCGCATGCAGAACTACAAGAGAAACAGAAAGAATCATTTAGTCTTTTTCTCTAAAACCAGATTTCACCATTTCATCATATTGATATACAATGTTACACCCTGTGCCGCTCAGCCATTTTCTCGTTGAAATGTAGTAGCTAACTACTGAAGGGAATCCGCTATATTCAAATGCCATGGTCGGGGAACAGTCGGAACACTGTGGTCTAAACCATGAGTGTTCCAACTCCGCTAGATCTACAGAACATGCATTAACCACACATATGCCCTAAGCACGCATATGTGTGGTAAAGGCAATATGCATACTAACTGCTGCCTGCTACGGACAGAAGCAAGAAGACCTTGCAGGAAGCGTTGAGTTTATTTGTGCTGGGTGTAGTTTGGGCTGGGGGTTGTTTTGCTGTAGTTTAGTAGGCTGGTGGGGTTGGGGTAGTTTTATAGGCTGAGGGTGAGTCCGATTTTGATTTGCCGGCTGGAGGGGTTGGGTTGGGTTGGTTTGTTGGCTGGTGGTTGGGTCAGGAGTAGTTTTGTGGGCTGGTGTTGATTCGGTGTTGTTTCACGTTCTATGAGCCTCCTCGTGAGCTGCCCTATATCTCACTCCTGCCTTGAAGGGGAAGTAAATTGTTTCACCAAGTGTAACTCTTTCACTTCACATTGAAGGCCTGTAGTGGAGCGAGCTCTAAACATGATGTTTGTACAACTATGGGAAAGAGATCACACCCCTACTTTTTTTTTGAAGAAACTAAATTGATTGTCAACAAAATTGAGAACATCTCAAATGACAACTCTTTTCATGAAAGTGAAAACTTTAAAGTAGGCACAATAATTTTCTCACTACTTATCCTCCTGAACTTTTAAACTAACATTGTAAGTTGGGAAGAAACCGCGGGGCATATCTAAAAGAAACTAACGCAGCGCGATGAAGCAAGTCATTTTGCTGTGCTGCACTGCGTTAGTTTCAAAGCACAGGGATGCAACATATTTACAACAGTATGTTGCACCTCTCTGCTTCCCCTTGCGCTGGCACACAAACAGGTGGTGCAAGGATGCCTGCGTCATAGGGAGATTGTTCTTGTGCAGGAAGGGGCACCTTCTGACATTCTGACACATTTCCAGATTTACGATTTCTTGTAAATCTGAAATGCATCAGTGGACATGGGTGTTGCGTGGGAACACCCATATCAACACCCATGTCCTGCCCCTAACACGCAAAGTGTTGCATGAACTGGGGCGATACTTACGAGCACAGGTTAAGTCACGCAGAATGACTTTACCTGTGCTTGTAAATATCACTCAGCAGGCTACGCCACAACTGCCTCATGCAACTAGATGCACCGCGGCACATGGGGATTTTAAATCTGCTCCCATATATTTAGGTCCGATCATTTCTCAGTCATCAAACAAAAACATAGTTCAAAGGTCACTACAAAAACTCTTCTTGCTCCCTTTGTTTTTAGTAGGTGACACTATATTGTTTCCTCTCCTGTTTTAAAACATTGCATGTCTTATGTTTTACCTTTGTTCACCTGCAGCTTCTTTTACAATTGGGACTTAACATGTGAATTTTCACTCAAATAGCAGTACTCATCTCTATTTCAGAAACTCAAACCCTGATAATGACAATTAAGCATAATACCTCATTTACACTTACAGGCATGAAATCAGAACTCACATTGTTGGACATCCTGACTTGAGTGAAATTCAAATTTCAACTGTGGTTGATGGTGCTCACTCAACTAGACTGTAGACAATTAACTAGGAATCAAGAAAGAAAAGTAATGAGTTGAGTCAAGAACTTCAGTTGTCACAATAATTTTAGAGCAAAGGATTCCATGAGCTGTGAAAGTCGGAGATCAGTGGCATAGCCTCCCATAGTAGGAAACAGTATACAATATATGCTTTATAAACACTGGAGATTCAAGACGGGTCTGTGAACTACGACCTTATTTTATAACATGAATAATTTCTGATGTCTAAAAGGGATTATAAGAGAAAGAACATATCCAGGGTTCAGTTCAGGGGAGGCGAGAGGAGAAAAGAAAACTTGATTCTCACCTATGCTGTTGTTATACTAAATCCCCAAATACCAAAATATTTCAATATCATTTCGCCAAATAGAATGAGAAAACACCTTCACTGCAATGTGCTGTACAAAAGAATTCCTCGCTTCTCATCCCTAAAACCCAGACCTTAAGTTACTGTTTTCATAAAAGGATTGGCCTATATCAGAAACTGTTGGGATTCACATTTTCATCAAGTAACACTCCCTTTCTATAAGTGACTACTAAAAAAGTTGTCTAGACTTGGGATGAAACATGTTGGCCCTATGGAACCTTGTAAATGATTTTTAACTATCCAAAGTGCTTTTGTTACATGGAATCAGCTTCATTTTGCTATATGAGAATAATGCCCTAAAACATCACCTGCTTGTGACACAACTATTCTCTGTCTACTACAGCGTCATTGTTTAAACATATTTTTGGTTGCTTTTCAAGTTGCAAGTTAAATGTATAAGTATGAAGGAAATAGATGGTAAGAACAGCTCAAGATGGCACTAAGGCTGTTCAAAAAGCCTTTAAAATTAACTAAACAGCTAATTTATAAGTTACTGGAGTAAGTATGTAGATGAATCAAAATAAGGAATGGGCAGGTCTCTTGGAGGGATTGTAGTTGGCATAAGTGACTTGTAGGGGAGCATTACACTCCTGTTCGCAGAATGGATGTGTGGGTGTCAGTGATATTTTATGAATGCAGGCCACCCAGTGCCCCTGTAATAGATTATGTGTGTGTGTGTGTATATCTTCAAACTGGATGGGAGGACAGATGTATTGTGAGAGTTCAATGAGTTGGAGTTGGAGGGTGGAGTTGGAGGGTGGAGTTGGAGTTGGAGGGAGGAGTTGGAGGGTGGAGTTGGAGGGTGGATTTGGAGGGTGGAGTTAGAGTTGGAGTTCGAGGGTGGAGTTGGAGGGTGGAGTTGGAGTTGGTGGGTGCAGTTGGAGTTGGAGGGTCCTATTGGCTATGGCAGTGCTTGTTGGTAGCACGTAAGGACAGTGCTGTTGTGGTGCTGAGTGATGATGTGGATGGGCTGAGTGAAGTGGCAGTGTATTAGAGTGATGTGGTGGTGTCCCAGAGTGAATTTGTGGTGTCCCAGAGTGATGTGGTGGTGTCCCTGAGTGAAGTGGTGGTGTCCCCGAGTGATGTGGGAGTCCTCGAGTGATATGGTGGTGTCCCTGAGTGATGTGGTGGTGTTCCTGAGTGATGTGGTGGTATTCCCAGAGTGATGTGGTGGTGTCCCTGAGTGATGTGGTGGTGTCCCCGAGTGATGTGGTGGTGTCCCTGAATGATGTGGTGGTGTTCCTGAGTGATGTGGTGGTTTCCCTGAGTGATGTGGTGGTGCCCCTGAGGTGGTGCGCCGAAGTGATGTGGTGGTGTCACTGAGTGATGTGGTGGTGTCCCCGAGTAATGAGGTGGTGTCCCTGAGTGATGCGGTGGTGTCCCCGAGTGATGTGGGTGTCCCCGAGTGATGTGGTGGTGTCCCTGAGGGATGTGGTGGTGTTCCTGAGTGATGGAGGGTGGACTTGGCGGGTGGATTTGGAGGGTGGAGTTGGAGGGTGGAGTTGGAGGGTGGAGTTGAAGTTGGAGGGTGGAGTTGGAGGGTGGAGTTGGAGGGTGGAGTTGAAGTTGGAGGGTGGAGTTGGAGTTGGAGGGTGGAGTTGAAGGGTGGAATTGGAGGGTGGAGTTGGAGGGTGGAGGGTGGGTGTTGGAGTTGGAGGGTGGAGTTGGAGTTGGAGGGTGGAGTTGGAGGGTGGAGTTGGAGGGTGGAGTTGAAGGGTGCAGTTGGAGTTGGAGGGTGGAGTTGGAGTTGGAGGGTGGAGTTGGAGTTGGAGTTGGAGGGTGGAGTTGGAGGGTGGAGTTGGAGGGTGGAGTTCGAGGGTAGAGTTGGAGGGTGGAGTTGGATGGTGGAGTTGGAGGGTGGAATTGGAGTTGGAGGGTGGAGTTGGAATTGGAGGGTGTTGTTGGAGTTGGAGGGTGGAGTTGGAGTTGGAGGGTGGAGTTGGAGTTGGAGGGCGGAGTTGGAGGGTGGAGGTGGAGTTGGAGGGTGGAGTTGGAGTTGGAGTTGGACGGTGGAGTTGGAGGGTGGAGTTGAGGGCTGGAATTGGAGGGTGGAGTTGGAGGATGGAGGGTGGTTTGGAGGGTGGAGGTTGGAGGGTGGAGTTGGAGTTGGAGGGTGGAGTCAGAGGGTGGAGTTTGAGGGTGGAGTTGGAGGGTGGAGTTGAAGGTTGCAGTTGGAGTTGGAGGGTGGAGTTGGAGTTGGCGGGTGGAGTTGGAGTTGGAGGTTGGAGTTAAAGTTGGAGTTGGAGGGTGGAGTTGGAGAGTGGAGATGGGGGGTAGAGTTGGAGGGTGGATTTTGTGGGTGGAGTTGGAGTTGGAGGGTGGAGTTGGAGGGTGGGGATGGAATTGGATGGTGTAGTTGGAGGGTGGAATTGGAGGGTGGAGTTGGAGGGTGGAGTTGGAGGGTGGAGTTGGAGGGAGGAGTTGGAGTTGGAGGGTGGAGTTGGAGGGTGGAGTTGGAGTTGGAGGGTGGAGTTGGAGGGTGGAGTTGGAGTTGGAGTTGGAGGGAGGAGTTGGAGTTGGAGGGTGGAGTTGTAGGGTGGTGTTCGAGGGTAGAGTTGTAGGGTGGAGTAAGAGTTGGATGGTGGAGTTGGAGTTGTAGAGTGGAGTTGGAGGGTGGAGTAAGAGTTGGAGGGTGGAGTTGGAGTTTGAGGGTGGAGTTGTAGGGTGGAGTTGTAGGGTGGAGTAAGAGTTGGAGGGTGGAGTTGGAGTTGTAGAGCGGAGTTGGAGGGTGGAGTAGGAGTTGGAGGGTGGAGTTGGAGTTGGAGGGTGGAGTTGGAGTTGGAGGGTGGAGTTGGAGGGTGGAGTTGGAGGGTAGAGTTGGAGTTGGAGGGTGGAGTTGGAGTTGGAGAGTGGAGTTGGAGGGTGGAGTTGGATTGTGCAGTTGGAGGGTGGAGTTGGAGTTGGAGGGTGGAGTTGAAGGGTGGAGTTGAAGGGTGGAGTTGGAGGGTGGAGTTGGAGGGTGGAGGGTTGGTTGGAGGGTGGAGGTTGGAGTTGGAGGGTAGAGTTGGAGTTGGAGGGTGTAGTTGGAGGGTATAGTTGGAGGGTGGAGTTGGAGGGTGGAGTTGGGGGGTAGAGTTGGAGTTGGAGGGTGGAGTTGGAGGGTGGAGTTGGAGGGTAGAGTTGGAGGGTGGAGTTGGAGGGTGGAGTTGGAGTTGGAGGGTGGAGTTGGAGTTGGAGGGTGGAGTTGGAGTTGGAGGGCGGAGTTGGAGGGTGGAGGTGGAGTTGGAGGGTGGAGTTGGAGTTGGAGTTGGACGGTGGAGTTGGAGGGTGGAGTTGAGGGCTGGAATTGGAGGGTGGAGTTGGAGGATGGAGGGTGGTTTGGAGGGTGGAGGTTGGAGGGTGGAGTTGGAGTTGGAGGGTGGAGTCAGAGGGTGGAGTTTGAGGGTGGAGTTGGAGGATGGAGTTGAAGGTTGCAGTTGGAGTTGGAGGGTGGAGTTGGAGTTGGCGGGTGGAGTTGGAGTTGGAGGTTGGAGTTAAAGTTGGAGTTGGAGGGTGGAGTTGGAGAGTGGAGATGGGGGGTAGAGTTGGAGGGTGGATTTTGTGGGTGGAGTTGGAGTTGGAGGGTGGAGTTGGAGGGTGGGGATGGAATTGGATGGTGTAGTTGGAGGGTGGAATTGGAGGGTGGAGTTGGAGGGTGGAGTTGGAGGGTGGAGTTGGAGGGAGGAGTTGGAGTTGGAGGGTGGAGTTGGAGGGTGGAGTTGGAGTTGGAGGGTGGAGTTGGAGGGTGGAGTTGGAGTTGGAGTTGGAGGGAGGAGTTGGAGTTGGAGGGTGGAGTTGTAGGGTGGTGTTCGAGGGTGTTGGACAGGCCGCATGTTCGAGCTGTACCCCCTCCCCGCAATGGGACCAGGACCCTGGCTCTCCCTGCATCCCCA
The DNA here is from genome assembly GCF_964261635.1 of Lissotriton helveticus. Taxonomy (NCBI): domain Eukaryota; kingdom Metazoa; phylum Chordata; class Amphibia; order Caudata; family Salamandridae; genus Lissotriton; species Lissotriton helveticus. Next base: position 606,705,768 of record NC_136073.1, read on the forward strand.
GCCAGAGTCCACCAACGACCACCCGAAGTACCCTGCAATCCCTCCACTACAAGACACCAGCTCCGGACCCCGCTGGCCCGGGTCACCATCTACCCCACGACATCGACCCGACCGCCATCTTGGGGCACTGCAGCACGAGGCCGCGTGGCCTCAACTCGACCCTCACCCTGGGCCCGGCCGGGCCCGACATCGAGGCACCAACCTCCCCCCAGGAGGCAGAGTGACCACTTGGCGAGTCAATGGGAGAAGGAATCGTCAACGGCTCTCCTCCGCCAGGTGTCGATCACCCCAGGCCGCCTGGGCGCTGGCTCCACCCCCCTGCTGAGTGTCTGGACTCCCTCATCCCGGACCTCCCGGCCCCCAGGCGCGAGGGTCCGGACATCAAAGGGGACCAGACCTATAACTGGGGCAGGACCAGACCAGGAAGGCAGTTGTATCCTGGAGTCGAGAGACCCGAGAAGAACTCATCCGTGACTTGGCCTGCTGGCGCTGCCGCGGCCCTCTGCCTCGTGAAACCATCTTGGCCTGCTGGCGCTGCCGCGGCCCTCTGCCTCGTGAAACCATCGTCTTGGCCTGCTGGCGCTGCCGCGGCCCTCTGCCTCGTGAAACCATCTTGGCCTGCTGGCGCTGCCGCGGCCCTCTGCCTCGTGAAACCATCGTCTTGGCCTGCTGGCGCTGCCGCGGCCCTCTGCCTCGTGAAACCATCTTGGCCTGCTGGCGCTGCCGCGGCCCTCTGCCTCGTGAAACCATCTTGGCCTGCTGGCGCTGCCGCGGCCCTCTGCTTTATGAGACTATCACCTTGGCCTGCTGGCGCTGCCGCGGCCCGATCCACAGACCCTCCAGCTCGAGGATTGTGAGCTCGCCTTTTACCACCACCTGTACCGATCCGGTACTAAGACTGTCCCGCTACCCCCTTTCCCTACAGAGACTAGAAGTGAGAGGACCCCCGGGTCCAAGTTATCCTGTATCGCTGATATCCTTGCCTTAAGAACCTTATATAAAGCCTTGAACTCGACTTGGTGTGGTGCCTGTTTGTGGGGAGGGAGGGTACTTGTCTGTACGATCGCCGGAGACGGTCCCCCTCGGGGATCTCTCCCTCGGTATCCGGCCGACCCTCAGGGTCCCCGTCTAACATTGGTGGCCAGCGACGGGATCCGAACCTACGCATAATCGTACAGAAAGTCACTCGCCCACCACACACAACAACCATGTCAATAGAGAGCGGAACAACGGAAAAATTTCAGATGGAAAAATTGGAAGACTACAACCACCGGGAACTGAAGCAATATTGCATAGAACTTGGACTTCCAACCACAGGTCTTAGCACAAAGGAAGACTTCAAACGAGCCCTAGAAGCTTGGGCAGAAACGGGTACGGCCGTACCCCGAACACAAACAACCGAAACGAGCCCCGCACCAACTAAAGAAAGAACGGATCTCTCCCTGGAAGAGATCCGAGAAAGAGAAAAAACCAGACTCCACGAATTAGAACTTGCCCGATTTCGCTTCGATGGGGAACTCAAGCTGGCAGAACAAAAAATAACCCTGGAACACTTACGACTCAGGGAAGAGCGGGAAGACAAGCAAAGACAGAGGGAGCTAGAGGAAAAGAGACTAGAATACGAACATGAGCGCAATCTCAAAGCACTGGAGATTCAGAAACAGAATAAAGACCTCGGGCTCCCCGAACGACCGACCCCGTCTGCCTCGACCGAACCCAAGGTTCACATCCCCAAAGATGTCATCCGGGAATACCACAAGAACGATGATATCCAGCAGTGGTTTAAAGCCTATGAGGTGGCAATGACCTCCCACCGGATTCCCCGAAGCGATTGGGGAGCCGGATTATGGGGGAGGTTTGTCAACGAAGGGCGGGACGCCCTGCTGCAACTCCCGGACCAGCTGATGACCTCCTACGACCACATGAAGGCCGCCCTCCTCACTCGATACGGGCTCACACCTGAGATGTACCGCCAACGGTTCCGCGACTGCAAACGGATTCCGGGTACAACTTGGGTGGAGTACGTGAACTTTTTTAGCCGAGCCTTCGAGGGGTGGATCAAGGGCAACAAAGTAACCACCTACGACCAACTCTTTGACCTTATCGTATGGGAACACCTGTCGAACAACTGCTTCGTGGAGCTCCGGCAACACCTCCTGGACAGCAAGCTAACCGACCCTCGACAACTCGCCGCCGAAGCCGACCGGTGGGAAAGCACCCGAGTTGGCCGGAGCGCACCCAGCGAAGTATCCAGATCGTATCGCCCCCGAGGGGGAGGAGGAAGTCAGGGTCGGGGGAGAGACCCCGGCCCCTCGTCACCCCCCAGAAACCCCTCGACCCCGGTTGGCCGGGGAAGCCCTGCCGTCCGGGCCGGTTTCCGGGCCAACATTACGTGCCACAGGTGCCAGCGACCCGGCCACTACGCCAGTGATCCCAACTGCCCAAAGAATCCGAACACTACTCCCCGCCAAGTTGCAGCGGCGGCCCTAGGGGAAGAAATAATCCCGGAAGACCAAGAGGAGTACGAGACCGATCCCTCTGAATGGGCACCCGCCGCCATGGCACTGGTCTGCTTAGGGGAGAGAGACATGATTCCGCGGGCCCCCCTTCCCGCCAACACACAGAAGTACGGTCAATGGGTCAACATCAATGGCCGCCGGGCGGAAGCCCTCCGTGACACCGGGGCCAGTGTAACGGCGGTCCGACGCCACCTCGTCACTCCAGACCAAATCTTGCCGAACATTCTTTGCCCTGTTCGATCAGCCGACAACTCCGAAAGCCTATGCCACATGGCCTGCGTCCCCTTCGAGTGGGGAGGAGTAACAGGGATGCTAAAAGTAACTGTCCGCGATGATGCCCCCGTGGACTGCCTCCTAGGAAACGACCTTGAAAGCTCTCCCTGGGCAGCTGTCGAACGGAGGGAGCACCTGGGGATGCTTGGCCTCCCCGAATGGGTCTGCGTCACGACCCGGTCCATGACCGCCCGCGCGGTCCCCAGCCCAGAAGAGCCCGAGTGGCCAGAACCTCCTTCCGCGCTCATCCCAGAGGAGGCCGCCCCAGAAGCCATTCCCTTGACCCAAACCGAAGAAGGACCCGACCAGCTTCGGGACGTCCCTGACCTGGCACAATGGCGGCAGGAGGGAGGCCCCACGCAGGAACAATTCCGGGCCGAGCAACAAACCTGTCCTTCTCTCGAAGGACTCCGGCAGCAAGCCCTGGCCCAGAGCACCGGGGATACCTCGGGGGCCCACTGGATCTACTGGGACCAAGACCTGCTCTACAGCGAGCAGAAAATTGCAGAACTAGGGGCCAGTCGGGTACTGGTGGTGCCCCTTCGCTTCCGAGACTTCCTCCTGAACTTAGCCCACGATGTCCCCCTTGCCGGACACCTGGGGCAGGATAAAACCTACGACCGCCTGGTGACCCATTTTTTCTGGCCCCACATGCGGAAGGATGTCACCAACCACTGCAAGGCCTGCCCCACCTGCCAGGCCAGCGGAAAAAGTGGCCGAAAAATCAAAGCACCATTAGAACCCTTTCCTGTCGTCACCACCCCGTTTGAACGAGTGGGAATAGACATTGTGGGGCCCCTCGACCCTCGAACAGCCCAAGGACACCGGTTCATCCTGGTCCTGGTAGACCACGCCACCCGCTATCCCGAGGCCATCCCTCTTCGGACTGTGACGGCCCCCGTGGTGGGCCGGGCCCTGATGGGGATCTTCTCCCGGGTGGGGTTCCCCCGGGAGGTCGTCAGTGACCGGGGCACGAACTTTATCTCCAGATATATGAAGTCCCTCTGGCAGCAATGCGGGGTCACCTACAAATTCACGACCCCCTATCACCCGCAAGGAAACGGACTGGTCGAGAGATTCAACCGCACCCTCAAGGGGATGATTATGGGTCTAGAAGAACCCCTTCGACGCCAGTGGGACGTACTGCTGCCATGCCTCCTGTTTGCCTATCGGGAGGTCCCGCAGAAGTCCCTCGGCTTCAGCCCCTTTGAACTACTGTACGGACACCCCGTCCGGGGCCCCCTCAGCCTAGTCAAGGAAGGTTGGGAGCAGCCTCCCCAGAAAACGCCCCCGGACATCTACCGGTATCTCCTGGCTCTCCGCAACCAGACCCGGCGGTTCCGAGACACCGCCAAAGCCAACCTCGAGGCCAGTCAGGAGGACATGAAGAGGTGGTACGATCAGCACACGTCCTCCATTGAGTTCGAACCTGGACAACAGGTCTGGGTGATGTCCCCGGTTGAGCCCTGTGCCCTCCAAGACAGATGGTCCGGGCCCTTCAAGGTAATCGAACGCAAGGGGCCCGTCACCTATTTAATCGACATGGAGACTGCCCGGAACCCCCTACGGGTCCTCCATGCCAACAGGCTCAAACCCCATTTTGTGCGATCCGAACTCAGCCTCCTAATGGCTACCGATACTGGGACAGAAGAAGACTCCGAACCCCTTCCGGACTTACTGAGGGCCTTCGAGCAGGATGGCTCAGTGGAAGGGGTCCAGCTCTCCGAGGCCCTGTCCCCGGAGCAACGCCAAGACTGCCAAACGCTCCTGAGGCAGTTCGCCTCCCTGTTCTCCCTCACCCCCGGAGTCACCCCCTGGTGCCTCCACGATGTGGACACCGGGGACAGCCCTCCTATTCGACACCGAGCATACCGCGTACCAGACCGGGTACGAGCCTGCATCCAGACCGAGGTGTCCAAGATGCTGACCCTAGGAGTGATCGAACCCTCAGACAGTCCCTGGGCGAGCCCAGTCGTCCTGGTTCCCAAGGCAGCTGCCCCGGGCGTTGCCCCTGAGCTCCGGTTCTGCGTGGACTATCGAGGGCTGAATGCAGTTACCCGGACCGACGCTCATCCCATCCCCCGGGCAGACGAGCTAATTGACCGGATGGGGGCCGCCCGCTACCTGAGCATCTTCGACTTAACAGCGGGCTACTGGCAGATCGGCCTCACCCCTAGGGCCCAAGAACGATCCGCCTTCTCTACCCCAGACGGGCACTACCACTTTAAAGTCATGCCCTTCGGCATGAAAAACGCCCCGGCAACGTTCCAACGGCTGGTAAACCAGGTATTGGCGGGCCTGGAAGACTTCAGCGCCGCCTACCTGGACGACATTGCTGTGTACAGCCACCAGTGGACCGACCACCTCCGCCACCTGCGGGAGGTTCTACTCGCCCTCCAGCAAGCCGGGCTCACCATCAAGGCCAGCAAGTGCCAAGTTGGCCAAGGGTCCGTGACCTACCTGGGACACCAAGTGGGAAGCGGGCTGGTGGCCCCTCTCCAACTCAAGATTGCTGCCATCCAGGCCTGGCAACCCCCTACGAGCCAAACGGAGGTCCGGGCCTTCCTGGGGCTCACCGGATACTACCGGCGGTTCGTGAAGGACTATGGCAGCATCGTGGGGCCCCTCACAGAGCTCACCTCCAAAAAGAGCCCCAAAACCGTCAACTGGACCCCGGGCTGCCAATCAGCCTTCGAGAAGCTAAAGACCGCCATGTGCACGGCCCCCGTGCTCCAGGCTCCCGACTACAGCCGGGAATTCATTGTGCAGACGGACGCCTCCGATCATGGTGTGGGGGCCGTCCTCTCCCAACTCAACGCCGAAGGGGTCGACCATCCGGTGGTCTTCATCAGCCGACGCCTCTTGCCCCGAGAACAGCGCTGGAGCACCATTGAGAGGGAGGCCTTCGCCGTAGTCTGGGCACTCAAGAAGCTCCGGCCATACCTCTTCGGCACCCACTTCCGGGTGCAAACAGACCACCGACCCCTGCAATGGCTGATGCAAATGCGGGGGGAGAACCCGAAGCTGTTGCGCTGGTCCATCTCCCTGCAGGCGATGGACTTCACGGTGGAACATCGTCCAGGCCAGGACCACGCCAACGCCGACGGCCTGTCACGCTTTTTCCGCCTCAGCGAGGAGAGTCCCCAGGAAGATGGCTGACTCTCCCCGCCTTCAGCTGGGGGGGACGCATGTTGGACAGGCCGCATGTTCGAGCTGTACCCCCTCCCCGCAATGGGACCAGGACCCTGGCTCTCCCTGCATCCCCAGCCAGAGTCCACCAACGACCACCCGAAGTACCCTGCAATCCCTCCACTACAAGACACCAGCTCCGGACCCCGCTGGCCCGGGTCACCATCTACCCCACGACATCGACCCGACCGCCATCTTGGGGCACTGCAGCACGAGGCCGCGTGGCCTCAACTCGACCCTCACCCTGGGCCCGGCCGGGCCCGACATCGAGGCACCAACCTCCCCCCAGGAGGCAGAGTGACCACTTGGCGAGTCAATGGGAGAAGGAATCGTCAACGGCTCTCCTCCGCCAGGTGTCGATCACCCCAGGCCGCCTGGGCGCTGGCTCCACCCCCCTGCTGGGTGTCTGGACTCCCTCATCCCGGACCTCCCGGCCCCCAGGCGCGAGGGTCCGGACATCAAAGGGGACCAGACCTATAACTGGGGCAGGACCAGACCAGGAAGGCAGTTGTATCCTGGAGTCGAGAGACCCGAGAAGAACTCATCCGTGACTTGGCCTGCTGGCGCTGCCACGGCCCTCTGCCTCGTGAAACCATCTTGGCCTGCTGGCGCTGCCGCGGCCCTCTGCCTCGTGAAACCATCGTCTTGGCCTGCTGGCGCTGCCGCGGCCCTCTGCCTCGTGAAACCATCTTGGCCTGCTGGCGCTGCCGCGGCCCTCTGCCTCGTGAAACCATCGTCTTGGCCTGCTGGCGCTGCCGCGGCCCTCTGCCTCGTGAAACCATCTTGGCCTGCTGGCGCTGCCGCGGCCCTCTGCCTCGTGAAACCATCTTGGCCTGCTGGCGCTGCCGCGGCCCTCTGCTTTATGAGACTATCACCTTGGCCTGCTGGCGCTGCCGCGGCCCGATCCACAGACCCTCCAGCTCGAGGATTGTGAGCTCGCCTTTTACCACCACCTGTACCGATCCGGTACTAAGACTGTCCCGCTACCCCCTTTCCCTACAGAGACTAGAAGTGAGAGGACCCCCGGGTCCAAGTTATCCTGTATCGCTGATATCCTTGCCTTAAGAACCTTATATAAAGCCTTGAACTCGACTTGGTGTGGTGCCTGTTTGTGGGGAGGGAGGGTACTTGTCTGTACGATCGCCGGAGACGGTCCCCCTCGGGGATCTCTCCCTCGGTATCCGGCCGACCCTCAGGGTCCCCGTCTAACAGAGGGTAGAGTTGTAGGGTGGAGTAAGAGTTGGATGGTGGAGTTGGAGTTGTAGAGTGGAGTTGGAGGGTGGAGTAAGAGTTGGAGGGTGGAGTTGGAGTTTGAGGGTGGAGTTGTAGGGTGGAGTTGTAGGGTGGAGTAAGAGTTGGAGGGTGGAGTTGGAGTTGTAGAGCGGAGTTGAAGGGTGGAGTAGGAGTTGGAGGGTGGAGTTGGAGTTGGAGGGTGGAGTTGGAGTTGGAGGGTGGAGTTGGAGGGTGGAGTTGGAGGGTAGAGTTGGAGTTGGAGGGTGGAGTTGGAGTTGGAGAGTGGAGTTGGAGGGTGGAGTTGGATTGTGCAGTTGGAGGGTGGAGTTGGAGTTGGAGGGTGGAGTTGAAGGGTGGAGTTGAAGGGTGGAGTTGGAGGGTGGAGTTGGAGGGTGGAGGGTTGGTTGGAGGGTGGAGGTTGGAGTTGGAGGGTAGAGTTGGAGTTGGAGGGTGTAGTTGGAGGGTATAGTTGGAGGGTGGAGTTGGAGGGTGGAGTTGGGGGGTAGAGTTGGAGTTGGAGGGTGGAGTTGGAGGGTGGAGTTGGAGGGTAGAGTTGGAGGGTGGAGTTGGAGGGTGGAGTTGGAGTTGGAGGGTGGAGTTGGAGGGTGGAGTTGGAGGGTGGAATTGGAGGGTGGAGTTGGAGGGTGGAGTTGGAGTTGGAGGGAGGAGTTGGAGTTGGAGGGTGGAGTTGGAGGGTGGAGTTGAAGTTGGAGGATGGAGTTGGAGGGTGGAGTTAGAGTTGGAGGGTGGAGTTGGAGGGTGGAGTTGTAGGGTGGAGTTCGAGGGTGGAGTTGGAGGGTGGAGTAAGAGTTGGAGGGTGGAGTTGGAGTTGTAGAGCGGAGTTGGAGTAAGAGTTGGAGGGTGGAGTTGGAGTTCGAGGGTGGAGTTGTAGGGTGGAGTAAGAGTTGGAGGGTGGAGTTGGAGTTGTAGAGTGGAGTTGGAGGGTGGAGTAAGAGTTGGAGGGTAGAGTTGGAGTTGGAGGGTGGAGTTGGAGTTGGAGGGTGGAGTTGTAGGGTGGAGTTGGAGTTGGAGGGTGGAGTTGGAGTTGGAGAGTGAGTTGGAGGGTGGAGTTGGATTGTGCAGTTGGAGGGTGGAGTTGTAGTTGGAGGGTGGAGTTGGAGGGTGGAGTTGGAGGGTGTAGGGTGGGTTGGAGTGTGGAGGTTGGAGTTGGAGGGTAGAGTTGGAGTTGTAGGGTGTAGTTGGAGGGTGGAGTTGGAGGGTGGAGTTGGAGGGTGTAGTTGGGGGGTGGAGTTGGAGGGTGGAGTTGGAGTTGGCGGGTTGAGTTGGAGGGTGGAGTTGGAGTTGGAGTTGGAGGGTGGAGTTGGAGGGTGGAGTTGGAGGGTAGAGTTGGAGGGTGGAGTTGGAGGGTGGAGTTGGAGTTGGAGTGTGGAGTTGGAGGGTGGAGTTGGAGTTGGAGGGTGGAGTTGGAGGGCAGAGTTGGAGTTGGAGCGTGGAGTTGTAGTTGGAGGGTGTAGTTGGAGGGTGTAGTTGGAGGGTGGAGTTGAAGGGTGGAATTGGAGGGTGGAGTTGGAGGGTGGAGGGTGAGTTGGGGGGTGGAAGTTGGAGGGTGGAGTTGGAGTTGGAGGGTGGAGTTGGAGGGTGGAGTTGGAGGGTGGAGTTGAAGGGTGCAGATGGAGTTGGAGGGTGGGATTGGAGGGTGGAGTTGGAGGGTGGAGTTGGAGGGTGGAGTTGGAGTTGGAGAGTGGAGTTGGAGGGTGAAGTTAGAGTTGGTAGGTGGAGTTGGAGTTGGAGGGTGGAGTTGGAGTTTGAGGGTGGAGTTGTAGGGTGGAGTTGTAGGGTGGAGTAAGAGTTGGAGGGTGGAGTTGGAGTTGTAGAGCGGAGTTGGAGGGTGGAGTAGGAGTTGGAGGGTGGAGTTGGAGTTGGAGGGTGGAGTTGGAGTTGGAGGGTGGAGTTGGAGGGTGGAGTTGGAGGGTAGAGTTGGAGTTGGAGGGTGGAGTTGGAGTTGGAGAGTGGAGTTGGAGGGTGGAGTTGGATTGTGCAGTTGGAGGGTGGAGTTGGAGTTGGAGGGTGGAGTTGAAGGGTGGAGTTGAAGGGTGGAGTTGGAGGGTGGAGTTGGAGGGTGGAGGGTTGGTTGGAGGGTGGAGGTTGGAGTTGGAGGGTTGAGTTGGAGTTGGAGGGTGTAGTTGGAGGGTATAGTTGGAGGGTGGAGTTGGAGGGTGGAGTTGGGGGGTAGAGTTGGAGTTGGAGGGTGGAGTTGGAGGGTGGAGTTGGAGGGTAGAGTTGGAGGGTGGAGTTGGAGGGTGGAGTTGGAGTTGGAGGGTGGAGTTGGAGGGTGGAGTTGGAGGGTGGAATTGGAGGGTGGAGTTGGAGGGTGGAGTTGGAGTTGGAGGGAGGAGTTGGAGTTGGAGGGTGGAGTTGGAGGGTGGAGTTGAAGTTGGAGGATGGAGTTGGAGGGTGGAGTTAGAGTTGGAGGGTGGAGTTGGAGGGTGGAGTTGTAGGGTGGAGTTCGAGGGTGGAGTTGGAGGGTGGAGTAAGAGTTGGAGGGTGGAGTTGGAGTTGTAGAGCGGAGTTGGAGTAAGAGTTGGAGGGTGGAGTTGGAGTTCGAGGGTGGAGTTGTAGGGTGGAGTAAGAGTTGGAGGGTGGAGTTGGAGTTGTAGAGTGGAGTTGGAGGGTGGAGTAAGAGTTGGAGGGTAGAGTTGGAGTTGGAGGGTGGAGTTGGAGTTGGAGGGTGGAGTTGTAGGGTGGAGTTGGAGTTGGAGGGTGGAGTTGGAGTTGGAGAGTGAGTTGGAGGGTGGAGTTGGATTGTGCAGTTGGAGGGTGGAGTTGTAGTTGGAGGGTGGAGTTGGAGGGTGGAGTTGGAGGGTGTAGGGTGGGTTGGAGTGTGGAGGTTGGAGTTGGAGGGTAGAGTTGGAGTTGTAGGGTGTAGTTGGAGGATGGAGTTGGAGGGTGGAGTTGGAGGGTGTAGTTGGGGGGTGGAGTTGGAGGGTGGAGTTGGAGTTGGCGGGTTGAGTTGGAGGGTGGAGTTGGAGTTGGAGTTGGAGGGTGGAGTTGGAGGGTGGAGTTGGAGGGTAGAGTTGGAGGGTGGAGTTGGAGGGTGGAGTTGGAGTTGGAGTGTGGAGTTGGAGGGTGGAGTTGGAGTTGGAGGGTGGAGTTGGAGGGCAGAGTTGGAGTTGGAGCGTGGAGTTGTAGTTGGAGGGTGTAGTTGGAGGGTGTAGTTGGAGGGTGGAGTTGAAGGGTGGAATTGGAGGGTGGAGTTGGAGGGTGGAGGGTGAGTTGGGGGGTGGAAGTTGGAGGGTGGAGTTGGAGTTGGAGGGTGGAGTTGGAGGGTGGAGTTGGAGGGTGGAGTTGAAGGGTGCAGATGGAGTTGGAGGGTGGGATTGGAGGGTGGAGTTGGAGGGTGGAGTTGGAGGGTGGAGTTGGAGTTGGAGAGTGGAGTTGGAGGGTGAAGTTAGAGTTGGTAGGTGGAGTTGGAGTTGGAGGGTGGAGTTGGAGTTTGAGGGTGGAGTTGTAGGGTGGAGTTGTAGGGTGGAGTAAGAGTTGGAGGGTGGAGTTGGAGTTGTAGAGCGGAGTTGGAGGGTGGAGTAGGAGTTGGAGGGTGGAGTTGGAGTTGGAGGGTGGAGTTGGAGGGTGGAGTTGGAGGGTGGAGTTGGAGGGTAGAGTTGGAGTTGGAGGGTGGAGTTGGAGTTGGAGAGTGGAGTTGGAGGGTGGAGTTGGATTGTGCAGTTGGAGGGTGGAGTTGGAGTTGGAGGGTGGAGTTGAAGGGTGGAGTTGAAGGGTGGAGTTGGAGGGTGGAGTTGGAGGGTGGAGGGTTGGTTGGAGGGTGGAGGTTGGAGTTGGAGGGTAGAGTTGGAGTTGGAGGGTATAGTTGGAGGGTGTAGTTGGAGGGTGGAGTTGGGGGGTAGAGTTGGAGTTGGAGGGTGGAGTTGGAGGGTGGAGTTGGAGGGTAGAGTTGGAGGGTGGAGTTGGAGGGTGGAGTTGGAGTTGGAGGGTGGAGTTGGAGGGTGGAGTTGGAGGGTGGAGTTGGAGGGTGGAGTTGGAGGGTGGAGTTGGAGTTGGAGGGAGGAGTTGGAGTTGGAGGGTGGAGTTGGAGGGTGGAGTTGAATTTGGAGGATGGAGTTGGAGGGTGGAGTTGGAGGGTGGAGTTGTAGGGTGGAGTTCGAGGGTGGAGTTGGAGGGTGGAGTAAGAGTTAGAGGGTGGAGTTGGAGTTGTAGAGCGGAGTTGGAGTAAGAGTTGGAGGGTGGAGTTGGAGTTTGAGGGTGGAGTTGTAGGGTGGAGTTGTAGGGTGGAGTAAGAGTTGGAGGGTGGAGTTGGAGTTGTAGAGTGGAGTTGGAGGGTGGAGTTGGAGTTGGAGGGTGGAGTTGGAGTTGGAGAGTGAGTTGGAGGGTGGAGTTGGATTGTGCAGTTGGAGGGTGGAGTTGTAGTTGGAGGGTGGAGTTGGAGGGTGGAGTTGGAGGGTGTAGGGTGGGTTGGAGGGTGGAGGTTGGAGTTGGAGGGTAGAGTTGGAGTTGTAGGGTGTAGTTGGAGGGTGGAGTTGGAGGGTGGAGTTGGAGGGTGTAGTTGGGGGGTGGAGTTGGAGGGTGGAGTTGGAGTTGGTGGGTGGAGTTGGAGGGTGGAGTTGGAGTTGGAGGGTGGAGTTGGAGGGTGGAGTTGGAGGGTAGAGTTGGAGGGTGGAGTTGGAGGGTGGAGTTGGAGTTGGAGTGTGGAGTTGGAGGGTGGAGTTGGAGTTGGAGGGTGGAGTTGGAGGGCAGAGTTGGAGTTGGAGCGTGGAGTTGTAGTTGGAGGGTGTAGTTGGAGGGTGTAGTTGGAGGGTGGAGTTGAAGGGTGGAATTGGAGGGTGGAGTTGGAGGGTGGAGGGTGAGTTGGGGGGTGGAAGTTGGAGGGTGGAGTTGGAGTTGGAGGGTGGAGTTGGAGGGTGGAGTTGGAGGGTGGAGTTGAAGGGTGCAGATGGAGTTGGAGGGTGGGATTGGAGGGTGGAGTTGGAGGGTGGAGTTGGAGGGTGGAGTTGGAGTTGGAGAGTGGAGTTGGAGGGTGAAGTTAGAGTTGGTAGGTGGAGTTGGAGTTGGAGGGTGGAGTTGAAGTTGGAGGGTGGAGTTGGAGTTGGATGGTGTAGTTGGAGTTGGAGGGTGGGGTTGGAGTTGGAGGGTGGAGTTGGAGGGTGGAGTTAAAGGGTGGAATTGGAGGGTGGAGTTGGAGGGTGGAGGGTGGGTTGGAGGGTGGAGGTTGGAGGTGGAGGGCGGAGTTGGAGTTGGAGGGTGGAGTTGGAGGGTGGAGTTGAAGGGTGCAGTTGGAGATGGAGGGTGGAGTTGGAGTTGGCGGGTAGAGTTGGAGTTAGAGGGTGGAGTTGGAGTTGGAGGGTAGAGTTGGAGGGTGGAGTTGGAGGGTGGAGTTGGATGGTGGAGTTGGTGGAGTTGGAGTTGGAGGGTGTAGTTGGAGGGTGGAGTTGGAGTTGGAGGGTGATTTGGAGGGTGGAGTTGGAGTTGGAGGGTGGAGTTGGAGTTGGAAGGTGGAGTTGGAGGGTGGAGTTGGAGGGTGGAGGGTAGAATTGGAGGGTGAAGTTGGAGGGTGGAGTTAGAGTTGGAGGGTGGAGTTGGAGTTGTAGGGCAGAGTTGGAGGGTGGAGTTAGAGTTGGAGGGTGGAGTTGGAGTTGGAGGGTGGAGTTGGAGGGTAAAGTTAAGGTTGGAGGGTGGAGTTGGAGTTGGAGAGTGGAGTTGGAAGGTGGAGTTGGAGTTGGAGCGTGGAGTTGAAGGGTAGAGTTGGAGTTGGAGGGTGGAGTTGAAGGGTGGAGTTGGAGGGTGGAGTTGGAGGGTTAGAGGGTGGGTTGGAGGGTGGAGGTTGGAGTTGGAGGGTAGAGTTGGAGTTGAAGGGTGTAGTTGGAGGGTGGAGTTGGAGGGTGGAGTTGGAAGGTGGAGTTGAAGGGAGCAGTTGGAGTTAGAGGGTGGAGTTGGAGTTGGAGTTGGAGGGTGGAGTTGGAGGGTGGAGTTGGAGGGTAGAGTTGGAGGGTGGAGTTGGAGTTGGAGGGTGGAGTTGGAGGGTGGAGTTGGAGTTGGAGGGTGGGGTTGGAGTTGGAGGGTGGAGTTGGAGGGTGGAGTTGGATTTGGAGGGTGGAGTTGGAGTTGTAGGGCAGAGTTGGAGGGTGGAGTTGGAGTTAGAGGGTGGAGGTGGAGTTGGAGGGTGGAGTTGGGGTTGGAGGGTGGAGTTGGAGTTGTAGGGCAGAGTTGGAGGGTGGAGTTGGAGTTAGAGGGTGGAGGTGGAGTTGGAGGGTGGATTTGGAGTTGGAGGGTGGAGTTGTAGGGTGGAGTTTGAGGGAGGAGTTGCAGTTGGAGTGTGGAGTTGGAGGGAGGAGATGGAGTTAGAGGGTAGAGATGGAGTTGGAGGATAGAGTTGGAGGGTGGAGTTGGAGGGTGGAATTGAAGGGTCTAGTTTAGGGTGGAGTTGGAGGGTGGAGTTGGAGGGTGGAGTTGGAGGGTGGAGTTGAGGTTGGAGGGTGAAGTTGGAGGGTGGAGTTGGAGGGTGTAGTTGTAGTTGGAGTTGGAGGGTGGAGTTAGAGGGTGGAGTTGGAGTTGGAGGGTGGAGTTGGAGGGTGGAGTTTGAGGGTGGAGTTGAAGGGTGGATGGTGGAGTTGGAGTTGGAGGGTGGAGTTGGAGGGTTGAGTTGGAGGGTGAAGTTGGAGTTGGAGGGTGGAGTTGGAGTTGGAGGGTGGAGTTGGAGTTGGAGGGTGGAGTTGGAGGGTGGAGTTGGAGGGTGGAGTTGGAGTTGGAGGGTGGAGTTGGAGGGTGGAGTTGGAGTTGGAGGTGGAGTGGGAGGGTGAAGGGTGTAGTTGGAGTTGGAGGGTGGAGTTGGAGTTGGAGGGTGGAGTTGGAGGGTGGATTTGAAGGGTGCAGTTGGAGAGTGGAGTTGGAGTGTGGTGGGAGGGTTGGAGGGTGGAGGTTGCAGTTGGAGGGTGGAGTTGGAGTTGGAGGGTAGAGTTGGAGTTGGAGGGTGTAGTTGGAGGGTGTATTTGGAGGGTGTAGTTGGAGGGTGGAGTTGGGGGGTGGAGTTGGAGGGTGGAGTTGGAGTTGGCAGGTGGAGTTGGAGGGTGGAGTTGGAGTTGGAGGGTGGATTTGGAGGGTGGAGGTGGAGGGTAGAGTTGGAGGGTGGAGTTGTAGGGTGGAGTTGGAGTTGGAGGGTGGAGTTGGAGGTTGGAGTTGGAGTTGGAGCGTGGAGTTGTAGGGCAGAGTTGTAGTTGGAGGGTGGAGTTGTAGTTGGAGGGTGTAGTTGGAGGGTGGAGTTGGAGGGTGGAGTTGAAGGGTGGAATTGGAGGGTGGAGTTGGAGGGTGGAGGGTGAGTTGGAGGGTGGAGGTTGGAGTTAGAGGGTGGAGTTGGAGTTGGAGGGTGGAGTTGGAGGGTGGAGTTGGAGGGTAGAGTTGAAGGGTGCAGATGGAGTTGGAGAGTGGGGTTGGAGGGTGGAGTTGGAGGGTGGAGTTGGAGGGTGGAGTTGGAGTTGGAGCGTGGAGTTGGAGGGTGAAGTTAAAGTTGGTAGGTGGAGTTGGAGTTGGAGGGTGGAGTTGAAGTTGGAGGGTGGAGTTGGAGTTGGAGGGTTTAGTTGGAGTTGGAGGGTGGGGTTGGAGTTGGAGGGTGGAGTTGGAGGGTGGAGTTAAAGGGTGGAATTGGAGGGTGGAGTTGGAGGGTGGAGGGTGGGCTGGAGGGTGGAGGTTGGAGTTGGAGGGTGGAGTTGGAGTTGGAGGGTGGAGTTGTAGTTGGAGGGTGGAGTTGGAGGGTGGAGTTGGAGGGTGTAGGGTGGGTTGGAGGGTGGAGGTTGGAGTTGGAGGGTAGAGTTGGAGTTGTAGGGTGTAGTTGGAGGGTGGAGTTGGAGGGTGGAGTTGGAGGGTGTAGTTGGGGAGTGGAGTTGGAGGGTGGAGTTGGAGTTGGCGGGTGGAGTTGGAGGGTGGAGTTGTGTTGGAGTTGGAGGGTGGAGTTGGAGGGTGGAGTTGGAGGGTAGAGTTGGAGGGTGGAGTTGGAGGGTGGAGTTGGAGTTGGAGTGTGGAGTTGGAGGGTGGAGTTGGAGTTGGAGGGTGGAGTTGGAGGGCAGAGTTGGAGTTGGAGCGTGGAGTTGTAGTTGGAGGGTGTAGTTGGAGGGTGTAGTTGGAGGGTGGAGTTGAAGGGTGGAATTGGAGGGTGGAGTTGGAGGGTGGAGGGTGAGTTGGAGGGTGGAGTTGAAGGGTGCAGATGGAGTTGGAGGGTGGGATTGGAGGGTGGAGTTGGAGGGTGGAGTTGGAGGGTGGAGTTGGAGTTGGAGAGTGGAGTTGGAGGGTGAAGTTAGAGTTGGTAGGTGGAGTTGGAGTTGGAGGGTGGAGTTGAAGTTGGAGGGTGGAGTTGGAGTTGGATGGTGTAGTTGGAGTTGGAGGGTGGGGTTGGAGTTGGAGGGTGGAGTTGGAGGGTGGAGTTAAAGGGTGGAATTGGAGGGTGGAGTTGGAGGGTGGAGGGTGGGTTGGAGGGTGGAGGTTGGAGGTGGAGGGCGGAGTTGGAGTTGGAGGGTGGAGTTGGAGGGTGGAGTTGAAGGGTGCAGTTGGAGATGGAGGGTGGAGTTGGAGTTGGCGGGTAGAGTTGGAGTTAGAGGGTGGAGTTGGAGTTGGAGGGTAGAGTTGGAGGGTGGAGTTGGAGGGTGGAGTTGGAGTTGGAGGGTGGAGTTGGAGGGTGGAGTTGGTGGAGTTGGAGTTGGAGTTGGAGGGTGTAGTTGGAGGGTGGAGTTGGAGTTGGAGGGTGATTTGGAGGGTGGAGTTGGAGTTGGAGGGTGGAGTTGGAGTTGGAAGGTGGAGTTGGAGGGTGGAGTTGGAGGGTGGAGGGTAGAATTGGAGGGTGGAGTTGGAGGGTGGAGTTAGAGTTGGAGGGTGGAGTTGGAGTTGTAGGGCAGAGTTGGAGGGTGGAGTTAGAGTTGGAGGGTGGAGTTGGAGTTGGAGGGTGGAGTTGGAGGGTAAAGTTACGGTTGGAGGGTGGAGTTGGAGTTGGAGAGTGGAGTTGGAAGGTGGAGTTGGAGTTGGAGCGTGGAGTTGAAGGGTAGAGTTGGAGTTGGAGGGTGGAGTTGAAGGGTGGAGTTGGAGGGTGGAGTTGGAGGGTTAGAGGGTGGGTTGGAGGGTAGAGGTTGGAGTTGGAGGGTAGAGTTGGAGTTGGAGGGTGTAGTTGGAGGGTGGAGTTGGAGGGTGGAGTTGGAAGGTGGAGTTGAAGGGAGCAGTTGGAGTTAGAGGGTGGAGTTGGAGTTGGAGTTGGAGGGTGGAGTTGGAGGGTGGAGTTGGAGGGTAGAGTTGGAGGGTGGAGTTGGAGTTGGAGGGTGGAGTTGGAGGGTGGAGTTGGAGGGTGGGGATGGAGTTGGAGGGTGGAGTTGGAGGGTGGAGTTGGAGTTGGAGGGTGGAGTTGGAGTTGTAGGGCAGAGTTGGAGGGTGGAGTTGGAGTTAGAGGGTGGAGGTGGAGTTGGAGGGTGGAGTTGGAGTTAGAGGGTGGAGTTGGAGTTGTAGGGCAGAGTTGGAGGGTGGAGTTGGAGTTAGAGGGTGGAGGTGGAGTTGGAGGGTGGAATTGGAGTTGGAGGGTGGAGTTGGAGGGTGGAGTTTGAGGGTGGAGTTGCAGTTGGAGTGTGGAGTTGGAGGGAGGAGATGGAGTTAGAGGGTAGAGTTGGAGTTGGAGGATAGAGTTGGAGGGTGGAGTTGGAGGGTGGAATTGAAGGGTCGAGTTTAGGGTGGAGTTGGAGGGTGGAGTTGGAGGGTGGAGTTGAGGTTGGAGGGTGGAGTTGGAGGGTGGAGTTGGAGGGTGTAGTTGTAGTTGGAGTTGGAGGGTGGAGTTAGAGGGTGGAGTTGGAGTTGGAGGGTGGAGTTGGAGGGTGGAGTTGGAGGGTGGAGTTGAAGGGTGGATGGTGGAGTTGGAGTTGGAGGGTGGAGTTGGAGGGTTGAGTTGGAGGGTGAAGTTGGAGTTGGAGGGTGGAGTTGGAGTTGGAGGGTGGAGTTGGAGTTGGAGGGTGGAGTTGGAGGGTGGAGTTGGAGGGTGGAGTTGGAGTTGGAGGGTGGAGTTGGAGGGTGGAGTTGGAGTTGGAGGTGGAGTGGGAGGGTGGAGGGTGTAGTTGGAGTTGGAGGGTGGAGTTGGAGTTGGAGGGTGGAGTTGGAGGGTGGAGTTGAAGGGTGCAGTTGGAGAGTGGAGTTGGAGTGTTGTGGGTGGGTTGGAGGGTGGAGGTTGCAGTTGGAGGGTGGAGTTGGAGTTGGAGGGTAGAGTTGGAGTTGGAGGGTGTAGTTGGAGGGTGTAGTTGGAGGGTGTAGTTGGAGGGTGTAGTTGGGGGGTTGAGTTGGAGGGTGGAGTTGGAGTTGGCAGGTGGAGTTGGAGGGTGGAGTTGGAGTTGGAGGGTGGATTTGGAGGGTGGAGTTGGAGGGTAGAGTTGGAGGGTGGAGTTGTAGGGTGGAGTTGGAGTTGGAGGGTGGAGTTGGAGGTTGGAGTTGGAGTTGGAGGGTGGAGTTGGAGGGCAGAGTTGGAGTTGGAGGGTGGAGTTGTAGTTGGAGGGTGTAGTTGGAGGGTGGAGTTGGAGGGTGGAGTTGAAGGGTGGAATTGGAGGGTGGAGTTGGAGGGTGGAGGGTGAGTTGGAGGGTGGAGGTTGGAGTTAGAGGGTGGAGTTGGAGTTGGAGGGTGGAGTTGGAGGGTGGAGTTGGAGGGTAGAGTTGAAGGGTGCAGATGGAGTTGGAGAGTGGGGTTGGAGGGTGGAGTTGGAGGGTGGAGTTGGAGGGTGGAGTTGGAGTTGGAGCGTGGAGTTGGAGGGTGAAGTTAAAGTTGGTAGGTGGAGTTGGAGTTGGAGGGTGGAGTTGAAGTTGGAGGGTGGAGTTGGAGTTGGAGGGTGTAGTTGGAGTTGGAGGGTGGGGTTGGAGTTGGAGGGTGGAGTTGGAGGGTGGAGTTAAAGGGTGGAATTGGAGGGTGGAGTTGGAGGGTGGAGGGTGGGCTGGAGGGTGGAGGTTGGAGTTGGAGGGTGGAGTTGGAGTTGGAGGGTGGATTTGGAGGGTGGAGTTGAAGGGTGCAGTTGGAGTTGGAGGGTGGAGTTGGAGTTGGCGGGTAGAGTTGGAGTTGGAGGGTGGAGTTGGAGTTGGAGGGTAGAGTTGGAGGGTGGAGTTGGAGGGTGGAGTTGGAGTTGGAGGGTGGAGTTGGAGGGTGGAGTTGGTGGAGTTGGAGTTGGAGTTGGAGGGTGTAGTTGGAGGGTGGAGTTGGAGTTGGAGGGTGGAGTTGGAGGGTGGAGTTGGAGTTGGAGGGTGGAGTTGGAGTTGGAAGGTGGAGTTGGAGGGTGGAGTTGGAGGGTGGAGGGTAGAGTTGGAGGGTGGAGTTGGAGGGTGGAGTTAGAGTTGGAGGGTGGAGTTGGAGTTGTAGGGCGGAGTTGGAGGGTGGAGTTAGAGTTGGAGGGTGGAGTTTGAGTTGGAGGGTGGAGTTGGAGTTGGAGAGTGGAGTTGGAAGGTGGAGTTGGAGTTGGAGCGTGGAGTTGAAGGGTAGAGTTGGAGTTGGAGGGTGGAGTTGAAGGGTGGTGTTGGAGGGTGGAGTTGGAGGGTTAGAGCATGGGTTGGAGGGTGGAGGTTGGAGTTGGAGGGTAGAGTTGGAGTTGGAGGGTGTAGTTGGAGGGTGGAGTTGGAGGGTGGAGTTGGAAGGTGGAGTTGAAGGGTGCAATTGGAGTTGGAGGGTGGAGTTGGAGTTGGCGGGTGGAGTTGGAGGGTGGAGTTGGAGTTGGAGTTGGAGGGTGGAGTTGGAGGGTGGAGTTGGAGGGTAGAGTTGGAGGGTGGAGTTGGAGTTGGAGGGTGGAGTTGTAGGATGGAGTTGGAGGGTGGAGTTGGAGTTGGAGGGTGGAGTTGGAGGGTGGAGTTGGAGTTGGAGGGTGGAGTTGGAGTTGTAGGGCAGAGTTGGAGGGCTGAGTTGGAGTTAGAGGGTGGAGGTGGAGTTGGAGGGTGGAGTTGGAGTTGGAGGGTGGAGTTGGAGTTGTAGGGCAGAGTTGGAGGGTGGAGTTGGAGTTAGAGGGTGGAGGTGGAGTTGGAGGGTGGAGTTGGAGTTGGAGGGTGGAGTTGGAGGGTGGAGTTGGAGGGTGGAGTTGCAGTTGGATTGTGGAGTTGGAGGGTGGAGATGGAGTTAGAGGGTAGAGTTGGAGTTGGAGGATAGAGTTGGAGGGTGGAGTTGGAGGGTGGAATTGAAGGGTCGAGTTTAGGGTGGAGTTGGAGGGTGGGGTTGAGGTTGGAGGGTGGAGTTGGAGGGTGGAGTTGGAGGGTGGAGTTGGAGTTGGAGTTGGAGGGTGAAGTTAGAGGGTGGAGTTGGAGTTGGAGGGTGGAGTTGGAGGGTGGAGTTGGAGGGTGGAGTTGAAGGGTGGATGGTGGAGTTGGAGTTGGAGGTTGGAGTTGGAGGGTTGAGTTGGAGGGTGGAGTTGGAGTTGGAGGGTGGAGTTGGAGTTGGAGAGTGGAGTTGGAGGGTGGAGTTGGAGTTGGAGGGTGGAGTTGGAGGGTGGAGTTGGAGTTGGAGGGTGGAGTGGGAGGGTGGAGGGTGTAGTTGGAGTTGGAGGGTGGAGTTGGAGGGTGGAGTTGAAGGGTGCAGTTGGAGGGTGGAGTTGGAGTGTGGTGGGTGGGTTGGAGGGTGGAGGTTGCAGTTGGAGGGTGGAGTTGGAGTTGGAGGGTGTAGTTGGAGGGTGTAGTTGGAGGGTGTAGTTGGAGGGTGGAGGTGGAGGGTGGAGTTGGAGGGTGGAGTTGAAGGGTGCAGTGGATTTGGAGGGTGGAGTTGGAGTTGGCGGGTGGAGTTGGAGGGTGGAGTTGGAATTGGAATTGGAGGGTGGAGTTGGAGGTTGTGAGTTGGAGAGTAGAGTTGGAGGGTAGAGTTGGAGGGTGGAGTTGGAGGGTGGAGTTGGAGTTGGAGGGTGGAGTTGGAGGGTGGAGTTGGAGGGTGGAGTTGGAGTTGGAGGGTGGAGTTGGAGGGTGGAGTTAAAGGGTGGATGGTGGCGTTGGAGGGTGGAGTTGGAGTTGGAGGGTGGAGTTGGAGGGTGGAGGTGGAGTTGGAGGGTTGAGTTGGAGTTGGAGGGTGGAGTAGGAGTTGGAGGGTGGAGTTGGAGGGTGGAGTTGGAGGGTGGAGTTGGAGTTGGAGGTTGCAGTTTGAGGGTTGAGTTGGAGTTGGAGGGTGGAGTTGGAGGGTGGAGGGTAGAGTTGGAGGGTGGAGAGAGAGGGGTAGGGAGGAGAAAACAAGAAAAGCGGACATCAAAGGAAGGGTGGGAGGGAACGAGCATATGGGGTGTGAGTGAACGAAAGTTAATTGCTGTAAGAGGGGGAGCAGGAAGTGAGGCCAAGCGCGTGCTGGCGAAGCAGTCTGCTGCTTTCAAGTCAATGCCAGATGCCTGCTTCGCACTTTAATGCCTCACATGCACTGGCCATAAACCGCATTCCAGAGGTCTTTGGTAGACTTTTCTTTTCCCCTTACTATAATCTCGCATAGCGATTGCTTACGCAATAGCTAGGCTCGACCTAATGAGGGGCATCAATCAGATCAAAACTATTTTATTCATAGTGACTTGCAAAACCCACCACAAAGATTGTGTCCATATATTAACATTGAAGGCAATGCTGAACCATCTACTGCCCTAACCTCTGCAGGAACATTCTTAGTGATCCAAGGTATCTCTAATGATTGTCCAAACTTGATAACCATATAATTCCCTGAGACACCTAAACCTGACCTGAAGTCCTGAAACAAATTCACCTTGTTCATTTGATAAAATAATTTTGTTAGGAACTGCTACATGAGTAATCAATCACTACATAGTATTAGCTGCCTATTTTGTGACAAACTGCTTATCTTCAATCAACAAGGCAGCATCATTTATTGTCGAGGCGCTCCGTTTTCCACTGGTTGTAACCTTTCTAACTGAAGGCATCTGTATTTGACTCTTGAAAATTCTATGTTTACTGTGACAATCTTTTAGATAATATCCAGATTTACCACAATACAAACACATTCTTTGTACACATCTTCATTTCGTTTCTTCCTTTTGCAAAGCTCATATCATAATAAATTGCAAGGATTAAAAATAAAAAAGACTGTTATGAACGGAGGTTTGCTCCCTGGGGCGGGGCCTATGTTGGCACCGCAAATGTCACATCTGCTGCTGACTACGCCAACAATACGATGCAGTGCCAAATGATGCCAACTACCAGCATGCAAGGGGAAATTGCAAAAAATTATTCAGGATGCAGTCTGACACTAGGGAATATTCTCATATAAAGAATCAGCGTCTAGATAGAGTCTCTACCAACTAAAGCGTTATGGAATGTAAGTAACTTGTTCGTCAAGATGTTAGTTATCACCTCTGTTGTAGGTAGGTTCAGGTCAAGGACCTCCTCAGACCCTAGGCACCACAGACATAGTTCATGGGGATCTGTCACAGACATTGTTTTTCAACATTCCCTGAAATGTTTAAGCCCTGTTGTTTTGGTAGGTGACATATTGTCCCTGGGACTCTGAAAAAGAACGTTTTGGGAGAAAAATAGTTGTCAAAGAGAGGAGGAGTAAGCTCTGTTTCCGCCTCAAAAAGCATGTATACAAAGGAACTGGCATCAGCACGCCTGGATGGTGGTTATTTACACCCAAGTCTTCTGGAGTGGAACAACGTCAGCACGGAGGTGCACATCGCCATCTACTGGTATACAAGAGTACTGCTGCTTTTAAATATCTGGATCCAGTCTGATGCCTACCAGAAGCCTTAAAACAGCAGCATGTCATGCCAATTTTATTTGCTCTAGCATCATCCATGTAGCCATGACTGTCACAGTAACCTGTTGCTTTCATTGAACCCCCAAGTCATACTTTCCAACCATTCAGTAAAAGGTGGAAATCCATTAAGGAACTATTTGTCTCATCATCTTAAGAAAAGAATGGTAATTATCCTAGCTTCTTTCTGCACTGTCTATAAAAATCTCAGTTTTTGTAAAGACCGTAGGGAAGGATTATGCATAGTTTAAAGCGTACTCACCACCGACTGTACTGCATAGCTTTAAAATAAAACCACTTAAACGTAGGATACCCACACCACTTGACATCCTTGAAAATGTTGTCCAATCTCGCTCCCACTAACAGGGCTTTTAGTGCCTTGGAAACTCCTGTCGATTGTGGCTCAAACCTGCAAATTTCAACCCTCCCTTGTTCAATCATCCACCTGATGCATCTGTTTAAGGCAGATGAAGACATTGTAGTGCCAACTGGTCTTGATTCTGTTGTCCTCTTGAAAGTTGTATGAAGTGTGTATCAATAGCAAATTGATGTTGCTAGAAAGCATGTAAGAAAGTCTAAAGACAGTGGAGGAAAGGTTTTAACTCAAACCCTAATAAGAATGCCATTTCCAGATTTGAAAACCTATAAAATAGCCATTAAAACAAAACATTCGACTCACTTTGTGCTCAGAGTAATCAGTTCACCTCTCGGACTAGACAGATTTTGGAGATTGTTAGAGAGTTTGGCCCACTCACTGTGAAAGATGTAAGTCTCTGCCCTCCTACACTTTATACAACAAATTCTATCACTTTTCTTGCAGGAAGCATTTTAGAAATTAGCTCACCCTCTGCAGACCCCTCAATAACATATTAGCTGGACCCTACTTCTCAAGGAAACACTTTTATGCGTTTTAAGCCTATAAAATAGGAAGAGCTACTTGAGCAGCTGAAAGAGATATTATCAAGATCTCTTTGGGATATCTGTAAGATGAAGATCATTCACACAGTTTGTGAAATTATTTGAATTAAACTTACAGAAATAATGTATCAGGCCAGGTACCTAATGGGTGGGAAAATACTGCTGTCTTTGGAGCATAATTAAAGTTTACGTCAATTACCGACCTGTATCATTTTATCGTTTGCCACCAAACTGATGCAAAGCCTGGCTAATAATCAGTTATCAAGTTATTTGGAAAATAATTGCTCAGCCCGCAACAATTAGGTTTTAGACCAATGCACTCGTCTGATTAAGCCTTGACGTCCCTGTTGGATGCCCTCCATCTGTTGCATTCCTGATTCTTTTAGGCCTTTTGGCTTCTTTTGAGTCTGTTTCCTATCCAGTGCTTAACGTGGATAAAATCAAACTTAGTAGTGGGCAACAAACTAAACAGCTGGGCTAACAACTGTTGGCTGGATAATCAATCATATAAGCCAAATATCACACGAGTTCCTCCAAAAGTTTCTTTAACCAATAAATGATGAAGTCGGCACAATCTGGAGTGTTATCAAAGGGTAAAAAGCTTTAGAGCAAGGGGATCTGGAAAGCCCATCTTGCTGCAACATTAGGATTCAAGGTCTTGCGTGAGTGGGAGAAGATATTCAGACTTACATTCAGAAGCTACTCCCACACATCGTGAACAACATCGTTAACATGCACTGTACATACATATGTTCGAATGTTCCTCACCCATTACTGTACCCATATGTGATGAGTTCCAACACCTACAGGAGTACTGCACGTGTCTTGCATAATTATGTAATGATTATTTTGCCTCCCAATACTGTATCCCTCTTACCCAAAATTATGAAGCACTCTGATACCCGTAAGGGTCACGATGGCGCTATACAAAACTTTATGAATAAATGTTTGTGCCTTGCGCACCAGACTCTAACATTTTACCGCTGTCCTGACTCTGTGAAATATCTAGTCTGTTATGTGACTTGTTCACTGTTGGAAAGGCGACCCCAGGGGAGACAGAAGGTGTCTGACTGTCCGCCCCGAGTCCCACCTCTCTCTGTGGAATAGGCCGAGCGCCGTAGGGAGGCCTCCTTGGCGAGGCTCCTCTCCTACAATCGTAACAGCAGAGCAATCACACTACTTACAGATAGACACCACACAGGAAGGATATTCACAAGAATCTTTATGTAAGTGATCAAAGCAAGTTCTTGGCAGGGTAGCGGCAAGGATCGAGGGATCCGTAATGTCGGGGTCTCGGGAAAAGGGGGTAGCGGGACAGTCTTGGCACCCACTGGTGCGTGGATAGTTCAAGGGTTCAGGCCGCGACAGCGTCAGCAGGGCCTCGGAGATAGTTCAGCTTGGTCAGGCCGCGACAGCGTCACCAGGGCCTCGAAGATAGTTCAGCTTGGACAGGCCGCGACAGCGTCAGCAGGGCCTCGGAGATAGTTCAGCTTGGACAGGCCGCGACAGCGTCAGCAGGGCCTCGAAGGTGGTTCAGTTTGGTCAGACCGCGACAGCGTCAGCAGGGCCTCGGAGGTGGTTCAGTTTGGTCAGGCCGCGACAGCGTCAGCAGGGCCTCGGAGATAGTTCAGCTTGGACAGGCTGCGACAGCGTCCGGAGGGCCTCGAAGATAGTTCGGCTTGGTCAGGCCGCGACAGCGTCAGCAGGGCCTCGAAGATAGTTCCAGGTGCAAGAGTTCGGATCAGGATCAGCCGCGACGACGTCAGCAGGGCTTCGACTCCAGATACAACTGCCGGCTTGATCCGGGGCTGGCCCAGATATAGGGCTGGAGGGCTTTGATGTCCGGACCCTCGCGCCTGGGGGTCAGAGAGGCCGGGATGAAGGTGTCCAGACACCCAGCAGGGGGGCGGAGCCAGCGCCCATGGAGCCTGGAGAGCGATCGATACCAGGCGTCCGGGGGCGGCGGAAGGCCCATCGAGACTCTCCTTCTCCGGGATCTGGTCGAGTGGCCACTTTACCACCTAGGAGGATCCTGGTGCCTCAATGTCTAGGCTTTGCTGGGGCTGGGCCCGGGATGGCGGCGGCCACGTGTTCGGGGCGTGAGGGTCCCAAGATGGAGTCGGGCCGGAAAGGGTGGCCTGGTCAGGGTGCCAGGCTGACAGCGTGGGCGAGCGGTTCCGCCGGGGTCCCAGGGAGGGGGAGAGCTGTAGGTGGCCGGGGAGGCTGCTCGCGCCGAGGGTTCGTGAATGTGCGTGTCAGGGGGGTCGATAGTAGGTAAATGGGGGGCCGATGTCGTCCTGGGCCCTCCATGCGGACGGGGTCGGACCACGCCACGAGGCCGTGTCCAACACACGTCCCCT
Organism: Lissotriton helveticus; assembly: GCF_964261635.1. Taxonomy (NCBI): domain Eukaryota; kingdom Metazoa; phylum Chordata; class Amphibia; order Caudata; family Salamandridae; genus Lissotriton; species Lissotriton helveticus. Next base: position 606,730,943 of record NC_136073.1, read on the forward strand.
CCAGCTGAAGGCGGGGAGAGTCACCCATCTTCCTGGGAGCTCTCTTCGTCGAGGCGGAAAAACCGGGACAGGCCGTCAGCGTTGGCGTGGTCACTGCCAGGGCGATGCTCCACAGTGAAATCCATGCCTTGGAGGGAGATGGACCATCGCAGCAGTTTGGGATTTTCGCCACGCATGTGCATCAGCCACCTTAGGGGCCGGTGGTCAGTCTGCACCCGGAAGTGGGTGCCGAAGAGGTAGGGCCTGAGTTTCTTGAGGGCCCACACGACAGCGAAGGCTTCTCTCTCGATGGTGCTCCATCGCTGTTCTCGGGCCAGCAGCCGCCGGCTGATGAAGGCCACAGGATGGTCAGTCCCCGCGGAGTCCATTTGCGATAGGACCGCCCCGATGCCGTGCTCCGAGGCGTCGGTCTGGACCACAAACTCTCGGCTGTAGTCGGGGGCCTGGAGCACAGGGGCGGTACACATGGCTGCTTTCAAGGTCTCGAAGGCCACCTGACACGCGGGTGTCCACTGCACTTTCCGTGGCCGGTTCTTCGAGGTCAGTTCTGTGAGGGGCCCCACAATGCTCCCATAGTTCTTGATAAAACGCCGATAGTACCCCGTGAGCCCCAGGAAGGCTTGGATGGCGGTCTGGTTGACCGGGGGTTCCCAGGCTAGGATGGCGTCGATCTTGGGTTGGAGGGGAGCCACTTGGACGCTCCCCACTTGGAGTCCCAGATAGGTCACGGACCCTTGGCCTATCTGGCATTTGCTGGCCTTCACAGTTAGCCCGGCCCGGCGGAGGGCTGTCAGGACTTCCCAGAGGTGTTTCAGGTGCTCAGCCCAGTGGAGGCTGTAGACCGCAATGTCGTCTAGGTAGACGGCACTGAACTCTTCTAGCCCCATCAGTACTTTGTTTACTAGTCTCTGGAAGGTGGCCGGGGCGTTTTTCATGCCGAAGGGCATCACCTTGAACTGGAAGTGGCCGTCGGGTGTGGAGAAGGCCGAGCGCTCCTGGGCGCCGGGGGTGAGGCCGATCTGCCAATACCTGGAGGTGAGGTCGAAGGTACTGAGGTACTTGGCGGCCCCCAGGCAGTCGATCAGTTCATCGGCCCGGGGGATGGGATGTGCGTCGGTTCTCGTAACAGCATTCAGCCCTCGGTAGTCGACGCAAAACCGGAGTTCTGGCAGAGTGCCAGGTGCGGCGGCCTTGGGGACCAGGACCACTGGGCTGGCCCAGGGACTGTCGGAGGGTTCGACTACCCCCAGGGCCAGCATCTTGGTGACTTCCGTCTGGATGCAGGCCCGAACTCGGTCGGGGACCCGGTAGGCCCGGTGTCGTACTGGCTGACTGTCCCCGGTGTCGACATCGTGGACACACCATGAGGTAACCCCGGGGGTGAGGGAGAACAGATCTGTGAATTGTCCCAACAGTTCTTGACAGTCTCGGCGCTGTGTGGGGGTCAGGTCGGGGTAGAGAGAGATCCCTTCGACGGAGCCGTCCTTCTCAGTGCACTTTAGGAGGTCGGGCAAGGGCTCGGAGTCGTCCTCGGACCCATCGTCGGTAGCGAGTAGCAGGCTCAGTTCTGTGCAGGCAAAATGAGGTTTGAGCCGGTTGGCGTGCAGAACCCGGAGGGGGTTCCGGGGAGACTCCATATCCACGAGGTAAGTGACGGGGCTTTTGCGCTCGATCACCTTGAAGGGCCCCGACCATTTGTCCTGGAGGGCACAAGGTTCGACCGGGGACATGACCCAGACCTGCTGGCCCGGCTCGAACTCGATGGAGGAGGAGTGCTGGTCGTACCAACGTTTCATGTCCTCCTGACTGGCCTCCAGGTTGGCCTCTGCAAGGGCCCGGAACTGCCGAGTCTGGTTTCGGAGGGTCAGGAGGTACCGGTAGACATCCGGTGGTGCGCCTTGGACGGTAGTTTCCCAGCCTTCTTTGACCAGGCTGAGCGGACCTCGGACAGGGTGTCCGTACAAGAGTTCAAAGGGGCTGAACCCCAGGGATTTCTGTGGTACCTCCCGATAGGCCAACAGGAGGCAGGGCAGCAGGACATCCCATTTGCGTCGTAGTGGCTCCTCTAGGCCCTGGACCATTCCCTTGAGTGTCCGGTTGAACCGCTCCACAAGTCCATTCCCTTGGGGATGATACGGGGTGGTGAACTTGTATGTGACCCCTCACTGTTGCCACAGGGACCGCATATACTTAGATATAAAGTTCGTGGCCCGATCGCTCACGACCTCCCGGGGGAATCCTACTCGGGAGAAGATCCCCATCAGGGCTCGCCCCACCACGGGAGCGGTGATGGTTCTGAGGGGGATGGCCTCAGGATAGCAGGTGGCGTGGTCCACCAGGACAAGTATGAAGCGATGCCCTTGCGAGGTTTGAGGGTCCAGGGGCCCCACAATGTCTATTCCCACCCGCTCGAAGGGGGTGGTCACTACTGGAAAAGGTTGGAGCGGGGCCTTCATCTTCCCCCCGCTCTTTCCGCTGGCTTGGCATGTCGGGCAGGTGCGGCAGTGGTTATGTACATCAGTGCGCATTTTGGGCCCGTAGAAATGGGTCACCAGGCGGCTGTAAGTTTTGTCCTGCCCCAGGTGCCCTGCGAGGGGCACATCGTGTGCCAGGTTCAAAAGGAAGTCTCTGAATCGCAGGGGAACCACTAGCACTCGGCTGGCCCCCAGCTCGGCAATTTTCTGTTCACTATATAGGAGGTCGTGGTCCCAGTAGACCCAGTGGGACCCTGAGGTGTCCCCGGTAGCTTGGGCAGCGGCTTGTTGGCGGGTCCCCTCGAGGGAAGGGCAGGTCTTCTGTTCCTGCCGAAACTGTTCTCGGGTGGGACCACCCTCTTGGCGCCATTGGGCGAGTTCGGGGATGTCGCTGAGCTCGGGGTGGTTTCCGGGCTCCGATGGCCTGGTCTCGGAGTCGCCTTCTTCATGGATGGCAGGGGGTGGTGGCTCGGGCCACTCCGGCTCTTCGGTCGGGGCGGCCTCGGTCGCTGCCGGGGCTCGGGCCGCCATGGATCGGGTCGTCGCACAGACCCACTCTGGTAATCCCATCATTCCTAGGTGCTCCCTCCGCTCGACGTGGGCCCAGGGAGAGCTCTCAAGGTCGTTCCCAAGGAGGCAGTCCACGGGGGCGTCGTCCCGGACGGTCACCTTGAGGGTGCCCGACACCCCCCCCACTCGAAGGGAATTCGGGCCATCTGGCATAGAGTTTCGGAGTTGTCGGCGGCCCTCACGGGGCAGCGTACGTTCGGGATGATCTGTTCGGGGGTCACCAAGTGGCAGCGGACGGCCGTCACACTGGCTCCCGTGTCGCGGAGGGCTTCGGTCCGTCGTCCATTGATGTGGACCCACTGACGGTATTTTCGAGTGTTGCTCGGCAGCGGGGCCTGGGGGACCATGTCTCTATGGCCCAGGCAGGCTAGGGCCATGGCGGCCGGTTCATACTCGATTTGATCTTCCTCGTAGACCTCTACGTCTTCTTCTCCCTCTTCTCCCAGAGCTGCAGCAGCGAACTGGCGGGTCGGAGGCCCAGTGGTGCCGGGACGCTGGTTCATGGGGCAGAGGGGGTCACTGGCATAGTGACCGGTCCGCTGGCATCTGTGGCAAGTAATGTTCGGGTGGGGCCCTGGCCGTGCTGGGGGTCCCTCTTCAGGGACGGCGAAGTGTTACTCGGGGGGGACCCTGGAGGGGGGCCCCGGCCCGAGGCCGGCGGGAAGCTTCGGCTCTGGTTCTGTCCTCCTCCGCCTCCCCGCTGGCGGGGGTGCCCCCGGCCGCCCTGACCGGTTTCTCCTATCGGTGTTCGGGGGACCCGGGTGCTCACCCATCGATCCGCCTCGACGGCGAGTTTCCGGGGCTCGGTTAGCTTGCTGTCGAGTAAATGCTGTCTGAGCTTGACAAAGCAGTTGTTGGAGAGGTGCTCCCAAACGATGAGGTCGAATAGCTGCTCGTAGGTGGACACTTTGCTGCCCTTTATCCATCCCTCCAGGGCCCTGCTATAAAAGTTCACGTACTCGACCCACGTGGTACCGGGGATTTTCTTGCAGTCTCTGAATCTCTGCCGGTACATTTCGGGGGTGAGGCCATACCGGACGAGCAGGGCGTCCTTCATGTGGTCATAGGAGGACATTACGTCGTCGGCCAGCTCCAGCAGGGTGTCTCTTCCTTCGCTGACGAATCTCCCCCATAAGCCGGCACCCCAGTCTTTTCGCGGAATGCGGTGCGCAGTCATGGCAACTTCGTACGCCTTGAACCATTGCTGGATATCGTCATTCTTGTAGTACTCCTTGACGATATCCTACGAGATGTGGAATTTTGGGTCGGCAGGAGGTGGGGGGTTCCGGGCTACCGTGGCGCCAACCTCTTCGAGTTTGGCTTTGATTTCGAGTTCTTTGAGGCCACGCTCGTGTTCGTATGCGAGTTTTTTTTCTTCCAATTCTCTTTGCCGCCGCCTCTCTTCCAGATCTCCCTCTAATCGCAGTTGTTCAAGGGCCATTTTCTTTTCTGCTAATTGGAGTTCTCCGTCCAGCCGGAGTCGGGCGAGCTCTAGTTCATGGAGCCGACTCCTCTCTCGCTCCCGGGCGTCTTCGTGGGAGAGGCCCGGGTCCCTGTTGGCGGTTCTTTCCTCTATGGGGGCTATGACGGTACTCACGGGTACTTCTCGGACAATGTCATCGTTCGTTTGGGGTGGGGTCTCTCTGGTCTCCACCCAGGTTTGCAGCGCTTCTTTGAAATTGTCTTTTGTGCTTAGTCCGGTGGTAGCGATACCCAAGTCTTTGCAAAATTGTTTAAGTTCTTTATGGGTATACTCCTCTAAAAGGTCTTTCTGGAATTCCGCAGTCGTTCCGGCTTCCTTAGTAGTCATCGTGGCTGGGGGTCTCTGTCAGTAGTGACGTGTTACTCGCTGTACGATTTGCGTGGGCTCGGATCCCGTCGCTTGCCACCAATGTTGGAAAGGCGACCCCAGGGGAGACAGAAGGTGTCTGACTGTCCGCCCCGAGTCCCACCTCTTTCTGTGGAATAGGCCGAGCGCCGTAGGGAGGCCTCCTTTGCGAGGCTCCTCTCCTACAATCGTAACAGCAGAGCAATCACACTACTTACAGATAGACACCACACAGGAAGGATATTCACAAGAATCTTTATGTAAGTGATCAAAGCAAGTTCTTGGCAGGGTAGCGGCAAGGATCGAGGGATCCGTAATGTCGGGGTCTCGGGAAAAGGGGGTAGCGGGACAGTCTTGGCACCCACTGGTGCGTGGATAGTTCAAGGGTTCAGGCCGCGACAGCGTCAGCAGGGCCTCGGAGATAGTTCAGCTTGGTCAGGCCGCGACAGCGTCAGCAGGGCCTCGAAGATAGTTCAGCTTGGACAGGCCGCGACAGCGTCAGCAGGGCCTCGGAGATAGTTCAGCTTGGACAGGCCGCGACAGCGTCAGCAGGGCCTCGAAGGTGGTTCAGTTTGGTCAGGCCGCGACAGCGTCAGCAGGGCCTCGGAGGTGGTTCAGTTTGGTCAGGCCGCGACAGCGTCAGCAGGGCCTCGGAGATAGTTCAGCTTGGACAGGCCGCGACAGCGTCCGCAGGGCCTCGAAGATAGTTCGGCTTGGTCAGGCCGCGACAGCGTCAGCAGGGCCTCGAAGATAGTTCCAGGTGCAAGAGTTCGGATCAGGATCAGCCGCGACGACGTCAGCAGGGCTTCGACTCCAGATACAACTGCCGGCTTGATCCGGGGCTGGCCCAGATATAGGGCTGGAGGGCTTTGATGTCCGGACCCTCGCGCCTGGGGGTCAGAGAGGCCGGGATGAAGGTGTCCAGACACCCAGCAGGGGGGCGAAGCCAGCGCCCAGGGAGCCTGGAGAGCGATCGATACCAGGCGTCCGGGGGCGGCGGAAGGCCCATCGAGACTCTCCTTCTCCGGGATCTGGTCGGGTGGCCACTTTACCACCTAGGAGGATCCTGGTGCCTCAATGTCTAGGCTTCGCTGGGGCCGGGCCCGGGATGGCGGCGGCCATGTGTTCGGGGCGTGAGGGTCCCAAGATGGAGTCGGGCCGGAAAGGGTGGCCTGGTCAGGGTGCCAGGCTGGCAGCGTGGGCGAGCGGTTCCGCCGGGGTCCCAGGGAGGGGGATAGCTGTAGGTGGCCGGGGAGGCTGCTCGCGCCGAGGGTTCGTGAATGTGCGTGTCAGGGGGGTCGATAGTAGGTAAATGGGGGGCCGATGTCGTCCTGGGCCCTCCATGCGGACGGGGTCGGACCACGCCACGAGGCTGTGTCCAACATTCACCAGCCATTAATGTTTTGCTATGTATGACTATAAGGGAGAGCCATTAGCATGAATACCGAATTTCAAATCCTGTTATTGCTATGACAGAAAAACTGGGAGAAAAAAGTTGTTTCATAATGTTGCAAACTGATAAATCAGTTCCAGGTTATCTTGCCATGGCTCTCAGAGAGCCTGTCAGCATTGGATGAAGAGCAGAGAGCACACCTTAGAGCAAGGAAGGAAAGGAAAGCTCTAGAGAGAAATGTGGTAGGGTAGCCAGAGGCCAGGAATAATGTTTTTACATTTTGGCAGGAGAAAGATTTAAAGAGAGGTGTGGTGGGAGGCAAAATACCAGGCTTATCAGTGAGTAAGGCAATGACAGGGCCAGACTGGGCGTAGCCGGCACTAGGTTTTTCCCCGGTGGGCCACCAGTGTGAGGGATGGTTTTTGGCCTGTGGGGTGTTGTTTTTGTTACAGGGCCGTTTTTGCAGCACAGCTATAATATCGGACCCTGTAACAAAATCGTCCGAAACCGGCACTGGCAAACAGCAGGGTCGCACCCCTAACCCCCAGGCGGTCCGCCGAGCACTTTGCCGGGTCTAGTTTTGGTTCTCAGTCCAGCCCTGATCATAGACAACTCAAGCTTCCATCTCATCATCTATTTGATGCTACCTAGGACCCCTGTGTGCAAAACATGGCAGTTGTGTTAAATGATCGCTAGTCCGAAATGTTTAGTTGATGCATGAGAAATTGCAAGAGATCTAATTCAATAATCAGCTTCAAAATGCATTAGTGGGTTAAGCGGATAATTTCACTATAAATATTATTTCGCTAATAGGAACAAAACAACATGTAAAGGGTGATGGCCCTTTGTGGTTCAACTTAAATTTGAAGAACTGTAAAGTGTCCTTTATGGGGAAAATATACAATTGATGATGGCACTTTGTTGCAATAACTTTTTTTTGCAAGGTGCACATGAAATTCCTATGGTCTTGTTTAGCCTAAGAGTGTTATGTTAAAATGTCTGATTTAAGCACCATTAGCGACAATCATTTGAAAAGGTCTGGATAGAGATAATCAAAAACCCTGCGTCACTTGCCTCTCTGCCACAAAGGATAGATTCATTCTGAGGTCATCCATGTGGGCTCATTTAAAAGAATTCCTTGCACCTGAGAGACCTTCCAGGCATGTACTGATAACTCTGCTTTGGCTTCATTCATAAACAATTAATTTAAACTGACCAAGCGTTAGAAACTGGGTGAGAGGGGTGGAAGCACCACTCAAGTAATAAACATAATCCTTGTCTGGTTAACCACAAAAGTCACTAAGTAAACCTGTGCTTACCCTCTGGTGCCTTGGCACAAGATCACTTATGCTTAAGATAGGGTTAATGCGCATAGTACTTATGCAGCACGCAAACAAAGTAATAAAGTGATAACACAACGCAAGACAAATACCAAATCTATTGATGTTGCTAGAGCTTCTCTTTGGCTGGACCGTTCAAATGAGAAGCAGGATCAACACTGATTTGTATATGGTTGGGTCTAAGCTGGGGTGGCATGGTGAGCAAAGGAACAATGGATTTAACCCAGATCTCTTGACTGGGGATGAATGTTTGATTAATTCAGCATTCCAGCCATCATTTGTTTGCATAGCACTTTTCACCCTAAGTGGGACGGGTGTGCCCAGACATGGGTCCCTTGCTCACTGTTGCACTGGATTGAAGCTAGCATGGCTGATGAGGGGTGATACTCCAAAATCGGTCCTAGGATGCTTGTGTCTGGTTCAAAGATGGCCTGGCTTTTCAGTTTGGTCTAGACTGTTACCATGATAAGCAGGGTCAAGACTGTTTTGCATATGGCTGTGTCTAAACTGGGATGGCATTGGGAGCAAAATATCGATAAATTTAACCCAGGTCTCTTGAGTGGGTGTCAATGTTTGATTCATTCAGCAGTCCATCCATCATTTATTTGCGTGGTGCTGGATCTAGGAGCGGACATGAAGAGCAGGTCGTCGCAGGAGATTCACGCTGGCAGGCATTTCAGATGGTTGTCAGGTGACGTGAGGAGTCCATTCGCAGTCGCACAGTGGCCAAAAACTTCAGAATCTTCACCTGGGACTCAGGACTTGCGGTTTCAGACAAGAAGGGAACACTCTAATGCTAGCCAAGGGTCCATGACTTGGATGGGCACCTATTGGGGATCAGAGTTCACTCCAGCAGAGGCCGGCAGCAAGGCTCAGGCAGGCCCAGTTGCTGGTCAGCTTTGCAGTTGCAGGGAGGCACCTGGAAGCATGCCTTGTCCCTTTAGCTCAAACAGGAGGTCAGTCAACTGACTCTTGGAGTCACTTCCATGGAGCCTGAGCCCAAGTCAAGCAGGTCCTATTTTCCATCTTCAAATGGCAGGACAGTTCTTCTTCCTAATCTTACACAAGTCAAGGAATGTTCTGATGAGAGGTTTTGAAGGTACCGCTTTTATTTTCAGTGCCAGTCTGCAGGTGAGGGACGTCCCATTTGTCTAAATTTCACTCTTTCCTATATTTGGCTCAAAACTGTCCAGGGTAACAAAGGGGAGACAGTGAATCATGCCTTTAAGATATTCTCATTATCAGGGCATGTAAAACTGAAGTAAACCTTTGCTACTTTTTAAATACACTGCACCCTGCCATATGAGCTATTAGGGCTTGCCTTAGGGGTGACTTATAGGTATTAAACAAGAATGCTTAGGCCTAGCAAAAGGCATGTTGTGCCTGGTTGAAATGGCAGTTTAGTTAAAAACTGTACTACAGATTTAGTGGCAGAAGTAAGATATGTTTTCCAGTGCTACCTTAGTTAGGGATAGGGGGGCACAATGAGTGCTGCAGCCCACTAGTAGCATTTAATTCGCAGGCAGTGGGTACATTTAGTGCCATGTACTAGGGTTTTACAAGTAAATTAAATGTACCAGTCAGGTGTAGGCCAATTTTACTCTGTTTTAAAGGGAAAGCACAATCAGTTTACCAGTGATTATCAGGAGCAATGTGCACAGAGTCCTAAAAGCCAACATAACTGTGTTCAGCGAAGGAAGGCAAAAATCTGGGGTGACCTGGCTTAGAGGGAAAGTTCGAACACCAACTCATTCTGTTGCTGCTTTTAACATTTAGAACTCATATTACCAGCCCACTAAATAGTAATATTTCTGCAGGTTGTAAGGCTGACCAAGAGATATTGAAACCATCACCACTGACATTGATTAGATGCAACTATACCTCATAGGTATCTAACCTTTTCCTATTTGATAGGTCGACAAGCCCAACCCTAACATCAACATATATTAGATATCTCTAGATGGTAAATAGTGTTTGAACAGAACACAAGTAATCTTTCTTCTTTTCCCCACAGCCTATACGTTTTTCTCCTATACCTTACCAATGTACTGGTTCATAACACGGGTGTACAGCCTGACAGCCCTCAAACACAAGACTCACATGAACAGACAGAAGGAAGATTAGAGTTTAATAACAACAATACCAGCCCAACAGTGCAGCAACAAACACAACTTACCAGAAAACTAAATAGCTAAGCAAAAACTAGAGATGCCTGTAAAATTTTGAGGACAATAAATCAACAAAAGTATTTTTCACTTCAGAACATCAACTCTGAACCACTAAGGGAATGTTTGACAATGAAAGAAATGTTTAAATCAGGTATGTCGTAATATATACAGACTTCAGCCCCTATCAATTAAAACACTTCACGCTTAATTACCACATTTATAGATGTTTTGAAAATATACAAGCAAACACAACCAATCATAAACAATTTAAACATGTAAACATAAATAATAATCTTTTTTTGAAATGAGAAATCATCTAAACTGGTACTTAGTGAACAAAATTCTATGGGTACTTAGTTTAAAGCTAAGAAAGAAGAGGATCAGAGAGACATCTATGATTGTCGTAGGAACTATTATAGATAACAATAAAAATACATACTCAAGAGGTGCGTGTTTGAGTGTATGTGTTTGTGTACCTAGATAATTCATATTGTTTACTGAGAAATAGATGGCTGGTAAGTCATGTGTGTTCCATTGAAATAAATTGAGTGCAATGTTAGTATGAAAAGTAAACCTGCATATTTTTCATACAGATTAATACAATTTAAAAAAATACTCATTAGCATAACTCATATGTAAAACATGTTCCTCTATATTATTAAGGAGATGTAATATCAGGGTTTCTTTAATCCTAAACCTACACTTTTAACCCTCTTCACCATAACCTTAAGAAGATTCCTGAAATACTTAAGCCATACCCTTAGGCCCTATACCTTATACTCAATGTGTTAATCTCTGTTCCCTTAATCCATGAACCCTATACCCAAAAGTGCTAATCCTAATACCGTATATCCCCCAATATTAAACCCTAGCACCTATAACCGTCATAACCCTCACTCCTAACCTTTTCACTCCTTAACATTATACCCAAAACCCTTAACACTTAAATCTGTAACTCAAAATCTTAACTATTATACCCTAAACCTCTAACCTAAAACCACATTACCTCACATCTATTCCCCTAATGCATAAACACTAGTCCCTGAACTTTAACATAAAGTTTCATCATTTGTCCCCAGTATGTGTGTGTGTTTATGTAAGTGCACATGGATTCTTTAAATACACAGGCCTTTGGAGGTAGAACAATGTCTATATTCTATTTAAGTTTAATATTAACATAATGTTTTAGATTCAAAACATCACAGATATCCCATCCATCAAATTCCAAGTGTATTATAACCTAAAGCCTAAAGCACTTGTAACATAAGGGAAGAAGTATCTGTCACATTTTGACTGAGTATCCCATCCACAAACCTCTAAATAAGACCCTCAGTCAAGCACTCTAACACATAAATGACCTTACCAGTTGTAGTAGTATTCAAGCTCACAAATAAATGTCAGTGTTTAAAGAAATTGCAGCTCTCACAAGCTAATACAGCTCCAACTGCCTCCTTCCAAGTCTCCAAGGAAAGTGACCACTGCACCAGAGATCTAGAACTTTTAGCCCGTATGACACTATCAGCAACCATCTGCTTGTTATGTTTCTATTTGTGCTCCTTGGCAATGTCTGATGATGTCACACACATAGAATCTGGAGAGGTTGGAAGATGAATTGAGAATCCTGGTGTGTGGGAAATTCCAACAAACAAAAGAAGCAGGATTATCCTTATTTAAAATGCAGAAAGGTCATCATTCCTCAATATGGGAAAGCCCACAAGATTTCGAATTCAGGTAAGCTTTGTTTCAGTGGCACAGTGTCACTGAAACCACGTCTGGACATACCCTGTGTCACAGGAACAAAGCTATACTTTTTGAGGAGCCCTAACCAGGGTAAAACCACTCCTGGGTTGCTTGGTTCCGGTTCAGGGAGAACTTAGCTTGTTCTCATTGGAGCGGAGCAGAGTCAAGAGTGATTTGCATATAGTTGGATCCAAACTTAAGTGGCATGGTATGGAAAATAATGATGGATTGGGATGCGGCCCAAGTAATTACCAATGAATGAGATTAATTCAAACAATCCATGCATCACTTTTCTGTACACTTTAATGAAAAAGCATACAATGTTTATTAAGCATGTACATCATGGGAAGGGTTTCCTAATTTACAGTTATATTTGTTGTCAATTCTTGTGGAGTATTGCTATTTTTTTCAATGTTTTAAACCATTTGAAAATGGTTGTATTAACCAAGCGTGCAGTGTGCAATTTGCACACTTTTTGCATGGTGTAATAATTTTTGGCCACTATTTTCTGTTGCTTTTATTATGAAGTATTATGATAGCAACATTGTTTGATATATCTTTGCTTTATTTCCTGCCTAATGCCTCTGCACAAACCTGGACGGAGTTTGCGGAGTTGCACTATGCGGCACTATGCGAACTGCAAACAAATCTCCGCCGCACTATGCAGAGCTATGCGAGTGGCCGAGTATAATAGGAAAATGCTGTTTGCAGTGATTGGACAGTGCCGGATGCTTGTCCGCACTGTGCAATCATTGCGAACGGCACCATGCACAGTGCAAGTGGACCCTGCTTTCCTTTTGTGCCGCTAAAGTAGATTTTTACTCGAGTGCCAGCTTTCTTAATGGGAACGGGCAGTTTCTCAATGCGTGCTGTCACAAGCATTCACGACCACTTGCAAGAGAAACCTGTTGCCCCCTGCATTGAGAAATCTTGCCGGGATGTTGATTTTCCAAGCTCGCGCTCGCCAACTTGATGTTGACGATCGCTAACGAGGTAAAAAAATCTGCTACACAACGCGAAGTGGAGTTTTTTGGAACTCAGTGATCTCCGCTTAAGGCGGAGTGCAGGAAAAGTGAGGTTCAAGAAACGTATAAGAAGAGGTGTTTCAGCCTTCACATGGCTTCATCAGTGCTGGTTTCAATGGCTCCTTCTTCCAGGGGGAACAAACGCACAGATTTAAATATTGTGGCCACTCCCCACCAGATGGTCTCTCGCCCCTCCCCAGCCCAACGATGTTCAGGTATCCTGCGCTCAAACCAACCAGGCAGATGCATGCTGGGGCTGGGAGTACTCAGAGGAAGCCCTTTCAGTGACGGGGCATCTCCTAACAACATGTGAAGTCCCAACTGGTTGGCTAGGGATCCTAAAGCCGCCAGAGGTACCTGGAATGATTATGCCTTCCTATGCCCCCTTCTCAGGCAATGGGGGGCCATGCGTTGCAGTTTCATGCAGCTACCAGAGTTCACAGGCTCTCAGCATTGCTCCAGACTGAGAGGGAGGTCGTCAGCCATCGCCTGCTTGCTGGCGAAACATAGACACCAAAACTTTCTCCCAGGTAGGGAAAAAGGGACGACACAGCTCCGGGGATTAAAAAGGCTTTAATAGCTCTTGTTTGGCGCAAGTAAGTGAGGTCCATGAAACGCTTAGGCAAACACGTTTCAGGCTTCAAATGGCTTCATCAGTGCCGGTTTCAATGCCTCCTTCTTCCAGGGGGGCCAAATTCACAGATTTAAATATTGTGGCCACTCCCAATCAGGTGGTCCCTCGCCCCTCCTCAGCCCAATGACGTTCAGGTGTCCTGTGCTCAAACCAACCAGGCAGATGTATGCTGGGGCTGGGAGTACTCAGAGAAAACCCATTCAGTGATGGGGCATCTCCTAACAACATGTGAAGTCCCAACTGGTTGGCTAAGGATCCCAAAGCCGCCACAGGTACCTGGAATGGTTTTGCCTTCCTATGTCCCCTTCTCAGACAAACAGTGTTGCCTCCTCGCTCCCAAAGTATGGAGGGCAACGTGTTGCAGTTTCATGCAGCTACCAGAGTTCACAGGCTCTCACCGTTGGTCCAGACCGAGAAGGCGGTGGTCAGCCAGTGCCTGCTTGCTGCAGAAACATAGACACCAAAACTTTCTCCCAGGTAGGGAAAAATGGACGACACCGCTCCGGGGATTAAATAGGCTTTAATAGCTCTTGTTTTGCGCAAGTAAGTGAGGTCCATGAAACGCTTACGCAGACGTGTTTAAGCCTTCAAATGGCTTCATTAGTGCTGGTTTCAATTGCTCCTTCTTCCGGGGGGGGCCAAATTCACATATTTAAATACCATGGCCACTCCCCATCAGGTGGTCCCTCACCCCAACGATGTTCATGAGTCCTGTTCTCAAACCAACCAGGCAGATGCATGCTGGGGCTGAGAGTCCTCAGAGGAAGCCCATTCAGTGACGGGGCATCTCCTAACAACATGTAAGGTCCCAACTGGTTGGCTAGGGATCCTAACGACGCCACAGGTACCTGGAATGATTTTGCCTTCCTATGTCCCCTTCTCAGGCAAACAGTGTTGCCTCCTCTCTCCCAAAATATGTTGTGCGATGAGTTGTAGTTTCACTCAGCTACCAGAGTTCACAGGCTCTCAGCGTTGCTCCAGACCTAGAGGGCGGTTGTCAGCCAGCGCCTGATTGCTGGCGAAACATAGACACCAAAACTTTCTCCCATGGAGGGAAGAAGGGACGACACAGCTCTGGGGATTATAAAGGCTTTTAGAGCATTTGTTTTGCGTGAGCAAGTGAGGTGCATGAAACGCCTAGGCAGACACGTTTCAGCCTTTAAATGGCTTCATCGGTGCCGGTTTCAATTGCTCCTTCTTCTAGGGGGACCAAACGCATGGATTTAAATATCGTGACCACTCCCCATCACATGGTCTCATGCCCCTGACCAGCCCATCGATGTTCAGATGTCCTGCTCTCAAACCAACCAAGCGGATGCATGCAGGGGCTGGGAGTCCTCAGAGGACGCCCATTCAGTGACGGGGGCATCTCCTAACATGTGAAGTCCCAACTAGTTGGCTAAGGATCTCAATGCCACCAGATGTACTTGGAATGATTTTGCCTTCCTATGTCCCCTTCTCAGGCAAACAATGTTGCCTCCTCTCTCCCAAAGTATGGGGGCGACACGTTGCAGCTTCATGCAGCTACCAGAGTTCACAGGCTCTCAGCGTTGCTCCAGACCGAGGGAGGTTGTCAGCCAGCGCCTGCTTGCTGGCGAAACATTGACACCAAAACTTTCTCTCAGGTAGGGAAAAAGGGAAGACACAGCTCCGGGATTAAAAAGGCTTTAATAGCTCTTGTTTTGCGCAAGCGAGGTCCATGAAACGCTTAGGGAGACGCGTTTCAGCCCTTCAAATGGCTACATCAGTGCCGGTTTCAATGGCTCCTTCTTCCAGGGGGGCCTAACACACTGATTTAAATATCATGGCCACTCCCCATCAGTTGGTCTCTCCCACATCCTCAGCCCAACGATGTTCAGGTGTCCTGCACTCAAACCAACCAGGCAGATGCATGCTGGGGCTGGGAGTCCTCAGAGGAAGCCCATTCAGTGACTGAGCATCTCCTAACAACATGTGAAGTCCCAACTGGTTGGCTAAGGATCTCAACGAATGATTTTGCCTTCCTATGTCTCCTTCTCAGGCAAACAGTGTTGCCTCCTCTCCCCCAAAGTATGGGGGGCAAAGCGTTGCAGTTTCATGCAGCTACCAGAAATCACAGGCTCTCAGCGTTGCTCCAGACTGAGAGGGCGGTCGTCAACCAGCGCCTGCTTCTTGGCGAAACATAGACACCAAAACTTTCTCCCAGGTAGGGAAAAAGGGACGACTCAGCTCCGGGGATTAAAAAGGCTTTAATAGCTCTTGTTTTGCACAAGTATCTGAGGTCCATGAAACGCTTAGGCAGATGCGTTTCAGCCTTCAAATGGCTTCATCAGTGCAGGTGTTAAGGGCTCCTTCTTCCAGGGGGGCCAAACGCACAGATTTAAATATCGTGGCCACTCCCCATCAGGTGGTCTCTCGTCCCTCCTCAGCCTAACGATGTCCATTGTGTCCTGCCCTCAAACCAACCAGGCAGACACATGCTGGGGCTAAAAAAATAGTTTTTTTTTACAATATCTTTGGGGCCCTTTGATGAATCTTCGCAAATTTTTCAAAACTAATGAGGTGCTCCATTCAGCTACTGTCTTGAAAGGTTTGGGGTGAATCGTCAAGTGGGGGCCGAGAAAAAAGGAGGGTCCCAAAATCCATTTTCTCCATGTTCATTTCCATAGGAAACTTTAGACAAGGCTACAGCCTGAACTCCTGAACGGAATTGCACTAAATTTAGGAAGTTCAGGCTGGACTGTTTCCATGAGGAGCAGGATCAAGACTGATTTGTATATGGCTGGGTCTAAGCTGAGGTGGCATGGTGAGCAAAGGAGCAATGGATTTAGATTAATTCAGCCTTCCAGCCATCATTTGTTTGCATAGCACTTTTCTCCATAAGTAGGATGGGTATGCCCAGGCATGGGTCCCTTGCACACTGTGCCATTGGATTGAAGCTAGCCTGGCTGACGAGGGGTGATATCTCCCTAAGCAGATACTAGGATGCTTGTTTCTGCTACAAGGATGGCCTGGCTTGGCCATTCGACAGGACTGTTCCCATGAAAAGCAGGGTCAAGACTGTTTGGCATATCGCTGTGTCTAAACTGGGATGGCATGGGGAGCAAAATAACGATGAATTTAACCCAGATCTCTTGAGTG
The DNA here is from genome assembly GCF_964261635.1 of Lissotriton helveticus. Lineage (NCBI taxonomy): Eukaryota > Metazoa > Chordata > Amphibia > Caudata > Salamandridae > Lissotriton > Lissotriton helveticus. The sequence continues at coordinate 606,747,235 of NC_136073.1, forward strand.
GGGGGTCAATGTTTGATTCATTCAGCATTCCATCCATCGTTTCTTTGCGTGGTGCTGGATCTAGGAGCGGACATGAAGAGAAAGTCGTCGCAGGAGATTCACGCTGGCAGGCATTGCAGATGGTTGTCGTGTGACATAAGGAGTCCATTCAAAGTCGCAGAGTGGGCAAAAACTTCAGAATCTTCACCTGGGACTTAGGACTTGTGGTTTCAGATAAGGAGGGAACACTCTGATGCTAGCCAAGGGTCCATGACTTAGATGGGAACCTATTAGGGATCAGAGTTCACTCCAGCAGAGGCCGGCAGTAGGGCTCAAGCAGGCCCAGTTGGTGCTGATCAGCTTTGCAGTTGCAGGGAGGCCCCTGGAAGGTTGCCTTGTCCCTGTAGCTCAAACAGGAGGTCAGTCAACTAACTCTTGGAGTCATTTCCATGGAGCCTGAGCTCAAGTCAAGCAGGTCCAATCTTCCATCTTCAAATAGCAGGGCAGTTCTTCTTCTTAATCTTCCACAGGTCAAGGAGGGTTCTGATGAGAGGTTTTGAAGGTACCACTTACATTTTCAGTGCCAGTCTGCGGGTGAGGGATGTCCCCTTTGTCTAAACTTCACTCTTTCCTATATTTGGCTCAAAACTGTTTAGGGTAACAAAGGGGAGGCAGTGAGTCATGCATTTAAGATATTCACATTGTCAGGGCATGTAAAACTGAAGTAAACCATTGCTACTTTTTAAATAAATTGCACTCTGCCCTATGCGCCATTAGGGCTTGCCTTAGGGGTGACTTATGAGTATTAAACAGGAATGCTTAGGCCTAGCAAAAGGCTTATTGTGCCTGGTTGGAATGGCAGTTTAGTTAAAAATTATACTACAGATTTAGTGGCAGACGTAAGATATGTTTTGCAGTGCTACCTTAGTGGGGGAGAGGGGGGCACAATGAGTGCTACAGCCCACTAGTAGCATTTAATTTACAGGCAGTGGGTACATTTAGTGCCATGTACTAGGGTTTTACAAGTAAATTAAATGTACCAGTCAGGTGTAGGCCAATTTTACCCTGTTTTAAAGGGAAAGCACACTCAGTTTACCAGTGATTAGCAGGAGGAATGTGCACAAAGTCCTAAAAGCCAACATAGCTGTGTACAGAGAAGGAAGGCAAACATCTGGGGTGACCTGGCTTAGAGGGCCAGGTCGAACACCAACTCATTCTGTTGCTGCTTTTAACATTTAGAACTCATATTGCCAGCCAACTAAATAGTAATATTTCTGCAGGTTGTAAGTCAGACCAAGATATATTGAAACCATCACCACTGACATTGATTATATGCAAATATACCTCATGGGTATCTCACCTTTTTAGGTTGAGCCTCAGGCATTGATTTAGCAATGCTTGTTGGCAAGATATTTAGTAAGGGGCACCAGAAAATGCTCCCAAAGACCTTTGGAATGTGGTTTATGGCCAGGGCATGTGTGGCATTCAAGCGCAAAGCTGGCATCTGGCATCGGACTTGAAAGCAGCAGACTACTTTCGCCAGTGTGCACTCTGCTTCACTTCCTGCTTCCCCTCTCACAACAATTAACTTTGGTTATCGCTCACACCCCATATGCTCGTTCCTTCCGACCCTTCCTTTGATGTCCGCTTTTCTTGTTTTGTCTTTGCATCCATTTCGCGGGGAAGCAGTGTTTTGTTTGGCGTTCTCTGCACCTTTCTCGGTTTTTTACCTGGACGAAAGTGAAAGCCTACCATGCTTGTTTACAGTAGCCTTGCTCTTCAAATGCTGTTGCTGTATTGCCATCTCTCTAGGGACACTCAGCTTGAAAACACTCGACTTGCTAGCTGCAATGCTACATCCACTATGCTTTGCTTCTAGACACGTTGATCCCTCGCAGACTGTGCTGACTCTGCCCCTCCTGATTCTGAAACTGACCAACACAGTCACCACGCAGTCTCTTCTCTCTGTCTTATGACGTCTGCCCTGCCACCATTTACTACAGATCCTCACCCTCACACCTCCTCACCCTCACACACCCTCACACCCTCTCACCCTCACACACACTCACACACCGTCACTCACCCTCACCCACCCTCACACCACCCTCACTCACCCTTACACCCTCACCCACTCACACCCTCACCCTCACAACCCTCTCACCCTCACTCACCCTCACCCCTCACACCCCACACACACCCTCACACTCACACTCCCTCACCCTCACACCACACCCTCACGCTCACTCCCCTCACCCTCATACACCTCCTCACCCTCAACCCCTCACACCCCCACACCTTCACACACCCTCACACCCTCTCACCCTCACACACCCTCACACACAGTCAATCACCCTCACCCACCCTCACTGACCCTCACTTACTGTCACACCCTCACACCCTCACCCTCATAACCCTCTCACCCTCACCCCCTCACACCTCAACACACCCTCACCCTCACACCCCCTCACCCTCACCCTCACCCTCTCCCTCACACCCCCTCCCTCACCCTCACACACCCTCACCCTCACACACCCTCACCCTCACACACCCTCTCACTCCACATACCCTCTCACCATCAAACACCCTCTCACCCTCACACCCCTCCTACCCCTCACCCGCACCCCTCACATCCTCTAATATCTCCTCACCTTCCCTCACCCCTTCACACACCCTCACGCCCCACGACCTCACACACCCTCACCTTCACTCACACTCCCCCACACCCTCACACACCCTCTGACCCTCACAAACACTCACACACTGTCACACCTCACCCATCCTCGCACACCCTCACTCACCCTCAGTCACCCTCACACCCTCACCTCCCTCACCCTCACAACCCTCTCACCCTCACTCACTCTTACCCGCTCGGACCCCCAACACACCCTCACCCCTCACACCCCCTCACCCCTCACAACCGCTCACACTCACCCCCTCACATACCTCCTCACCATCACACCCCCTCACTCTCACACCCCCTCACCCCCACACCACCTCATCCTCACCATCACACACCCTCACCCTCACATACCCTCACACACGCTCACCCTCACACACCCCACCCTCACTCACCCTCTCACCCTCACATGCCCTCTCACCCTCACACACCATCTCACCATCAAACATCACCCTCTCACCCTCACACCCCCTCACCCTCACATCCCCTCACCCTCACACCCCTCACCCTCCCTCACACCCTCACCCTCAAACACCCTCACATACCCTCACCCTCACACACCCTCACACCCTCACCCTTACTCACCCTTTCACCCTCACATACCTTCTCACCCTCACACACCCTTCACCCTCACACACCCTCTCCCTCACCCTCACACCCCCTCACCATCATACCCCCACACCCTCACCCTCACACACCCTCACTCCCCCTCTCACCCTCACACACCCTCTAGCCCTCACACACCCTCTCACCCTCACACACCCTCACCCTCACACCCCCTCACCCTCACACCCTCACACACCCTCACTCACCCTCACACACCCTCTCACCCTCACACCCCCTCTCACCCTCACACCCCCTCACCCTCACTCCCCCACACCCTCACACACCCTCTCACCCTCACAAACACTCACACACTGTCACACCTCACCCATCCTTGCACACCCTCACTCACCCTCACTCACCCTCACACCCTCACCTCCCTCACCCTCACAACCCTCTCACCCTCACTCACTCTTACCCGCTCAGACCCCCAACACACCCTCACCCTCACACACCCTCACAACCGCTCACCCTCACCCCCTCACATACCTCCTCACCATCACACCCCCTCACTCTCACACCCCCTCACCCCCACACCCCCTCATCCTCACCATCACACACCCTCACCCTCACATACCCTCACACACGCTCACCCTCACACACCCACACCCTCACTCACCCTCTCACCCTCACATGCCCTCTCACCCTCACACACCATCTCACCATCACACACCCTCTCACCCTCACACCCCCTCACCCTCACATCCCCTCACCCTCACATCCCCTCACCCTCCCTCACACCCTCACCCTCAAACACCCTCACACACCCTCACCCTCACGCACCCTCACACCCTCACCCTTACTCACCCTTTCACCCTCACATACCTTCTCACCCTCACACACCCTCTCACCCTCACGCACCCTCTCCCCTCACCCTCACACCCCCTCACCATCATACCCCCACACCCTCACCCTCACACACCCTCACTCCCCCTCTCACCCTCACTCCCCCTCTCACCCTCACACACCCTCTAGCCCTCACACACCCTCTCACCCTCACACACCCTCACCCTCACACCCCTTCACCCTCACACCCTCACACACCCTCACACACCCTCACACACCCTCACACCTTCACCCTCACACACCCTGTCACAAACCCACACCCCCTCATACCCCCTCACCCTCACACTGATTCACCCTCAAACACCCTCACCCTGTCACCCTCACCCTCCCTCACCTTCATACACCCTCACACCCCCTCACCCCCTCACCCTCACAGCCACTCACCCTCACACCCCCCCTCACAACCCCACACCCTCCACCTCACACTCCCTCACCCTCATTCCCCCTCACACCCCCACACTCCCACACCCTCACACCCCTCACCCTCACACACACCCTCACTCTCACACACCCCCACCCTCACTCTCACACACCCTCACCCTCATACCCCCACACCCCATCACACCCCCTCACCTACACACCCTCACACCCCCTCACCCTCACACTGTCACACCCCCTTACACCCCCTCACCCTCGAACCCCCTCACCCTCACACCCCCTCACACTCCCTCACCCTCACACACCCTCACTCTCACACACCCTCACCCTTACACACTCTCTCACCCCCACTCACCCTTTCACCCTTATACCCCCTCACCCTCACATCCCCTCACCCTCACATCCCTTCACCCTCACATCCCCTCACCCTCCCTCACTCCCTCACCCTCAAACCCCTTCAACTTCACCCTCACACTCCCTCACCTTCACTCACCCTCTCACCCTCACACACCCTTTCACCATCACACACCCTCTCAACCTCACACCCCCTCACCCTCATACCCCCTCACCCCCTCACCCTCACACCCTCACACCCCCTCACCCTCACACACCCTCACACCCTCACACCCTCATACCCTGTCCCCTCACCCTCACAACCCTCTCATCCTCACTCACCCTCACACCCTCACACCCTCACCCTCACCCACCCTCTCACCCTCACACACCCTCTCACCCTCACACACCCTCTCACCCCCTCATGCTCACACCCCCTCACCTTCACCCTCACACCCCCACCCCCTCACCCTCACACACCCTCACTCACCCTCTCACCCTCACACACCCGCTCATCCTCACACACCCTTTCACCCTCACAACCCCTCAACCTCACACACCCTCACCCTCACACCCTCACCCTCACACACCCTCACTCTCACTCACCCTCACCCTTACACACTCTCTCACCCCCACTCACCCTCTAACCCTCACACACCCTCTCACCCTCACACACCCTTTCACCCTTATACCCCCTCACCCTCACATCCCTCACCCTCACATCCCTTCACCCTCACATCCCCTCACCCTCCCTCACACCCTCACCCTCAAACCCCTTCAACTTCACCCTCACACTCCCTCACCCTCACTCACCCTCTCACCCTCACACACCCTCTCACCATCACACACCCTCTCAACCTCACACCCCCTCACCCTCACACCCCCTCACCCCCTCACCCTCACACCCTCTCACCCCCTCACCCTCACACACCCTCACATCCTCACACCCTCATACCCTGTCCCCTCACCCTCACAACCCTCTCATCCTCACTCACCCTCACACCCTCACCCTCACTCACCCTCTCACCCTCACACACCCTCTCACCCTCACACACCCTCTCACCCCCTCATGCTCACACCCCCTCACCTTCACCCTCACACCCCCACACCCTCACCCTCACACACCCTCACTCACCCTCTCACCCTCACACACCCTCTCACCCTCACACACCCTTTCACCCTCACAACCCCTCAACCTCACACCCCTCACCCTCACACCCTCACCCTCACACTCCCTCACACTCACACACCCTCACTCATGCTCACTCACCATCATACCCTCACCCCCTCACACCCTCACCCACCTCACCCTCACAACCCTCACAACCTCACTCAACTCCTCACACCCCACACACCCTCACCCTCACAACCCCTGACCCTCACACCCCCTCACCCTCACCCTCACCCTCACACCCCCTCATCCTCATCCTCACACCTCTTCACACACCTCACACACCCTCTCCCTCACACACCCTCACCCTCACCCTCACTCACCCTCTCACCCTCACACACCCTCTCACCCCCTCACGCTCACACCCCCTCACCTCCACCCTCACACCCCCACACCCTCACCCTCACTCACCCTCTCACCCTCACATACCCGCTCACCCTCACACACCCTTTCACCCTCACAACCCTCACCCTCACACCCCCTCACACTCCCTCACCCTCACACACCCTCACTCATGCTCACTCACCATCATACCCTCCCCCCTCACACCCTCACCCACCTCACCCTCACAACCCTCTCACCCTCACTCACCCCCTCACACCCCCACACACCCTCACATCCCCTCATCCTCACCCTCACTACCCCCTCACCCTCACCCTCACACCCCTTCACACACCTTCAGCCTCACACACCATCTCCCTAACACACCCTCACCTTCTCTCACCCTCACACACCCTCTTACCCTCACACACCCACTCAATCCCACATCCCCTTACACACCCTCACCCTCTTACCCCTAACTCTCACATACCCTCACTCACCCTCTCACCCTCAGACACCTTATGACCCTCACACACCTTCTCACACACCATCTAACCCTCACACACCCTCTCACCCTCACACCCCATCACCCCTCACACCCTCACTCTCACACACACTCACCCTCCGACACCCTCAGGCCTCACACACACCCTCAAACACCCTCTCACCCGCACAGACCCTCACGTACCCTCACCCCTACACCCTGACCCTTACACACCCTCACCCTCACACACCCTTACCCTCACACCCCCTCACACTCACACCCCTTCACCCTCATCCGTCACCCTCACCCTCCATCACCCTCACACCCCTCACCCTCACACCCCCTCACCCTCACACCCTCACCCTCACACACCCCTAACCCTCACAACCCTCTCACCTTCACTCACCCTCACCCCCTCAAACCCCCACACCCCCTCTCCCTCACACCCCCTCACCCTCACACACCCTCACCCTCATACACCTCACACCCTCTCACCCTCACACATCGTCACTCACCCTCACCCACCCTCACACACACCCTCACTCACCCTGACTCCCCCTCACCCCTCACCCCCTCACCCCTCACCACCTCACACCTAACCCTCTCACCCTCACTCACCCTCACCCCCTCACAACCCCCCACAACCCCTCTCCCTCACACCCCGTACACCCACACCTCCTCACCCTCACCCCCTCACCCCCTCACCCTCACACACCTCCTCACCCTCATACCCCCTCAATCTCACACCCCCTCACCCTCACACCCCCTCATCCTCACCCTCACACACCCTCACCGTCACACACCCTCTCACCCTCACACACCCTCTCATCCTAACACCCCCTCACCCTCACATCCCCTCACACTCCCTAACATCCTCACCCTCACACCCCCTCACCCTCACACAACTCACCCTCACACTTCCTCACACCCCCTCACCCTCACACACCCTCACCCTCTCACACCCACACCCTCACCCTCAAACACCCTCACACACCTCTCACCCTCACACACCCTCTCACCATCACACACCCTCTCACTCTCACACCCTCATCCTCACACCGCCTCACCCTCACACCCTCACAAACCTCACACCCCTTCTCACCCTCACACCCCCTCACCCTCATACACCCTCACCCTCAGACACCCTCACCCTGTCACCCTCTCCCTCCCTCACCCGCACACCCCCTCACCCTCACACCCACTCACACCCCTCACCCTTCACACACCCTCACCATCACACAACTTCACCTCCACTCACCCTCACACACACTCTCACCCTCACACACCCTCTCACCCTCACACACCCTCAACCTCACACCTCCAGACCCTCACGCTATAACGCCCTCACTCACCCTCTCACCCTCACACACCCTCTCACCCCCTCACCCTCACACCTCCTCACCCTGACACCCTCACACACCCTCACACCCCTCATACCCTCACCCTCACACACACTGACACACCCTCTCACGCTCACACACCCTCACCCTCACACATCCTTACCCTCACCCGCACCCCCCCTCACCCCTGTTACCCTCACCCTCCCTCACCCTCACACCTCCTCACCCTCACACCCCCTCACCCTCACACCCTCACACCCCCTCACCCTCATACCCTCACCCACACACCCTCACACCCCCTCACCCTCAGAACTCCACACCCATACCCTCACAACCCCACCCCCTCACCCCTCACCCCCTCACCATCACCCCCCTAACCCTCACACCCCCACACCCTCGCACCCCACACCCTCACACACACTCTCACCCTCACACACCCTCACCCTCACTCCCCCTCACCCTCACACCCCCTCACCCTCACACCCCCACACCCCCTCACACCCCCTCACCTTCACACCCCCACACCCCCTCACCCTCACACCCCCTCACACCTCCTCACCCTCACACACTCCCACCCTCACACACCCTCACACACCTGCACACACCCTCGCACACCCTCACTCACCCTCACACACACTCACTCACCATCACACCCCTCACCCTCTCACCCTCACATCCCCTCACTCACCCTCACACCCCCTTACCCTCACCCCCCTTCTCCCCCCTCACCCTTACATATCCTCACACCACCTCACCCCCTCTCACCCTCACACACCCTCACTCACTCTCACACCCTCACACAACCTCACCCCTCACCCTTACACCCCCTCACCCTCACACCCTCACCGTCACACCCCATCACCCTCACACACCCTCACTCACACACCCTCACTGTCACACGCCCTTGCCCTCACACCCTATCACCCTCACACACCCTCACCATCACACCCCCTCACCCTCACTCACCTTCACACACACTCACACACCCTCGCCAGCACAGCATACAAAACATAGCATAACAAAACAAATCATAGGATAGCAAAACAAAACATAGCACAACAAAACAAAATATAGCATAGCAAAACACAACAAAACATAGCATAGCATAACAAAACATAGCATAACAAAACATAGCATAGCAAAACACAACAAAACATAGCATAGTATAACAAAATATAGCATAGCATAACAAAACACAACAAAACATAGCAGAACAAAACATAGCAAAACACAACAAAACATACCATAGCATAACAAAACACCACAAAGCATACCATAGCATAACAAAACACCACAAAACATAGCATACATAAAAAAACAGCATTGCAAAGCATAGCAAAACATAGCATAACATAACAAAACGCAACAAAAAATAGCATAGCATAACAAAACACAACATAGCATAGCATAACAAAACAAAGCTCAGCCTAGCATAACAAAACATAGCATAACACAGCATAGCATAGCATAACATAACATAGCATAACAGAACATAGCATAGCAAAACAAAGCATAGTATAATAAAACACAACAAAACATAGCATAGCATAACACAACATAGCATAACAAAACATAACAAAACACAACAAAACATAGCATAGCATAACAAAAAAAGCAGAGCATAGCAAAACTAAACATAGCATAGCATAACAAAACAAAGCCTAGAATAGCAAAACTAAACATAGCATAGCATAACAAAACAAAGCATAGGATAGCAAAACAAAACATAGCATAGCATAGCATAACAAAACATAGCATAACATAACAAAACATAGCATAATAAAATACAACAACACATAGCATAACAAAACATAGCAAAACACAACAAAACATAGCATAGCTTAACAAAACACAACGAAACATAGCATAGCAAAACAAAACATATAATAGCATAGCAAAACATAGCTTACCAAACACAGAAAACACTGCATAGCATAATATAACGAAATATAGCATAGCAAAACAAAGCATAGCGTAATAAAACACAACAAAACATAGCATAGCATCACAAAACATAGCATAGCATAACAAAGCATTGCATAGCAAAACATAGCATAGCCTAACAAAACATAGCATAGCATGAAAAAACACAGCATAGCATAGCATAACAAATCAAAGCATAGGATAGCAAAACATAGCATAGCATGACAAAACAAAACATTGGATAGCAAAACAAAACATAGCATAGCATACAGCATCACTCCGCACCACCACCGCATCACTCAGGGGCACCACAACATCACTATGCGCTACTACAGCATCATTGAACACCACAGCATCACTCGTTCGCCATCACAACATCACACAGCGCCACCACAGCATGAATCTGTGCAACCATTCAACAACACCTGGTTCAAATATGTTCGCTCATTGTTTCAAGCTTTATTACAATTGTAACAAAAAGATGTTAATATTTCACTTCTGTTCTTGGATTTTCGTCACAATAAAATGCACTGAACATAATCTTCACAAAAGTTATTTACAAAACTTTAAGCTATTGCCATTATAAGTTACAATAACTTTCATTTAAGTATTGATTATTGAATTTTTTTTAAAAGCCATTGTTATTTGTAATATCAATACATGTAAGTCACGTAAATACAACACATATTGCATTACCAATGCTATAGGTGTCACATTTGCAAAAGTTATAACTATTGGCATTGTAAATGACAAAGCTATTAATTTAGCTATTTTCAAAAACAAAACATAAATAAAAAAATTGTCATTTACAATAATAATAGCTCAAACTTTCCTAATGCGAGACCTATTGCATTGCAAATGCTTGTTCTAATTGATAGGTCGACAAGCCCAGCCTTAATGTCAACCCATATGAGATATCTCTAGATGGTAAATAGTGTTTGAACAGAACGCAAATAATCCTTCTTCTTTTCCCCACAGCCTGTACGTTTTTCTCCTACACCTTACCAATACCCAAGTTCATAACACAGGTGTACAGCCGGACAGCCCTCAAACACAAGACTCACATGAACAGACAGAAGGAAGAGCAGAGTTTAATAACAACAATACCAGTCCAACAGTGCAGCAGCAAACACAACTTACCAGAAAACAAAATAACTAAGCAAAAACTAGAGATGCCTGTAAAATTTTGAGGACAATAAATCAACAAAAGTAGTTTTCACTTCAGAACATCAACTTTGAACCACTAAGGAAATGTTTGACAATGAAAGAATTCCATAAATTAGGTATGTCGTAATATGTACAGACTTCAGCCCCAAACAATGAAAACACTTCAAGCTCAATTACCACCTTTATAGATGTTTTGAAAATACACAAGCAAACACAACCAATCACAAACAAATTAAACATGCAAACATAAATAATATATTTTTTTGAAATGAGAAATCATCTAAACTGGTGCTTAGTGAACAAAATTCTATGGGTACTTAGTTTAAAGCTAAAAAAGAAGAGGATCGGAGAGACATCTATGATTGTCATAGGAATTATTATAGATAACAATAAAACTACATACTCAAGAGGTGCATGTTTGAGTGTATGTGTTTGTGTACCTAGATAATTCATATTGTTTACTGAGAAATAGATGTCTGGAAAGTCATATGTGTTCCATTGAAATAAATTGAGTGCAATGTTACTATGAAAAGTAAACCTGCATATTTTTCATACAGATTAATATAATTTCTAGAAATACTCATTAGCATACCTCATATGTAAAACATGTTCCTCTATATTATTAAAGAAATGTAATAGCAGGGTTTCTTTAATCGTAAATCCACAATTTTATCCCTCTTCACCATAACCTTAAAAAGATTCCTGAAATACTTAACTCATACCCTTAAGCCCTATACCTTATACTCAATGTGTTAATCTCTATTCCCCTAATCCATTAACCCTACACCCAAAAGTGTCAATCCTAATACCGTATGTCTCACAATGTTAAACCCTAGCACCTATAACCGTCATAACCCTAACTCCTAACCTTTTCACTCCTTAACATTATACCCAAAACCCTTAACACTTAAATATGTACCTCAAAATCTTAACTATTATCCCCTAAACCTCTAACCTAAAACCACATTACCTCACATCTATTCCCCTAATGCATAACCACTAGTCCCTGAACTTTAACTTAAAGTTTCATCATTTGTCCCCAGTATGTGTGTGTGTTTATGTAAGTGCGCATGGATTCTGAAAATACACAGGCCTTTGGAGGTAGCACAATGTATATATTCTATTTAAGTTTAATATTAACATAATGTTTTAGATTCAAAACATCACATATATCCCATCCATCACATTCCAAGTGTATTATAATCTAAAGCACTTGTAACATAGGGGAAGAAGTATCTGTCACATTTTGACTGAGTATCCCATCCACAAACCTCTAAATAAGACCTTCATTCAAGCATTCTAACACATAAATGACCTTACCAGTTGTAGCAGTATTCAAGCTCACTAATAAATGTCAGTGTTTAAAGAAATTGCAGCTCTCACAAGCTAACACAGCTCCAACCGCCTCCTTCCAAGTCTCCAAGGAAAGTGACCACTGCGCCAGAGATCTAGAACTCTCAGTCTCAGTTTCCTAGGCAGCACTAATGGAGCCCTTATGACACTATCAGCAACCATATGTTTGTTATGTTTCTATTTCTGCTCCTTGGCAATGTTTGATGATGTCACACACACAGAATCTGGAGAGGTTGGAAGATGATTTGAGAATCCTGGTGTGTGGGAAATTCCAACAAACAAAAGAAGCAGGATTATCCTTAAGTAAAATGCAGAAAAGGTCATCGTCCTTTATATGGGAATGCCCACAAGCTTTCGAATTCAAGTAAAGCTTTGTTCCAGCGGCACAGTGTCACTGAAACCACGTCTGGACATACACTGTGTTACAGGAACAAAGCTATACCTATTTTATGAGCTCTAACCAGGGCAAAATCAGTCCTGGGTTACTTGGTTCCGATAGGGAGAACTTAGCCTTTTCTCATTGGAGCAGAGTCAAGAGTGATTTGCTTATGGTTGGATCCAAACTGAAGTGGCAAGGGATGGAAAATAATTATGGATTGGGATGCGGCCCGCGTAATTACCAATGAATGAGATTAATTCAAACATTGCATGCATCACTTTTCTGCACACTTTAATGAAAAAGCAGACATTGTTTATTTACCATGTACATCATGGGAAGGGTTTCCTAATTTCCAGTTCTATTTGTTGTCAATTCTTGTGGAGTATTGCTACTTTTTTTTAACATTTTTTAAACCATTGGAAAAACAGTGGCTATCAATTTGCACACTTTTTACATGTTGTAATAATTTTTGGCCTCTATTTTCTGGCGCTTACAGGGAATGCTGCTTTTATTATGAAGTATTTTTATACCAACATTGTTTGATATATCTTTGCTTTATTTCCTGGATAATGCCTCTGCACTAACCCTGTGCGGAGTTTGCGGAGTTGCACTACACGGCACTATGCGAACTGCAAACAAATCTCAGCCACATTACGCAGAGCAACGCGAGAGGGGGAGTATGATAGAAAAATGCCGTTTGCAGTGATTTCACAGTGCCGGATGCTTGTCCGCACTGTGCAATCATTGCAAATGGCATCATGCACAGTGCAAGCGGTCTCTGCATTCCTTTTGTGCCGCTCAAGTAGATTTTGACTCAAGCACCAGCTTTCTCAACGTGAACAGACAGTTTCTCAACGCGAGCTGTCATGAGTATTTGCGACCACTTGCAAGAGAAACCTGATGCCCCCTGCATTGAGAAATCTCGCCAGGATGTTGATTTTCCAAGCTCGCGCTCGCCAACTTGGTGTTGAAGATCGCAAACTAGGTAAAAAACTCCGCTACGGAACGCAAAGTGGAGTTTTTCGGAATTCAGTGATCTCCTCTTAACGCAGAGTGCAGGAAACTCCGCAAACTCCGTGAGTGGAGCGAAGTTCACCACCCAGGGTTACTCTGCACTCACTAGCGGGTGCACCGTCGTGTGTGGGCAGGCTAGCATATATCTCTAGGCTCAAATTTCAAACAGACCATTACTAATGGGAGTGTTTAATCCTCTTGCATATTTATCTGCACTTAACACAACAAACGCTTTTTGGCAGTCCGTCTTCATCAATGATGACGGCGAACCTCCAAAATACTTTTGTTGCATAAAGTGCCAATAAATCTGAAAGGGGGCGTGGCTTGAGGCGTCAAGATGGCGGTCGCACTCTAAGAGTGCTCCGGACCCCCTCCGTCATCCGCCTCATCTTATCCCACTGCTGGCAACCATTGGTGCCTCAGAGTCCTTGGAACGATTCCCGTACCCGACCTGCAGCGTTCTGACCCCTCACGGGGCCGATCTGATGCCTGTGATCTCCTGCGGGCTCTCGGCTCCTTACGGCCTCTTCTACCCTAAGATGGCTGACCTGTAGCTCCCGCTCCTGTGGCCTGGGTCCCCGCCTGGCCGCCCCTTCCCGCCCGGCTTACCTGCACTCCGCCGCGGGCGCTGACCTATCCTTGTGGTGTGCGGCCGAGCAGCGGCTGGAGACTGAGGGGTGCCCTCCCGTCCTGGAGCCTGTGGAGTTGGTGGATCATCTCGGGAGCGAGTGGCGGGACTCGTCAACGGAGCGCGCCTGGAACCCGGGCGGCGGAGGAGAGGTGTCGCCTCTGTGCTCACCGGCGGCTGAGGGGTAGACCCGGCATCCTGCTGCGGGATCAGATTGTGGCCTGTCCCTCGGCGCGGATCCAGCGAGGAGGCGGTGGAGGTGCTGCCAGCTGGCGCTCCGGAGGAGGTGAGTAGGTGGGGGAACGGGCTGTGGTCCTCCTCTCCCCCTGCACCCTTCGGCGGCTGTGTCGAGCCATGCTGCTTCGAGCTCCGGTGCATGAGGCAGTGGTGGACGAGGTGTGGTGGTGCTGGGGGGCCGAATGGGCTGCCACTGAGGCCCGAAGTCGCTGTACTGCTGGTGCGGGCCCCATTGCGCCCTTGGTGTGGTCCCCTGTTGGGGCGCCCCTCCATCCCCCATCAACCTGCCTTGGATCCGCGGCCGTTGCCGTCCTGCAAGTTGAAGGGGGTGGAGGAGCGGGGCGACGGAGGGGCTGTCAGCGGAGTCTGTGGACGTTCTTCCCCTGCGATGGAGCTGGGGGGCGGCGGATGACGAGACCTGCATTGAAGGAGGCTGCCTGTGTACAGCGAGGTCCTGGGGTGGGGGAGTGCCCGACTCTGAGGGCCCGCTGGGTCTCCTGGCCGGCCTCCACCTACGGGCTGATGGGCCCCCCACCTTCTTGCTGCCTGTGTGTTGAGTGGAGTGCCCTGGATTGGTGGGAGGCAGATCGGCCACTGAGTCGGGTGGCGCGCGTGGGTGCCTGAACCCCTTTTGCCTTGAGACTCGAGCTCTTTGAGCCGGTGGGGGGCTCCTGAGGCCCTGGGCCTGCTGGAGTCACTTGGGGAGCCGACGACACCTGGCACGGTATATTATCCTTGTGACGCCCGCCTTCCATTATCCGTGGAGTGGGAGGGAGATCGACTGTCACACCTGGCAGTGGGACCACAGCTGGAGCGCGGCTGTGTGCCCCCCCTCCACCAGGGGCCGACCGCTCACACTTGAACCTCCGGGAGCATGGGCAAAAACCGCACCTCTCAGGTCCCTGGAACCTCCACTCAAACTACAATGGACCAGTTCACCAAGTCTGATCGGGACCTGGCGGTTAGGTCGGTGGAGGCACCTGAAGCAGCCGGGGGAGACCTTTCCGCTATCCTACAGGCGATCAGTGCATCACAGGTGTCAGTGGAGGCCAAGATCGGGTAAGTGCGGGTGGACGTGGCGTTGATCCCGCAGGCCCTCCGTAATGCCACGGCCCGGATTACTGAAGCAGAGTCCCGCATTTCCACGGTGGAGGACGACGTGGGTGCTCTTAAATCCCAGGTGACACGTCTACAGGTAGAGACTGGGGAGTTACACCGTAGGGCAGAGGACGCGGAAAAGATAGCCCGCAGAAACAACCTACTCCTCCTGGGTTTTCCGGAGGGAGTGGAACAAGGATGCACTGATACCTTCATCGAGGCGTGGGTCAAGTCCTGGATCCCCAAGGAGAAATTCTCCCCCTGGTTCGCGATAGAGCAAGCCCACCATTACCTTGCTCCTAAACCCCCTCTCGGAGCCCCCGCCCGTCCCATCTTCCTGGACAGGGACGCGATCCTAGAGGCCGCCAGGATGCAGGGTCCAGTGCACTTCCAAAATTCCAGGATCCTGGTTTTTCCGGATTACTCTAGGGAGGTTCAGTCACAGCGCCGGTCCTACGACGAGGTCAAGCAGAAACTCCGTGCCACGGGTTTTCGTTACGGACTCCTCTTCCCGGGCCGCCTTAAGGTAATTTTTCAGGAAAAAAACTTTTTCTTTGACACCCCACAGGCAGCATGGACCTGGCTTACGGAGGAATGGCCCCTCCTTCCGGGGGCAATCCCGGTACCTGTCCTGAAACCGGTGGGCCGATCCGGCCGGGAGGCGCCCAAGGTGCAACGACGCCGAACTGGATCCAGACGTCGGGGACCCATCGGGGCGGAGCTCTCGGTCACCGGGGACGCAATCCCGGCGCTCCCCGAGTCAGACCCTGAGCCAGAGGGCTTCCTCCCCTGCTGTGGTGTCCTCCCTTATCGACATGGGCAGTGCCCCTGGGCCGGCGGCTACCCGGCGACGGGCTATGTCGGACTGGGATCTATCTGGAAGCCCTGTAATTCGTGGCTCTGGTGGGGAGGAGGGGGTGTGATCAGGATTCCTGTTGGTTGCCTTTGCCCAACCACTCTGGACCTGAAGTGGAGAACTTATTCCTGACCCCGTGACCGGGGTTTTCCCTTGGCTCTGACAGCCGAATTAGCCAAGGACTACATTTGCACTGTTATCCTAAACTTGATCCATCTTAGGTTTCTTGCTGTCCAAACATACTTCCTACTGTGGGCATGTATCCGTACATATGGAGGGGGGTCCGACTCACCCATGCTCCTGCTTGACTGTAGCTAACCGTTTTAGAGTAGCATATCACCTTTTGCGGTGTAGTTAATAGTTGGGTTTTTGGGCGACAGATGCTTCCGCTTCAAAAGTGTAGGGTGGGGGAGCTGGGGGGGGTTGGGTGGGACGGGGACCGTTGTCCCTTGAAAGTTTGTTTTATTTAGCTGCCTACGGCCGCTGGTTGCAGTTCATCTTGCCATTTCCGATCCTCTGATTACTTCCCAATGGGCATGCAGATCACGTCCTTCCTGGGTTTTTTATTTTTGGCCGCCTACGGGCCGCCACTGGGGTTCCTACTGGCAGTTACCTACCTCCTTTCCCCGATTCCCAAGATTGATGGGCTGACCATCAAATACCGCGACTCCGATCCTGGGCCCGGGGGAAGGGAGGTGTTCCCCCCGGATGGGTAGAGATCCATGTTCTTATCCGGCCCTCCACAGTTTCTTCCCTTAGATGACCTCTATGCTTACTAGACCTCTCCACATCCTTTCTTGGAACCTCAATGGCCTCCTGGATCGAATTAAGCGTACAGTGGTCCTCCCTGCTGCTCATCGCCTTGGGCGGACATTCTATTTCTCCAAGAGACCCACCTCTTGGGTACACAATGCAACTTCCTTGCTTGATATGGCTTTGATAGGGTCTGGCACTCTGGGTTTGCACGGGGCTCCCGAGGGGTGGTCATCTTGCTGAGGAAAGGACTTTTTTTTACCCTTGTTAACGTCGAGTCGGATACACAGGCTCGATATGTGGTGGTTTTGGGAACCATTAAAGGGTGCCCCCTGAGCCATCTCTGCCTCTACATTCCCCCCCGCTCCTACCCCCTGCACTCAGGGGTCTTACTCAAGTGATCTCCTCCCTCCCACAGGGCCTTATGGTAGTAGGGGGGACTTCAACGCCGTTCTGCAGCCCCTGCAGGATACGACCCGGCCGCCATCTGCGAACATTCTCTCACGCTGGTCCTTGACCTTGGGTCTGTGTGATGTCTGGAGAATATGGAACCCGTGTACAGAACAATACACCCACACGTCAGCCGCCCACCATACTCACTCCCGAATCGATCTTATCCTGATTATGACCACGGACTGCCAGCTAGTGTCTGCGGCCGTGATACTGCCAAGGGGGATCTCAGATCACTCTCCCATCTCACTCTGCCTCGGGACCCCCCTGAGGGGTCCGCGGGCGGTCTGGCGAGTTAACTCCTGGTTCTTACAGGATACGACGTTGGTGGAGTCCCTTGACCAGGAGCTGCATATTTTTTTCTACACTAATACAGGCTCGGTCCCCTCGCAGGGGACGCTGTGGGAGGTGAGCAAGGCCGTTATCCGAGGGGTGGCCAGTGGATTGGTCCACGCGAAACGGTCGGAGCGGATGACCCAGCTTGCTCACCAAGAATCCCGGGCGGAACGGCTCGAGACGGCTTTGCTCAGGGGTGGCAAGGGGGATTCCTCCCAACAGCTGACTGTGGTGTGTGAGGAGATCCGTTGGGTGTCATTGGAATCTGCCAAGATGCTTTGGCGTTCATCGGTTGCCCGTATTTACGGGTGGGGGACAAGAATGGTAAGCTCCTCCACAATCTAGTGTCTTATCCCAAAGTCCACCGTATTATCCCTGAAATCCGTTCCCATACTGTGGCTCTCAGGGTGACGTCTTCAGCCATTGCTCAAACCTTCGCGGATTACTATGAGACCCTTTACACCGTCCGTCCCCCAGGTGCTTCCCTAGATGACTTGTTGGACGAGACAGATACCCGACTCCCGGGTCTCTTTCCAGAGGCGACGGAGGCTCTGGACCGTCCTTTCACCCTGGAGGAAGTCCAGGATGCTATCTCACTCTTGCATCCCGGGAAGACGCCTGGTCCCGATGGGTTTCCTCAAGAGTACTACGCGACCTTTCGGGATGTCCTGGCCCACCATTTGGCGGATCTTTTCCTCCACGTGGCGGAGGTAGGGGCATTCCACCACAAACGCCAATCCCACACTTAAAGACTTGTTCAAAAAAATGGAAAAACTTATAAAAAAGGATCAATCCAAGTGGTGGGAAAATAAATCCTTATCCCGGTATTTGAAAGTCGGTAAAGTACAGAGGGGATTGAGAATTTCATTGGCCCCAAGTTACGAAACACCTGATCCACAAATGCATACGGAATGGGTGGAAACGAACCTAGATTGTTCAAGCAGACTTATGGCAATTCTGGTTCGTTTTGCTGAAAGCGACCGTGTAAATATACAAGCTGAAATAGAACTACTCGAAACGGAAATACTAGGACTTGGGCCGAGTGAGCAGGCGGACAAATTCTGAAATGAGATGATGCAGAGAGTTAAGAAAGATGAGGAAATAATAAAGAAACGTAAAGCTTTTAAATTTGAACGGGTCCGCCTAGACTATCTGAATGGTCAAATTTTTACATACGAAAAGAAATATGAGATTGTAAAAGCTCGTGCGAGGAAAGTACGGCAGGCTAACGAGGGGAACAAGACTGTCTTAATTTCCTCGTCTGATGCTAGCCTGACATCTGGTAGCGAGGTGGAAAACGAAGCAGCAGGACCCTCCACGGTGGGGTCAATAAAGCTGTCTTTGGCGCAGGAGGTGAGTTGTCTGTGTCAAGACCGGCGCGACACTTTAAGACCAAGAGTCCTAGGGAAAACAGAGGCAAACAACACCGGGCCAACCAAAGCGGCACGCAAGGAGAAAATGTCACCAGTACAAAACAAACCAACGCAAATCAACCAGCCAAGGGTCGTTGGAACAAATCGAAGCGCAAGGTAACTGTGAATTAAAAGGAAGGTCCATCATCAACCTCACTAACATCACTCTATCTGCCAAAGAGGAAATGATCCTAGGTTTAGGATTATCATATTGTCCGCCATCAAACTTTAACTATGTGGATGCAAGAATGGATACATACCGTTTCGTACGCAAATTGAAATTAAATAAATTCTTTCTTCTCCAACCAAAGAAAGGAAAAAAACAGATGGGGACACAAAACAGTCCCTCTTTGTTGGAAGTTGGGGATCGTTGTTCTTTTGATGAGATCTGGAGTTTACAACAGGAAGGTGAACCATTATTGGATTTGCCGTTAGTGACATCAAGGGAAGATCAAGGCATGAGCAATACTCCCTTTAAACCAAAGTCAACCTTTCAACCTGTTTTAACACATGACAATATAGACGTGTACCATGACTTAGTTACCAAGGAACTTAAACAGCTATACATAACCATCAACAAGAAACACAATGTGGCAAACAAAAAGAACCAATGTTACCAAAATCTAATTAAAAAAATGGAGTCAGACAAAAGCGTGATCGTCTGCTAAGCAGATAAGGGCGGGAACATTGTCTTATGGCCACGGGAGATGTATATTGCTGAAGCGGAAAGTCAATTGTCGGATTCTTCTTGTTATAGAAAAAGCAATTTGACAGCTTTGAAAGCTTCTTGGCAGGATCAAAACTTGAAACTCATGGCATGGAGAAGTGCTAAATTAATATCGAATGATGAATACAACTATATGAAGAAAGATTACCCTGTAATACCGACTTTCTATCTAATACCGAAAGTACATAAAGATATCAATGCACCACCTGGACGCCCAATTATATCGGCCATCAATAGTTCAACTGAGAACATCTCACGATATATAGATTTTTTCCTCCAGGAATGGGTGAAATGCCTTAAATCATATGTACAGGACACTTCTGATTTTATCAGAAAAGTAAATAATGTTGTTTGGAGCGCTGACTGTTTACTTATAACACTCGATGTATCTTCCCTTTATACATAAATCAAACATTCTGATGGTATGAAAGCTGTGGAATTTTACATAAACATGAGACCGATTAATTTTTCTACACATAACAAAATGTTGTTATCAATTATCCAAATTTGCCTAGAACAAAACTATTTCCTCTTCAATAACCAGATATACCAGCAGGTTAGGGGGTAGCTATGGGGGCCTGCTTCTCCCCGAGTCTAGCATGTCTTCACATGGGACTCTGGGAGGAGCAGATCCTAGGCGACGATCTGAGGGCAACTATGCAGAAACATGTACCACTCTATCTAAGATATATTGACGATTTATTCATGGTATGGCGAGGGTCATCAATAGAAGCTTATGACTTTGTGGAGGAATTGAACAACAATGGTTTAAATCTAAGATTTACCTCACATATAGACGCCAGATCCGTGTTTTTCTTGGATACTGAGGTATATGTTACAGAAACAGGCCTAGCCACCAGGTTACATAGAAAGCCCACTGCTGGAAACACAGTATTACATGCTTCCAGCCAGCACCCTCACCACCTGATCAGCAGTATCCCCTTTGGGGAGATGCTGCGGATCAGGCGGATAAGCCGTACGGATATAGACTGCCAAAAAGCTCAGGAGGAAAGCAAGGCACGTTTTTTTGTCCCGGGGTTATTCTGTCAAAACTATCCAGCGGGCAATCAATCGATCATTATCTGTAACAAGGGAAGAAGCATTGGCCATTAAGGATAAGTCCAAGGTTCCACTAACGGAAGATACGACAATTAGGCCCAGAGTTATCACCACATACAGAAAACAACATAAGGAAATTCGGCGGATTTTCTACAAAAATTGGAATTTAATAACGGGGGACCCTGTTATTGGGAAATATATTACAAACAAACCCAATATAACGTTTAGAAAATCCATATCTATGTCAGATAAACTAGTAAGTAACTTACTTGAGAAGCCGATTTCCGCTACATGGGGAGCCCTTAGTGGAGGATTTAAGAAGTGCTCCGTCTGCAAGGCATGTACACATGGGTTTAATAAAACCCAATACACAGTGCCTTTTAAAAGCAATCCTGTACAAATCAAAAAACGCATGACATGTAGGACTGAATTTGTAGTTTATGTGCTGCAGTGCCCCTGTGAACTTCGGTATGTGGGTAGCACCCGCCTGCCTGTTCACAAGCGGATATTGCAGCACATAAGGGCCATCGTGGGAAAAGATCAAACATACCCGGTGGCCCGCCACTTTGAAAATCTACATAATAGTGACCCATCAGTTTTACGATACTATGCTATTGATTGTGTCATGCCACTCAAGAGAGGGGGTGACAGAGATGCTAAGCTCCGTTTATTGGAAACTAGGTATATTATAGAATTGGACAGTAAGACCCCGCGGCGCTTGAACGCGAGTGAAGATTTGGACACGTGTCTGTAGTAATAACATACCGAAGGTCTTCTAACAGCACTGTTACAATTCTTTTTTAAGTTTTATACCGAATCTCTTTCTGTAATCAAAGTAAAAAATTAACATATAATGAACTGAACAAAGTCACACATAAGGGATACAGCATTGTCTTACAATCGAATTGGTGTATAAATTATTATAAAGGACCAATAACCTCCCTTCATATTCTTCCTAGATTTTATACATTTATTTTATGACTTTATATCACACAAATTTGCACTATTTAGCACTTTATTGGTGGGATTAACAATGAGGACTTTTACTTTTACAACTTGAGCTTATACTACATTGAAATGATTTGGTTAACAACCGACATATACCCTGTTATGATATTGATGTTTTCCAACCGGACCCTGATATTTACAAAAAGATGGTTTTAATGATGATATTTATTAAGGCTTTTATAGAACTGTATATACATTATACATTTTGCACACATTAATTGCGGGTGGATTGGACAATACAAATGTTTACAGTCGGAGGGTTTGTTTTAAAAATAGAAACTTTGTCTTTTATTGTAAATAATGCAACTGTTTACAATTCTTTTTATATATATTTCTCTCTTGATTGTGAGTTTTTTAAAATTGTAACAAATTATGCAATTTGTTAAATTATTTTTGCGTATTTTGCACTGCATATGTGTTGCACAAATCAACTTGTCCAAATTTGGAAAGCATGGCACTACGCCATTTATTTAATACAAAGAGAGATCGGTATGCTTACTGATCACTACAGGGTTAACAAGGGCAGGCTATGTACAACTAGCGCCACCCCTCTTTCATGAGCTCAATAAGTACCCTCATCACTTTCAAGCAATGTATCATGTGATCAAGCCTCTGGCTAGAGGCGAAACGCGTCATGCGGGCTTGCTGGGTGCTATTCTGCTTCACGGAATAAATCACTGATTTTGCACCAGAATTGGGTCTGGCGTATTCATTTCAACAGTCCTAACAGTGCGACTGAGATGCAGCAGTGTCGAACGGAGTGAATGCAATATATATATATATATATATATATATATATATTTATATATATATATATATATATATTTCTTAGAAATGGAAGGCAGGGCTCTCTTGCTTTCAAAACCATTTGAGATTTAGCTGTCTTTCCAGACCATTGTTTTTGCAAAAAAAATCTACATAAGGTGCATATATCTAGGGGCACATGGTCAGTGGGCTTTATCCTGTTTCCTGTTAAATTATCATTAACATTTTACTTTCATCCTTTATTGCATACTGAATTGACAGGAGCTCTGTCCCCTTTAAGTACTGGCTTCCTTCACTTTGAGTGACTGCACAAAGCCTGTGGATATTGTTCTCACCTACCTAAGACAGTTCCTTTCTGTTCAGTGACAAAGCTTATTCATAGTGTATTTTATTTTATATATTTTATATTACCCTTAAATAACAGCTATTTATTTTCCCTGCTAATTAAGCGCTTGCTTGGTTGGCTATTTATTAATGTCCGGGGTGACCAGATGGCTCTACACCAACCAGAACACTACTTTCCATGCTTGGAATTTACTTTTACTTATCATTGTCATAAGGCGTGTTTTTACGATTACCTCAATTAATGCGTGACTATGAAAAAGCAAAGCCCAAGAATGGAAAAGTGGTGCCCCAGTGACAGAAACTGACCTCCTTCACAAATAACGATAAAATGCTTAGCACAACTGAAAAGTGTAATATTTTAATAGTATCACTAATAAAGGAGCCATGCCTGTGAATATTTATTGTGATAATGTAGCAACCACATTTATGTAGCTACATTTTTCCATATTATTTTGTGGCCCAAGCTTGCAATAAAAGCATTCAAAAATAACATTCACACCAACAAAGACCAGACCAATTAGCTTTGCCAATGCTTGTTTCTAATGAAAATAGCAATCATTACTCTCAGTTATAGCTCTTTTTATTATTTATGGGGAGTCAGGCTTGTGTTGGACTTTGCTGGCTTCTGCAAGTTTTAGGCTTTTTTTGAAAGGGACCTCTGCTTCTTATTAAGTCGAGACGAGGCAGCGATTGCATTGTCTCTTTGAGGCATGTTGCAATACACTTTTGTGAGCCCACAGTCTGCCCATCACTTGTTATTTGTGACTTTGATTGTCTTTCAAAAAGACTTGCTTGCTAGTGGCTAATCTTTCCTCTCTGTCCCTCATTGTTGTCATTTGTTTCCTCCCATGGAGCAGCGCCCAACTACTGGTATCTTTACACTTTGGTGCTTATCTGTTCATGGCAGGGCACTATTATTTCTTTCTTTCTTGCTCGTCTTTGTTGAAACGTGCCTTTTTTGTATTCCTCATGTGGCACCCTGAAGGCATAGTGAATCTCCTTTTTATTTATATATTTTTTACGCCATGAAGTGAGCGTGCATTTCTGAAGCATTTAAGAACTATTTGTCATTGTCAAAGGAGTGTGTGAGCACTTTGGAAAGCTGTTTGCTTATTTGCTTGAAATGTGCATGTGCGATGTATTTTAAGCAATTAAACAAATATGTTTGTCCTCTTAGTGTTTGTGTGCTTTCTTTCTTAGATAAGCACAATGGCTACAGCACTCCATGAGCGTGTTAGTGTTAATCAGCAGTCACCTTTGCATGCTTCTCTCCTCCCCCTCCCCTGTATGTTGCTCTGAAGTACCGTGGGCTTCTGTGTACCTCCGCTTCACATTGCTGTCTCACCTGTGTGCTTCTGTCCCCTCACCTGCACCCATATTGATCTCTCTTGCATGTGTGGTTATATGCCCGCCATCTCTTCCGTGTGCTTTTCTTCACCAGTTATGTACCCGGTTTAGGCCTGGTAGGAAATGGTGCCATTTTCACACATACACTGTCTTTTTCCTAAAGTTACCTTCACTTTGTCACATCGACTTTTGACACACATTTGCATTTGTGACACTTGGGTTAGTTTCTACGAAAAACCGTCCTTGATGACACAAAGGACTTCATGAGAACACTATCACACAGCCTTGGCCTTATGTGCATGGCCGCCCTGACTTGCTTGATACAAATGTGTTATTACGTCCAACAACTTGAATATCAAGGTGTGATTGAAAGTTGCACCTCTTCGATGAATAATCCTCTGTTTCCAGTAATGAAACTAGATCAATCATACTGTCTAGTATTAGATTACAGGCATTTGAATACAACTACACAGTGCACACTAAAGAATAACATTGTGCGGAAAAAATACAAAACAACACTAGACCTCTCAAATAGATTTTTCTGCCAAAATGTAGCACCTGGAAGCATATATTTGACAGCCTTCACGGCACTAGGTTCTCAAAAACAATTTTGCCATTTATCACAGAATAGTACCTGGCTGTTTTCAGCTAGTGTCACAGAACTACTTGAAAACTTTGGTGACCAGGCATTGTCATATGTCGATGATATATACTTAATGGACGATGACCTGATGGAACTCTTGACCAGAGTGGACCGCATAATCTTGGGATTTGCTCATGTGAGCTATAGATTAAATGTTCAAAAATCAAAAATTGCTCACCACTGTATCCTGTATCTGGGATACGATCTGTCAAGTGAGGGCAATAGCCTGGCAGTGTATGTTTTTTGGAAAAATGTGCTTGCCCCAACCTCTGACTACTTTTTATTTTGGCAGACCATACATTCTTCATTATGCAGAATGGGTAAAACCATTCTACGACGATATTCATCCAGACTGTCGAAGCACCCCTTGGATAGAAGAGCACATGTAAATCTTACTTTCCAGTCACGCTGACATGATAGCTTCCAGACATTTGCACACATGTGTAAACACAACGGTGATCTGTGTAATAGCAAATGCATCAGGGTACACATATGTCATGTTCAATGAAGGTGACACAGTACCAATTGCATATAAATCGCATCGCCATACCAATGTGGAAATGCATTTTGCACCTACTGAAAAAATACTGATAGCAGTACAGACTGCTGTAGTCAGAAAGTGTGCCCTGGCTTAAGGGAATATATTATTGTCACGACCCCGGTACCGACCTTAGAGGTGGTTACCAGAGCTAGTGTTCCAGATGCCAAAGCTCTACATCCGAGATGGTGTAGTACTTCATGAATTCATACATCGTGAGACTGTGGTGACCTTTGACTCTATGTGTTTTAACTGACTCCATTTTGAATGTACAACATCATTTTTGTGCTCTTGTATGATTTCATTTCGTGCCTTCTTGCAGTTTCAGAGAGGGATGTTTTTCTTTCTTCGGAGCACTTGAGCAAAACAGCCTTGCTGGAACAGAACGTGTGGGATCTGCGTTTGAGGGTGTAAGAGAGGAATGTACTTTTCCGTCTCTGAATCAAAACATGGAGGGTTGGCCAGCTTCCATCTTGACCTCAAAACACACCGGTATGGTTAGCCTTGGTTTTGAAATCGATGAAGGGAGGGGGACATTTCTAGAAGTCTCTCTCTGTGTTAGTAAAAACTATTAAAGACAGGAAGTTTTGGCACTCATTCAGAAGCACACTTGTGGGGTGGACGCACCATCACAGGAAAGTTTTTTCTGTCCCATTGATACTTCTGAATGACTGAAAAGGGCTTCCCAGTCAAACTGACCAGAATGTTGAGTTCAACTCAATAGGTGATGTATAAGATATAAGTTTAATTGCTCTGTGATATTTTAATGTTGTGTAGATATGCTCTTTATATTTGAGTCTTTCATTTAACAGTGTCTATTCTTGGCATTTGACAGTACTTGTTTCTTGCATTGGACATCCATTATTATATGCTTATGTTTTACTCCCTTGCATTTGACTTGTGAGTGTTCCATTATTAATATTTGCATGTGTTTTACTTTTATTATCTGCTTGTGTTGTATCTCATGCATTTGATTACTTGTGAGTGGTTTTTTGGGATAAACGATATTATTGGGTTTTAACTGCCAACTGGGTGGCCAACAAGAACAAGGCACATATTAGGTAGATAATATTGTGTATAATAGTTTCAACCAATCAAACCTAGACAAATACCAAGTAAGCTATTGAGTACTACTCATGCCACAGTTGAGATACAATCCATCAAAGGTGCAACCATTTTCCCAATACACGTCCATACTTTTAGGGGCAGCCCCATGCCTCAGACACCACCCTCTCCTGTTGGGCACACCAATCAACCCCACAACGCCACATTGCAAAGGTTGGAGGGGCGGGGTTCAACCATTTTGCCACGATGTCATACTTTGTCATCAGAAAGCCGTAACCAGGAAGGTCTTCTCCGCTCTGATACCTCCGACCCCCTCTGTTATTCCCAGAAGGATCAGGTTGGGGAGGAGGGAACCACCAATCCCAGCACCTCTGTCAGGTCTTTTATTACTGCAGCCCAGTATATTTGTATGGCCACACAGGACCAAGTCATGTGGAAGAAGTCCACAGGTATGGTTGCGCATCTGGGACAAGCGACATCGGATTGTAAACCAGCCCTTTGCAGACGCGAAGGGGGGAGGTACGCCACTCGGAGGAGGTAAATGTGTATCCGTCATAGTTTGGAGGAAATGGTGTGTTCACCGGGAGCCATCAGGGATTCGTGCAAATCTTCCTCTTTTAGCGGGCCCACCCAACCCTCCCATAAGGGTGCGGTAAATTTGTAAGACCCCACCATGTCCCAAGTTACCGATCAAAACATTAGCTTTTAGTGGGTTAAATTTTGGGAGGGGTTCTATGTTGCGTATGTGGGTGTTGCGGGCATGTCTGAACTGGAGATATTTGTAGAATTGAGAGCGTGTAAGGGTAAAAGTCTACTGAAGATTGGTGAAGGAGCGCATGTGTGTTCCTGACCGTACATCCCCTAATCAGGAAATCCCGATGTCATCCCACGGTTTGAAGCCCCTAAGAGCTGCCACCTCTTTCAACCAGGTGCCATGCCATAGAGGAGTCTGCTGTGTGAGTATACCATCCCATTGCATGTGGCGTAAGGTGGCGCCCCTTGCCAAGACGACTACCCGTGTGACCGTGGGCATTCAGGAGAGGATCAGGCATGGTATAGCAGTGCCTGCAAGGTGGTAAAGCTAAGCAGTGAGAGTTCTAATTTATAGGCCGGGTCTAACCACCCACGTTGAACCAGTCGTGGGCAACGAGGATGTGAGAGGCGAGATGATAAAGATATAGGTTGGACATGCCCAGTCTGCCATCACAGGGACCACATTGGCAGTAGAGGAGTGCCAGCCAAGGCCGTGAGCCTCGCCAAAGTCGGTACGGGTGTCTCCTTCTAGTTTTTGGAACCAGGACCTTGGAATCTGGAGAGGAAAGTTGAGAAGGATGTAGAGGAAGCGGGGCAGTATAATCATTTTGTACAGGGCTATATGACCGATCACATTAAGGGGGACATTTTGCCACTTGGTCAGGTTAGCTTTAGCTTTCTGGAGCAACGGTTGTCATTTCAGGGCACAGGTGAACTCTGGGTGCAGTGCCTCCCATACTTCTAGGTATTTGAAACTTAGTTTGCGGAGAGGGATGGTCGACTGCCAGACAAAACAGTCTGGCAAAGGGGCCAGGGGACCAGCACCGATTTGGCTGAGTTCACTCTCAGTCCTGAGGCTGACTCAAAGGCCTCAAAGAGGTGAAGGCATCAGGGGCCGCTCTTTGTTGGGTGTGCCAGGTATAGGAGGATGTCATCTGCATACAAGGCTATGCGGTCCTCATGATGGACATCCCGGCTCCACCTCCTCTATAGTGGGTCACCATGGATGATCTGGGAAAAGGGCTCCTTTGCTAAGGTGAAGAGAAGGGGGACAGGGGACAACTTTGCCTCGTGTCACGCCTGATGGGGAACGGGTCGGAAAGGATCCAGTTTACTCAGTCCTGGGCCGAGGGGTGGGAGTAAAGCACGTCAACCATACCTCTGAAACACTGGCCAAGGCCGGCACAGGCTAGCACTTAGGGAGGTAGTCCCAGTCCACTGTATTGAACGACTTTTCAAAATCAACAAAGAGCAGGGCTAGGTCATGTGGTGAGGAGTGTCGGTGGGCTAGGGCTACGTGGAGCTGTCAAATACAGTGTTGTGTGCTCCTTTGCGGCATGAAGCCGCATTGGGCGGGGTGAATAAGAACCACCAGCACTCTTTTTAGTTTGTTAGCTAGGATCGTGGCAAAGATTTTTATTTCACAGTTGAGTGGGGAGGTGGGACAGTAGGGGGCACAGGAGATGGATGGAGGCTCTTTTATGGGGATTACAACTATTGAGACAGAGTCCTGGTCCTCTGGGAAGGAACCTAGGTGACATGTCTATTTGAAAAGGGCGAGAAGAAGGGGGAGAAGTAAGACTCAATTTTTCATCAGGTATTCCATGGGGAACCCATCTGGGCTAAGAGTTTTCCCGGGGCTCTGCCCTGAGAGGGCGTTCTCGACCACTTCCATCGTGATGGGGTTGTCAACGAGTTTGGCGTCTGCACGGGAGAGTGTTGGTAGGTCGACCATGGTCAGGAGGCGTTCGCCCGCCGCCCCATCTCTGTCCTTCCGGACAGAGTACAATACCTTGTAGTAGCCGGCAAAGGCTTGGGTGATTACGGGTAGGGTCCGGTGCATATTGCCTGCTTCATCGCAGACCTCTGATACTATTTTATTGACCTATTTATGAGGCCAACCAGTACAGCATTTTCCCATTTTTATTGCCCCAGCCTTAGATGTTGGCTATCGTCGCACGCCATAGAAGATTGGCCGCTTCTAAAGAATGAAGATGAATGTCTTCCTGGATGAGACATAGCTGACGAAAAGTAGTGCCTCATGGGTTGGAAAGTAGGTGCTGTTCCATGTGGAAGGCCTGGGTTTCCAGCTACATGTTAAGGGATAGGCAATTGTGTTCCCGCTGCCTGACTAAGTGTTTTGCAAATCCACAAATGGTGGCTTTGCTGGCAGACCATTGTGTGCTCACTCGGGCCACCGTTCCGGAGTTATGAAGGAAGTAGGATTGGAGCTCTGTCTATAGTGTCTAGACAAAGGTTTGGTCTTGAAGATACCACACGTTGATGCGCCGCATGGGTCTTGGACATGAAGGGGAGCATCCCAGACCAAGAAGAATGGGAGAGGGGTCTGAGACCCCTCTGGGAGTATGTTGATGTGGTTCAGCGATTGGCAGTCTGGAGCCAGTAGGAGGATGAGGTAAATACGGGATTATGTGTGATGGGACACCGAGGTGTGTGGGTATTGTTGAAGTGTCTGGTGCCAGGACCGCCAGACTTCGGAGAGGCCCCAGGATGTAATCCAGTCCCCAAGAAATTTTGTCCCAGGGATCCTGAAGGCATTGGGACCGGTACAATCAAGGATTGGCGTGGGGTCTTAGTTAAAGTTGCTGCCTAGCATGCTGATACCCTGCGGGAGAGAAGAGACATTAGGTCCGCAAGGCAGCCCCTTAGGGCACCCGGGGGGACGTAGATGGATTAACCCCCAGCTTTCGTTTTGTGAGTGCTGAGTGTCCTTTCCAGGTGTTTGTTCCTGCTTTACTGAGTGCCTCATCTTCAGAGTGCTGAATTTCTTTTATTTGGGACAGATGGATACAATGGGCAAACTTCCTCACTGCTACAGATGTAGATTACAGATTTGACCCTACATTACAGACACAAGCATTTCTCCAGTACGAGCAAAAATATCCTCTGCCTAATAAAATCATGCTTCTAGAACGCTACGACTATATCATTTACACTGATGGTTCTGCTCAGCCTGCTGTAGGAACCAAACACCAATATTCAGCTGCATGTGCAGTTGTAAAAAACCGTATGCATGATGGCAACTTCCATCCTGAAAAAAAATACACGTATGCACTGGGTGATTGCACAGCTGGCAGAACTTTAGGCTCTAGTACTGGCGCTACAGAATACGGATGCTGGATTCCCCACACTTATAGTGTGTGATTAATATTATTGTGTGAAGTTGTTTAATGAGGATCTTCATTATTAGAGCCAGAATGGATTCAGGGACTCCAAAGGCTGCACAGTAAAGCACAAGTTGCTTTGGAAACAGGTGGCAAAGCTGAAAGAATGCTTGCCATGGCTCATGCCATTCATACATTGCGTCATCAACGTGTTGGCATTCATGTTGCAGGGAATTCACTGGCTGATGAAGCCACAAAAGCGACAGTTTTCACTGCCGCGGTTGCTGCAATCACTCGTTCAAGCACGAGAATAGACAGAGATATCATTGTGGCTGAAAAGCTTTCAATTCAAGTAATCCTAAAAGCTAGATGCACAAAGCACACTGCATGATCAGATTCTAGGAGTGGGGGTCAGAGTAATGCCAAACAGTGATCACAGACTGGGATTAATTCTGGTTGCACATGAAGGACGGGCTTCTGCCCACGCAATGGTGGCTTCTCCGATTTCTCTTTTACAGCAATGCTATTGGTGGCCGGAACTTTACAAACAGACCAAAGACTTTGTCCAGAGATTTGGCATCTGTCAGCAGATGAAGGGCTTCACCGTGACGCTTCCACCCCAACACCTCTTTTGATTTCAAACAAGCCTCTGGCTTGTGTTTATTTGGATCATTGCAGCCCCCTATTATCAGATGGGGCTTACAGGTACATCTTGGTGGCAGTGGATTACTGCTCTTGATTCCTTTGGCTAAGGCCACAGTGATCGGCTGACATCCGAAATATTGTAAAGGATCTGCACATTTTTATTAGGACGTACCCAGTTGGCACACTACATTCTGATCAGGGTCAGGCGTTGGCTCTCAGGCTTACAAAGGGACTATGGGAAGTTAGTGTGTGACCCTGCATTTCTCGTCTCCATACCATCCCAAGGGAAATGTGGTCATGGAGAGGAAAAACAGTGACTTGAAGTAGTCTTTAACAGAAAGGGTATTAGGCTCTGGTAACAGTTGGGTCCAGCACCTTCATTAGCTCCAGAGGGCTTTGAACAATATGCCAAGAAAATCCCTGGGTGGTAAGACTCCTTATGGGATCCTGTTGGGGTTAAGATGTGGGTCCCACACCGCGATAATGCTAGCATAGTGGCGGCAGAATCACCGTTTGATATCAATGAACGTTTGGCTATTTTACAGGAATTGAATGATTTCCGGGATGAATAAGGCAACGTCTGAGTAAAACGTAGCACCACTGGAGAAGTGAAGGTTGTTCTGGCAAAAACAGGCTGGAACCCATAGATTGGGGATCTGCTCTGATAAAAGATTGTGGACAAGAAAGAGTTTTGGCCATCTTACAGCTTGCCTGTGCCTGTCCTAGCTGTTGAAGGTATACGAAATGTATTTCTCCCATCGCTTACTGGACACCGAGACAAAAGGTTTGTCTCCAGTGTTCTGATTAAACCACATCATGTGGCCAATTCTCAACAGTAAGCCTTGTGGACTCCTGGGTACCTGTGGAAGTGTGGCTCAATGGTTAGAGCGGCAGACCCTGATGCAGAAGTCTGGCCTGGGACCAGGGTTCAATTCCCCGCCTCGGCGGGTCTTGGGCTCAAAAATTCCACGGACCTGATAATTCTCGTCTCGGTGCCTATTCCAATCATGGAGTCCCACTCTGCAACTCTGGGCAATAGCTTGCTTAATCTCCACAACGGCCCCCACAATGCTAAGGATGCCTGGCCTCCACCTTGGGGGTGCCTAGGAGTGGACACCTCACAGGGAAAGCCAGGATGGGTTCCACAGCGGTATTCGTACAAGCGCCTTGAGACCCTTGCGGGTGAGTAGTGCGTTATACAAGTATCAATTTACATTTACCTACCAATCTTCTCTCAATGCCATACAGGAGGTTCAGATGGAAGATATAATTACAAATTAAGCCTGCTCTCTTCAACAAGATACAACGATAAACAACAATGAAGTATGCCTTCTACCTATTTCAAAAACAACAATAACTGTTCAGTCGACAAGTACAGAAACACAGATTTCAATTCAGATTCACAAGAAGAACAAGGTGTACGTCAATGTACCACAGATCGGGTCTTCATCTAATTTGAACCAGCCTGCTGAGCTACCTAAAGTAGACCGGATGGCATCTGGATACTTCATCGACCTTGATGACTTCTCTTGTGATGCATCAACGCCAACACCGCCCCCCACCACCCCGCCCTTCAAACTAAAGGTGCGTGTCTTCTATCCTTGGCTTAAAAGAACATGCTTTATTGCTCCATGGTTACACCTTTGGATTAAAATTGCTTTGCTTCTCCTAGTCCTTTGAATTGGTTTTGAGCCTGTGCTCTTCCTTCTTCTAAATAGACATTTTGTCCCAGAAAGCTCTGCAATACACACTGTAAATTTGGTTCTGAAACCACACGCATCATTACACCATGAGGAAAGAAATTTGTCCCTGGTGAAATTTTAGCTGTTCCAGTTCCGTATGGGATTGTATGGGACAGGTATCATCTAATGTGTATTGTCCCACTGAACTCTTGCAAATTTCGCAGTTGTTTAAAATTTCTTTGAATGACATAATAAACCCCAGTACTATTTCTGATGATTGGGACATTTATATAGTATATGAATTGTTAGACAATCTAAAACATTCCACAGTGTTTTCTTCTGATGAGTTTTATAATGGTACAGCTCATTTTGATGAGACGTACTGTTTTCAACAAGACTGTCATCATTTCCTGAACTTTACACAATGGGAACATTGCCGTATAACCCCAAGGGGTAGTTCAAAAGCATTTGCACAGAAGTTTGATTATTTTTCTGGGTATAACACATCAGACCCAACCTAATTATATAATTGGCTTGCATCGTCACTTGCAATGAAAAATATGTTAACTGACAGAAGGCGGATTTCCTTTCCCAACTCTCTGTACAAGGTTTCGACTTTTGCAGAGATACAGTAGATGTAAAATATATCTGCGGGACTAGAGATTGGCGGGGTTCAGGGAACTGAGGCTATATTCAGAGCCTGTGTAATGCCGCCACAGATGATTTTCCGGGAACAAAACTGTGCAACAGACAACATGTCTTGGTTTAGCCAAGATAAAAGATTTGAACACACCAAGGGTTCCCACTCTTACATGATTTTACAACTGGCAGTGGTTAACACCATATGAGGAAAACACTATTGATACTATGCTGTAAGAGTAGACATAACTCATTGGATCCCAATTTGAAGGGATGGTTAGCATGGCCGCTAGACACTAGCAAGTTTCTGGATAGATTCCTAGGTAACATCAAGGGACTTACAGCCAACAGGCCTGACATGTGATATGAACAAATTGAACATTTTGGGGTGGTAACAATTCACAATGTTGGGAAGTTGTGCCTTGATTGGCAAACAACCTCAACACTGTCTCGGGTAAAACAGCACTTGTCCCTTCTAGCTGATGACCTGGACTTAGAAGACTTTTTAATGGTTCTTCAGAAACCACGTAAAAAGTGCGTCCCTTATGCTGTCTACAACGAGATATGGAAAATATCGCCAACATAAGCGACTGAAAGGCTGCGTGAGATTGACAGGGCCTACTTAGAACATGCTCTTGCAGTGGTGGACAATGGGATGACCTACCTTGTCATCTAAACTTTATTCTTTAGGTAACATTGTCTCATCCACAATAGATGGGCTTCAGCAAGACTTGTCTACATTATGGCATGAGTCATTTCAACTTAGGTCAATTCTATTGTTAAGTTGGACACTACAGACATCACGTTCTGGTCATGTGCTATAGCGACACATTAACATCATTAATTTGTTCTCACCATACTACCTTTCAGAACAGCAGATAGCTATGGCACGTAAAGATGCGAAATAAACAATGTTACTTATTGAAAGGTTTGAGAAATTACCTTTTTGCCATTGCTGAGATAACATCTTTGGATTGGATAATCAATTGGTGCATTACACTGCCAATCTTGACTTTCCACTTTCAGTACTGTCTACAACACCATCAAGTGGGCAGATATGAATATTTGGGTGAAGGGTTCATACACGAACAATAGGAGCTTCCTTTCACATTCCAGGGTTGGAATAAGGATACTGAAGTCTTTCTCAGCTGCTCAGACTGTGAGAATACTTTAAAGGGGTCCCTAGTATGTGAGCACATTTCGTTGCACGAGCCGTGCAATGCGCCTGTGGCAAACCTGTCTTACTATTTGAAAGGGTCTCTGACAGCCATGATATGTCTGACTTTCAGATTACTCTCAAATGGAAGCTACTTGATGTTAAGTAATCATGGTTGTTTTGGGAGGAAGCCAGGGGGTGCCTATTTGGTGACTGTATCTTCCATTGTAACATGTTGCACACAAATCCTGTTTCTGCCTGCCATTATAGTTAGGGAGGATAGGCAGTGGCATTCAATTAATCTTAAAAACATGCGATTTGATGCCCTGAGCAAACTGAACAAAAGGGGGTGGTAATGAACGGAGCATCTGAACCAATCAAACACTCACACCCAGTCAAAAGATCTGGGTTTAATCCATCACCGTTCTTTAGCCCACTCTGCCACCCCAGTTCAGACATGGCTATATGCAAATCAGTCTGACCCTGTGCCTCATGGGACCAGTCCAGCCCGAACTGCCAAGCCATGCCTTCCCTGGACGGGAAACAAGCTTCCGAGGACCGGTTTCTGGCATTACAGCCATCTTCAGCCCGGCTTGCTTGAATCCAGTGGCAAAGTGAGCAACGGACTCACGTCTGAGCATACCCTGCCACACTTATGGCGGCCAAAAGCGGGTGGTAATGGTCGGAGCATCTGAACCAATCAAACACTCACACCCAGTCAAAATATCTGGGTTTAATCCGTCACCGTTCTTTAGCCCACTTTGCCACCCCAGTTCAGACATGGCTATATTCAAATCAGTCTGACCCTGTGCCTCATGGGAACAGTCCAGCCAGAACTGCCAAGACATGCCTTCCCTGGACCGCAAACAAGCTTCCGAGGACCGGTTTCTGGCATTACAGCCGTCTTCAGCCCGGCTTGCTTGAATCCAGTGGCAAAGTGAGCAAGGGACTCACGTCTGAGCATACCCTGCCACACTTATGGCGGCCAAAAGAGGTACAAAAGGGGGTGGTAATGGACGGAGCATCTGAACCAATCAAACACTCACACCCAGTCAAAAGATCTGGGTTTGTTCCATCACCGTTCTTTAGCCCACTCTGACACCCTAGTTCAGACATGGCTATATGCAAATCAGTCGGACCCTGTGCATGGGAACAGTCCAGCCCGAACTGCCAAGCCTTGCCTCCCCTGGACCAGAAACAAGCTTCCGAGCACCGTTTTCTGGCATTACAGCCGTCTTCAGCCCGGCTTGCTTGAATCCAATGGCAAAGTGAGCAAGGGACTCACGTATGAGCATACCCTGCCACACTTATGGCGGCCAAAAGCGGTAAAAAAGGGGGTGGTAATGGACGGAGCATCTGAAACAATCAAACACTCACACCCAGTCAAAAGATCTGGGTTTAATCCATCACCGTTCTTTAGCACACTCTGCCACCCAAGTTCAGACATGGCTATATGCAAATCAGTCTGACCCTGTGCCTCATGGAACAGTCCAGCCCGAACTGCCAAGCCATGCCTTCCCTGGACCGGAAACAAGCTTCAGAGGACCGGTTTCTGGCATTACAGCCGTCTTCAGCCCGGCTTGCTTCAATCCAGTGGCAAAGAGAGCAAGGGACTCACGTCTGAGCATACCTTGCCACACTTATGGCGGCCAAAAGAGGTACAAAAGGGGGTGGTAATGGACGGAGCATCTGAACCAATCAAACACTCACACCCAGTCAAAAGATCTGGGTTTGTTCCATCACCGTTCTTTAGCCCACTCTGACACCCTAGTTCAGACATGGCTATATGCAAATCAGTCGGACCCTGTGCATGGGAACAGTCCAGCCCGAACTGCCAAGCCTTGCCTCCCCTGGACCAGAAACAAGCTTCCGAGGACCGTTTTCTGGCATTACAGCCGTCTTCAGCCCGGCTTGCTTGAATCCAATGGCAAAGTGAGCAAGGGACTCACGTATGAGCATACCCTGCCACACTTATGGCGGCCAAAAGCGGTAAAAAAGGGGGTGGTAATGGACGGAGCATCTGAACCAATCAAACACTCACACCCAGTCAAAAGATCTGGGTTTAATCCATCACCGTTCTTTAGCACACTCTGCCACCCAAGTTCAGACATGGCTATATGCAAATCAGTCTGACCCTGTGCCTCATGGGAACAGTCCAGCCCGAACTGCCAAGCCATGCCTTCCCTGGACCGGAAACAAGCTTCCGAGGACCGGTTTCTGGCATTACAGCCGTCTTCAGCCCGGCTTGCTTCAATCCAGTGGCAAAGAGAGCAAGGGACTCACGTCTGAGCATACCCTGCCACACTTATGGCGGCCAAAAGCGGTACAAAAGGGGGTGGTAAAGGACGGAGCATCTGAACCAATCAAACACTCACACCCAGTCAAAATATCTGGGTTTAATCTGTCACCGTTCTTTAGCCCACTTTGCCACCCCAGTTCAGACATGGCTATATTCAAATCAGTCTGA
This sequence comes from Lissotriton helveticus, assembly GCF_964261635.1. Lineage (NCBI taxonomy): Eukaryota > Metazoa > Chordata > Amphibia > Caudata > Salamandridae > Lissotriton > Lissotriton helveticus. The sequence goes on from NC_136073.1 coordinate 606,784,937, forward strand.
CCCTGTGCCTCATGGGAACAGTCCAGCCCGAACTGCCAAGACATGCCTTCCCTGGACCGGAAACAAGCTTCCGAGGACCGATTTCTGGCATTACAGCCGTCTTCAGCCCGGCTTGCTTGAATCCAGTGGCAAAGAGAGCAAGGGACTCACGTCTGAGCATACCCTGCCACACTTATGGCGGCCAAAAGAGGTACAAAAGGGGGTGGTAATGGACGGAGCATCTGAACCAATCAAACACTCACACCCAGTCAAAAGATCTGGGATTGTTCCATCACCGTTCTTTAGCCCACTCTGACACCCTAGTTCAGACATGGCTATATGCAAATCAGTCGGACCCTGTGCATGGGAACAGTCCAGCCCGAACTGCCAAGCCTTGCCTCCCCCTGGACCAGAAACAAGCTTCCGAGGACCGTTTTCTGGCATTACAGCCGTCTTCAGCCCGGCTTGCTTGAATCCAATGGCAAAGTGAGCAAGGGACTCACGTATGAGCATACCCTGCCACACTTATGGCGGCCAAAAGCGGTAAAAAAGGGGGTGGTAATGGACGGAGCATCTGAACCAATCAAACACTCACACCCAGTCAAAAGATCTGGGTTTAATCCATCACCGTTCTTTAGCACACTCTGCCACCCAAGTTCAGACATGGCTATATGCAAATCAGTCTGACCCTGTGCCTCATGGGAACAGTCCAGCCCGAACTGCCAAGCCATGCCTTCCCTGGACCGGAAACAAGCTTCCGAGGACCGGTTTCTGGCATTACAGCCGTCTTCAGCCCGGCTTGCTTCAATCCAGTGGCAAAGAGAGCAAGGGACTCACGTCTGAGCATACCCTGCCACACTTATGGCGGCCAAAAGCGGTACAAAAGGGGGTGGTAATGGACGGAGCATCTGAACAAATCAAACACTCACACCCAGTCAAAATATCTGGGTTTAATCCGTCACCGTTCTTTAGCCCACTTTGCCACCCCAGTTCAGACATGGCTATATTCAAATCAGTCTGACCCTGTGCCTCATGGGAACAGTCCAGCCCGAACTGCCAAGACATGCCTTCCCTGGACCGGAAACAAGCTTCCGAGGACCGGTTTCTGGCATTACAGCCGTCTTCAGCCCGGCTTGCTTGAATCCAGTGGCAAAGTGAGCAAGGGACTCACGTCTGAGCATACCCTGCCACACTTATGGCGGCCAAAAGAGGTACAAAAGGGGGTGGTAATGGACGGAGCATCTGAACCAATCAAACACTCACACCCAGTCAAAAGATCTGGGTTTGTTCCATCACCGTTCTTTAGCCCACTCTGACACCCTAGTTCAGACATGGCTATATGCAAATCAGTCGGACCCTGTGCATGGGAACAGTCCAGCCCGAACTGCCAAGGCTTGCCTCCCCTGGACCAGAAACAAGCTTCCGAGGACCGGTTTCTGGCATTACAGCCGTCTTCAGCCCGGCTTGCTTCAATCCAGTGGCAAAGAGAGCAAGGGACTCACGTCTGAGCATACCCTGCCACACTTATGGCGGCCAAAAGCGGTACAAAAGGGGGTGGTAATGGACGGAGCATCTGAACCAATCAAACACTCACACCCAGTCAAAAGATCTGGGTTTAATCCATCACCGTTCTTTAGCCCACTCTGCCACCCCAGTTCAGACATGGCTATATGCAAATCAGTCTGACCCTGTGCCTCATGGGAACAGTCCAGCCCGAACTGCCAAGCCATGCCTTCCCTGGACCAGAAACAAGCTTCCGAGGACCGATTTCTGGCATTACAGCCATCTTCAGCCCGGCTTGCTTGAATCCAGTGGCAAAGTGAGCAAGGGACTCACGTCTGAGCATACCCTGCCACACTTATGGCGACCGTTCTTTAGCCCACTCTGCCACCCCAGTTCAGACATGGCTATATGCAAATCAGTCTGACCCTGTGCCTCATGGGAACAGTCCAGCCTATAGCCATGTCTGATCTGGGGTGGCAGAGTGGGCTAAAGAACGGTGATGGATTAAACCCAGATCTTTTGACTGGGTGTGAGTGTTTGATTGATTCAGATGCTCTGTCCATCACCACCCCCTTTTGTACCGCTGAGCAAACTGAAAGCCTTATTATTTCACAAAGATGTGGCCTTAACTTTGGCCAAGGAGATGTTTGATCTTCAGGTGGCGCGTTCCTATTCAGAGATCCAGGCGCTTCTCCGTACCAACTTCCTATGACATTGGAGGCATCTGGTCCATCATATTTGTAACATGGCTAGTATGACTGGAATTGCAAGGTATTTCAGGAGCATTGGCTCCGGATTGGTCAGAACCTTCCAGACGGTGTTTGGAGTTATTCCATCATTTATCCACTCTGTCCTCGGAAGCATCTTTGGAGGTCTTCCACTGGTCCTGGTCCTAGTTGCAGGGATATTGCTGTTAATATTTTTGTTCTGCAATGGATGTCCCAGTTCAAGATCAAATGGAGCTCGAACTGACTCACGTCCTCTTGTGCCATGAAAGCATGGTGCATTTCTTTGACACACCTTTGCTTCATGAACTGGATGAGCATTGGTTACGATCTTTCTGGACTGTATGGCTTCAATGTATACAGACTGTGGTCCGCTGCCTCTTGGGCACTGAGGAGTGTGCCCTGAATACGTGCCTGGGGTCTCAATTGGTTGACTCTGCAGACATACAGGTACTGCTGGACCCACTGAAGGCCCATCTGTGCAGCTTTTCTTTGGGGATACCTTTCCTGCGTTCTATGAGCTTCCCTGGGTTGCCTCCCTAGTGGTTTGGATCTAGGCTAAGTTTCACTGGAACATCAATTGGTTGTATTTCCTCCCTCAGCGGTTGCTGTGGGTGGTGGATGGGAATATATTTGCTCTATTAATTTGCTTCGAGGTATGCCTCTGGGAACATCATCTGCGGACGCTGGGAACAGCAATGTTTTGTCTATCACTCGAAACAGATGAACATCTGGCTCTGCATATGGTGGGAACTTTTATTTAGCCTGTTTTTAACTGCAAAATTTCTTTAAAAGTTAATTCCATTTTTATTACTTTTATATTTTTAAACAGCTATCGGATTTCTTTATGCTTTGGGTATTCAAATAGCATGAGTGACCTGATTTTTAAGGCAATTTTATCATCCTTTTATCATATACGCTTTAAGATGCTGATGTATTCTAATGGTGGGATTAGTTGCATTAGATAGCCTATTCACCGACCTATGTACAAGGAGTGAGTGTCATGTTAGGCCTGGTAGGAAATAGTGCTATTTTAACACAAACACAGTCTCTTTCCTAAAGTTGCCTTCACTTTGTCACCTCAACTTTTGACACACATTTGCGACACTTAGGTTAGTTTCTATAAAACACCTACCTTGCTGACACACAGGACTTGGGGCCCGATGTAGGTAATTCCTATTTACCTACTCTTAAATACCGAATCATACCGATTTGGTATTTAAGAGTAGGTAAATAGGAAGGGGGCAGATGTAGGTAATTCTTATTTTAGAATTACCGAATCTGTATGATTCGGTATTTACCGATTCGGTAAATACCGAATCGGTATTTCCTATTGATTCCTATGGGCCTTGAAGCCCATAGGAATCAATGGGAAATACCGATTCGGTAAATACCGAATCCTGCAAGGGTGCAGGGGGTGTCACTTTGACACCCTCTAGCACCCCAAGTACAGGCATGTGTTCCATGTGGCGCACATACATGCCCTAAGGGCATGTCTGTGTGTCACATGGCACAGGTGTACATGCACAGATGTGCATGTACACCTGTATTCGGTATTTTATCACCCAATAGGATTGGGTGGTAAAATACCGAATTCTGAAGGCCTGTAGCACTGTAAACAGTGCTACCTACATCTGGAATTTACCGAATCGGTAAAATTACCGATTCGGTATTTTACAGAATCGGTAAATTTACCGATTCTGTAAATTTACAGATTGTGCAAAATATTGCCTCCTACATCTCAATCACCAAATACCGGTCGGTAACGGCCGAATTCGGCCGTTACCGACCGGTATTTGGTGACCTACATCGGGCCCATGGTGAGAACACTATTGCACTGCCTAGGCACTACAAGCAAGGCCCTCTCTTTCATGATACAAATGTTTTTGTTATTACATACATATAGCAACAGAGCTATCTGTAGAATACAACCAATGGCAGCCTGACCACAATCTCGGCGCAAGGCAAGGATGCTTTTTTCTATATATAGCCTTTTGTTTCAAAATACAATCAGAGGGGACGCGCCTGCTGATTTCGAGGGGTACCTGCATACTTAAGCTTTTGCCTAACAGCTGACTGACATCTCAGTGAGGGGTGTCCAGTTCCTGACCAAGACACAGTTCTACATTCTTACCCACCAGGTAAAGGAGTTAGATCATTCAGAAGGGGGTTTCTAGGCAGACCGTACATTCACACCCTAGACACTTAAGTTATGGTTTGCATTGTAGGAGTATGCTAGATTCTTTAAATACTGTATATGTATGCATATATAAGTTGTTTCTTCGTTCTATTCACTGTTTTGACACTGATTATAACTTTTGTCTGCTTGTGTCTATTAGTTATTGCAGCACATATTTACTATACAAGAACCACTATAATTCAATAAGTATTGAAAAATGTCCCTTTGTGTAATCTTTGTATATTTCTCTGAGCTCTGAGCGAAAGAGAGCACGAGTAACTGGGCAAAAAGGTCTAGGCCTGTCATCACGGTTCCTGAGGGGACAGGGTTGTCATGTTCAGTAGTTTCCAGAACTATTCGCTCCCTGTTTAAGTTTAGGGGGGCTAACGGTGGCACTTTGAGCTAGCTGGTTTAAGAGGCAACATGTCCTGTGGGAGTGCATAAAATCAGCCAGGCACCATCCCAAATTTATGTTGTCAGCAAACACCCAGTTCCTACTGATTAGTGGAAACTACATGACACACCCTCCGCAATGGTTCAACCCTCCCCGACCCATTTTGAGTTAGTTTCCATTAGCAAAGTCAATATTTCTTTAAGCAGCAACCGATTGCCTTTCCCAAAGCTTGTTAGTGCTGATGTCCTGTGTTGTGTTTCTGAAGCCCAAGCCTTTGCAATGACGACACTGAGATTTCTACAGACTCCCTGGCAGATTCTGTAATATGATAATCCTTGGGAGGGGACTGCAACAGACACACTAGTGCTAAAACCCAAGCCTCTCTGTGCAGCTACGGAGTGCTCCCTCCTTTCCGCTCACATACCTTGACAGAAAGCCAAGAAAGGAAACTACAGTAAAATCTGTTGTAGTTCTAGCATGGTTACCCCACTTTTTGCTGGTGTTAGGATCCTTCTTGCATAGTTACCCTCATTAGGTCTCGCCTGAGCCAGCTCATGCGCTGTCTGCGAGACATTTAGTGTGTGGGCTTTTAAAAGTCCTACCACAGCTTTTTGGCTGGCATAGAGCGTGCGGTTACGCGCACAATGACGAGAAGAGGCGCCATCTGGCTTTCTTCGCTTGTCATGGTGTGCGCACATCGCACTACACTCGCCAGCCTGCTTTCACTTTTGTTGTCACGCCCGCGCACACCACTCGCGTCCTTTTTTTTCTTTTAGCGGGCGCGCACACAACTCCTGCTTGTTGGCAGTGGTTAACGTTACGAGTGTAGACAGCCTGTTGATGGATGCGTTTCTCCCTTTCCTTCTCTGCTGCCCACTTTATCAGAGCTTGGTTTCTACAGAAATGTCTTGGTTTTTCCACTGAGGGAGAAATGTGCTGAAGGTAAGATGCTTCTGCATCGAGCTGTGAAGTTCCTCGCGCTGAGCAGTCACATTCCACGGGCCGCAGTCACTCCGCGCTCCACTCCGGGGCTGTCAGTCCTCTGTGGTAATACAGTCTCTGGGTGCCGCACGGCGGGCGAGTGTAGTCAGTAACAAGCAGGGTGTTTAGGTAGGGAAGTCTCGTCCCTACGTATGAGATCTCTTTGTAGTTTGCTGAGGTAACTTGCGTCTACATGCTGCCTGTTGATGACGTATACTGATTTTCTCAACATCACTCTAATTGTACCAGTGCTGTCTTTTACCCCACTCCTGTCCACCCTATTCCATCTCCCAAGCTGTGGCCCCACCCCGCATCTTTGGACCGCTGAGCGTGTTTATTTGGACACATGATTGACTTTTGATTTCTCACCGCCACTTCAGCATCTCTTGTGGACAGTCTAACTTCCCTAGTTTAAAATGGATGAATGTTTGATAACCTTCAGAATAAAGATTGTCAGGTGAGAATGTTTGAAGGGGACACTGCCTTCATGGAGGCTTTCGGCTGCACTCCTAGAAGTTATCGCCAGGTTCTACTACATTGCCCAAACACTAAGGGAATATGCAAGAACCCTCCCTGTTGGAATGTCAGCATCATTTACACAACATCCTCCTGGAAGCCTCCACTACGTACAGCTGAACGGACGTTAAGTAAGAGATCTAATTAACACCCTACTGTGAGTAGTGCTCTAGGAGAAGACCCTTCTACACCTGCAGAGCTGTCTCTTGGTCTCGTCTATCCCCATGGAGTAGTCTTTCGGAGGCTTCCTAATTTGTGATCCCACCACCAACTTCCTCCTGTAAGAAGTGAAAACTCCTGCTGAAGTCTGAGGACTGAATGCTCTCCCTGCCCTAACACTTGTTCGTGCAGATCCTGTCCTCTTTTTCTCAGACCAGTAGCGCCGTTGCTCCTGCAGTCCTTTTTCTCGTCTTTCAGGAGGGTACTTGGAGTTGTGAAGCCACCTTCATATTGAAGACGCATCACAAACCCCTTGTCCTTGCTGCTCCTATAAAACACCATTTATATGAAGGCAAACACTGAAGTCAACCAAAAATCATTGAGAAAGGCTAAGATCTAATCCACAGCTATGACGCCCTTGTCACTCGCTCGTCAAGTATCTCTGGTAAGTAGGCAGGTTTAGCAACTGTTGCCATGGAACCAGTGAATCTTCTCTGTTGCTGCCCTATGCAGCGTTGACCTCTCTAAAGTTTGGCCTATTATTTTTATAAAAGAACATGGTAAGGATCAAATAAGTAAGGCAAGGATGTGCAAGATGATTGATTGACTTTGCTCTTTGAGTCTGGTGTGAACATTGGTTACTTTCTAAACTGTTGCAGCGCTTGTCGCAAGAGGCCAAGATAAAGGCCGGTGTCACGGTGATGGTCGCCAACAGCCAGGCAAAGACCAAGCAGGCACTGCGGACGCTGGACTCCATGACCTGTTGATGCCATGGTGAGTTTGTCCGATTGAGTCTCACTGCCTATCCACAAATTAAGGAGTCCTAACACTGTCTATGCTAGGTGCTGGTGTTGAAGAGACAGTCCGCATCTGAATTTGTGCCAGTGTTTCAAGCAATGCTGATCAAAATTCCAAACATAATAACAAAAGATCTTCTAAAGTAATGCACAGCCTCTGATCATCAACACCTATCGAAGCCAGAAGGTCACATGGATTCATCCTATATTAATTGGCTCAGATTTAAGATCTGAGATTATCCTGAACTGCTGCAGGAGTTTTAAGTCGGGCAGCGACTGAGCCCTTGGACTACCCTGGAGTGTCAATGATCAGAATATGAAGCATGCGGGCAGTGTATTGGTGTCATGTGTGAAGTAAATTGGGGTGTTAGTCTTTCTAATTGTATTGGCATTCACTTTCACTTAATCCATGATCAAGACACATGACACAGGCGTTCTCTGCCATTGTCTGCAGAAAGGGCTGGAAACGACTGGGCACAGTTTGTGTCCTCTCTGCTTGGACCAGGATTGCTACCAGCACTGATCATCAGCACTGTGTGCTCTGCTGAAGAGGACCTCTTTTTAAAGGTCTGTATCAATCCATCATGATCAGCGGAGAAGAGGTTCTCCTATTTCTTAGAGTGGAATTCATATCAATGTTTCGTTAATACAAGCTCTTGTCTGCTTCTCTTATCCAGATTTGAGTTGAAAATGTAGCAAATCTGGCCATATTTATTTTCGTTCCTCTGGTGAGAACATTTCCTCTTAACTACATCCCCATCAACTTCTTAAAAGTCCATCAGTAGAATTTCATTTAATTTCTTAATCTTTTACCAAAACGCTTTGAGATTCATCATATAAACAGCTATAATAAAATCTACAGAAATATAAAGCAGAAAAATGTTGTTAGGCAGACAGGTGAGGTAGCAGCAAAGAGGTAGACGTGTAAGAGAATGGGTTTTAGGTAAGCATTTTAAGAGACACAAGGGATGAGACCAGGAAACCTGGGGGCATATTACCAGCGAGTAGCGATATTTATCGCTAACAAGGGATAGCAACGTTTTTTTTATCGCTAAGCATCGCCGGAAATTATCGCTGAGATATTATGCTATTAGCAAGGTTTAGCTCCAAAGCGATACATTTTCCGGCGATTGCGTGAATATCGCTGAAAATACAGCGATATTCACGCATTAGCGACGAAATGCTCTTAGCCATGTTATCCATCTCCCATTGGATAATATGGCTAAGAACTGGTCTGGGCAGGCGTTAGTTTATGGATATATTCGCCTTTAGCGCGAATATTTCCATCGCTACGCCTGCCTTGCTAATAGGCGATAGCGACATTAGCAACTGCTTTCAGTCGCTAACACGTTGGGTACGCCCACTTTGCATGTCATTAGCGATAAATATCGCTGTGATGCAAAGCGGGCCCCAAACCGCTCGCTATCGCCTAAAAGCTGTCGCTAACTGCTGTTAGCGACAGATTGCTAATGGAGCGATAGAATTATCGCCTATCGCCACCCTTGGTAATATGCCCCCACTTGTTTTCTTTTAGCGCGCGCGTGCAAAATTCCTGGGCTTGTTTTTTTAACTTTCACTTTTTTTGTCATGCAGGCCCGTGAAGTGTGCCCCTCTGTCAATGTTCTCACATGCTGGACACTTGCTTCCTCTGTGATTGAGCGTCTGCCACCCACCAGTGCAACAGTGGTTAGACCTCTGCATCCAAGAGTTGGGACTACCCTTCTTGCCTTTCAAAATTTTGCTCCACACCATACGAACCAGCTGTTTGACAGCCAGCAAGGTTTATGGGGTCTAGTTTGACGTCCCCCTCGGAATTTCACAGCGTAAACACGGTCAAACACTGCAAGTACTGTCTCACCACGCTCCATCCCTGAGCCCCCAGAGTTCATATTAGAGCCCCAACATGATGAGAGAGTGACAGCTCCAAGCCTGAGGTTCAGCATATACTACAAATCAAACCAAGCTAGATCGCTTCTCCTAAAAGACGGCACACCCCACCACTAGGATCACTTCCGCTAAAAGACGGCACACCCCACCACTGAGTGGGCTTTTAGACTGTCTTTTTATTGTCCTGCACTACACAGTCTTTGATTCATTAAAATGGCAGACCTAAGCGGCCACAAATGACATCACCTCCATCCAGTCCTATCAGACGCAGTCCATCCTATCAACTGCATCCAGTGCTGCTAGCTGCAACCACAGCTATCAATTTCATTAAGTGGTATCTGTTTCATTCACTACCATCAACTGCACTTACCACAAGCAGGCCTTACAGTGAAAATATGAGAAAACAAGCACAGCCGTGTAAATCATGACGTCAATACATGTACACTAGGCTCTGGCTCCAGCAATGGATGATTGTATTGTACTACTAGTTGTAAAGCTCTTTCTTACCCTTTGAAAGCCCAAACCACTTTTAGGATGGTCCTATTGCACTATTTATACAGCGCTTCATATACCCAGTGAGTTTATGAAGCGTTCTGGTTTGCATGGCGTTCTGGTGTACCATCTGAGAAGGGTAGCTCCCAAAGTCAGTTTGATACAAATATGTACTACTGCAAAAAGATTATTCCTTCTGTTACGCTTGCCATGTGTGACTGTGAGCACATAGATACTGATTAACCGAGGGCACGCATCATAATTGTGGGATTGTGTCTTGATTACTGAAACACATGTATCTGGCTTTATACAACTACCAAATTCAAAAGCTTCAAATAATTTTTTTTAAATGTGCGCTGAGTATTCCTTGGCTTACCAAGATGGGCACCTATCACCGGCCACTTGAATTAATTACATTAGCTTCCTGTTCACAAAGGCATCAAATTCAAAAGCCAAAGTATCTGTCATAAAGCAACTGGCAACAGCACCTCATTTATAAAGAAGATGATGCAGAAACAGGTGTTGTGTTTTTTCCTGTTGCAGCAGCAAGGTTATTGAAATCGCCCCCTTTCTCACTTCACCTCATTGCACATTACTTGTGCTTTGGGAAATCTCTGAAAACGTTTCTTTTTGTTGACTAATGAATTTGCGGGCCTGTTTCTCAGTACTGAGTGATAGAGCATCAACCAGCACCACCACTGGATCAGTCAGCACCACCACAGCATCACTCAAATTCACCACAGCATCACTCAGCACCACCACATCACTCAGAAACACCACAGCATCACTCGAATCCACCACAGCATCACTCAGCACCACCACTGCATCACTCAAATCCACCACATCCTCACTCAGCACCACCACAGCATCCCTCAGGGCCACCACAGCATCCCTCACCTTCCCCACAGCATCACTCAACACCACCACATCACTCAGGAACACCACAGCATCATTCGAATCCACCACAGAATCACTCAGCACCACCACAGCATCAGTCAGCACCACTACATCATCACTCAGCACCACCACAGCATCACTCAGGGCTGCCACACCATCACTCAGCACCACCACAGCATCACTCAGCACCACCACATCACTCAGGAACACCACAGCATCACTCAGCACCACCACAGCATCAATCAGCACCACCACATCATCACTCAGTACCACCACAGCATCACTCAGCACCACCACAGCATCACTCGGGCCGCCACAGGATCACTCACCTTCACCACAGCATCACTCAGCATCACCACAGCATCACTCAGTACCACCACAGCATCACTATGCGCTACCACAGCATCACTCAGCACCATCACAGCATCACTCAGCACCACCACAACATCACTCAGCGCCACCACAGCATCAGTCAACTTCACCACAGCATCACTCAGCACCACCACAGCATCACTCAGCGCCACCACAACATCACTCAGCGCAACTACAGCAACACTCAGCACCACAACAGCATCAGTCAGCACCATGACAGCATCAATCAGGGCCAGAACAGCATCACTCAATGCCACCACAGCATAACTCAGGGCCAGCACAGCATCACTCAACGACACCACAGCATCACTTAGTGCTTCTTACACTTTTTAATTACAACTTCTCAGCATGCTGCACAGCAGCCACACTTCTCTACAGCACAGCTTAGAAACATTGCCAAAATCAATAGTTCTGCCTAAACACTTATAAGGCACCCCAATGCATCGCCAATAGGTCTCGCCTTTGGGACATTATAAATGTTTAGTTATCCAGCACAATATCCTAGATTAGACAGCATCAAGTGTTGCATGGCTATTTACTTATAAGGTCTCAAAAGCGAGACCTATTGGCTATGCCAATGCTTGTTTTTTTACTGGCGTCAATCTGTTTTTTTGACTAGTATGACTATGATCCTGCTAATCAGGACTCCAGTCCCTGTGCTTCCTCCCTAAATTGGTCCTAGACACAATTTATAAACACGGCTAGTGATGTGAGTATTACTTCTTCACAGTCTACAAAAAATCAGACTTAATCTGAACCTGCAAATACATGGAGATGTATTATTAGCTTAACTCAGCCAAAAATGCAACAAAAATGCAGTAAATGCAAAAAACCCAACACAAATATCACAATAAATCCTACTGCAGTTTATTTACAATTTCATAAAATTTCAGGAAAAGTAGAAAAGGAAAGGGAAAGAAATTTGGTGCTCAAGTAAAAGAAGGTGCGAGTATAGGTCTTAGAGTGATTCAGTGCAAAAAAGAAAATATTTTACATTGCACATATTTAGCCTACCCATTCACAGTCTATATACAATTATTATACACGGGGGCACAGAAGGGGGCGGGGGGGTTGGGCAGGTGTAGGCTTTTGGTGGGGGGGATCGTCGACGTTTCGACCCTGGCGCAATAAGGGAAAGTCACAACCTCTGCTGCGGGTCTTCTTCAGGACGGATGTGGGGACAGGGGACGGGGGAGCACCTGTAATGGTAAGTATAAATATATTTTACAATTTATTAAATCCGGTTTCAGTCTAAAAGAAATTAAAAAAGTGTTGGGTACATTACCAAAGGAATTGAATAGGTGTCGCAATTCCAGATCAGTTGGGCGAAACACCTATAAGAGGTAAAGACAAACCGGGAGACTGTTAGCCCATCTCCAAAGGCACAGTCATCCCATAGTGTCAAAACAAGGGAGGGGGGGGTGGTGGTCAGCAAGGGTCAAGACTCACCTCTGACCGGTGTCTTCTGCTCAGTCTAAGGGTCAATTCGTATATAATAGGCACTCGAGTTCAATCGTGCCGTATGGGGGAAAAGGAACCAATCAGTCCCATAGTACAATTTTACGCCCCATAGAAAGGTTTCATACATGTAGGAACACTCACCCTAATCCGGTAGCACGATGGGCATTGTGCCAGTGGACGAGGGCGAGAGAACTAGATTAAGTTCAGGTGTACCTGTGTTGGAAAAGACAAACTGGTGTAATTCCCTGTTGTAAATTACCACCAATACCCAGGTACAGCGCTAATCAAAAGCGTACTGAAATTGCTCATAACGTCAGCTATAGGAAGAGGCATCTGCATTAGGTGTAATACAAAAAAACCCGTATTACAACAATAAGCCTAGTGGAGTCCAATGTTAAAACTAATACAAAAGTGACCTGTGTTATAAAGAATATCCAGGTCAAATATTCAATTTTAATTAACCATAATGAGAGGCAACAGTGCTCCTAAATGTGCCCCCAATAGTTATACAGTGTATGAAGGGTGCAATTCCGGTAGAATATTCCCATAGAAAAACGCGATTGAAAATTGCGATTGGGTAACGCGATTGAAAATTACCTTAAATGTAAACGTTATCCCCAATGGTTCAAAACGGGTTTTTTTTTTCAGACCACCGTTCTTCAATTGAATTCGCTCGGAGTGTAATCCGGCAGCTCCCGACTCACATAACCGGCAAGGCAGACAGCAATTCATTGAGTGAAAAACGCTCGCCATGTAAAACGGCAGCTTCCGTGTCACGCACCACGTGGTGAGAATCCACCAATCCCAATTGAGAAGGCGCGTAGGCATAAAAGAAGGACTAGGGTTTTTTAATGGAAGTCAGAAAGGGACTAAACGCGAGTAGTGTAAACGAAGGACTGGGTACAAGTGGGACAATAGCATGGATACACAGTAGTATTAAAAAACGCCATGTTAATTGATGATTCAGCCCTAAATGTCCAATTGGGACTGTACTAATTCAAACAAATTTCCAGATAAAAATAATACATTTTGACTGCAATTATGTCTTAAAATGTTTCATGAATTTACAGAACAGAAAAACGATTCAGTAAATGGAATTACAATGGTGTACATAAAAAACACAATATAAACAATCACATACAGCAATGTGAATCAAATACATATTAACCCCTTCAGTGCTAATGACGGCTCCAGCTCGTCACGATTCCAGTAGGGAAGGTGTTGGTACATTCCTTATGTTGGAGCGCCATCTAGAGCAAGTCCGGTAGATAATGTGTTTGCAATAGTAGCGCGCAATGCTTTCCAATGGGGCGACCAGATTGCCGGGCTGACATGGAAGGCCTGAGGTCCAGGGGAGGGCGGCCTCCCCATCCCGGGCGCTGTCCTTGGTCCTGCTGCGTGGCAGGGTGCCCGGGACGGGGTCCTGGAGGGCCCGGGGAGGCTTCCCCTGCGCCTCCGGGCTTGGGAGCCCAGGCTGGGTCCAGGGGCCCGGCCGGGCCCCGGGTCGGGTGCCACGGCCCTGGGCCCTGTCTCCCAGCCTGCCGCACTGCCAAGGGCCCGGAAAGGGGTTCCGGTGTGCCCGGGGAGCCTCCCCTTGCTTGGCTGGGT